>NC_141023.1:37965000-38312500 GCF_052040795.2 Danio rerio | reverse complement strand
AACACACATTTAAATTCATTGAACTCCTTTTCAGCTCATTAAAACCTTAACCATAAACACCAAACACAGACCTTTTACACACTAAAGCCCAAAGCCAGTCTTCTCTAATCAAATTATCTGCAATTAACTCATTCATCACAGTGCACATGTGTCTCTGCAGCAGCAAACATCTGCTTGTTTACGCTGTAAGACATGCTAAATGAGATCAAACAAATCCAGCTGAACTGCAACAAGAGTGTGCTTCTCTTCAGCTTTTATGAGGTTGCTTGCACAATTAGCACTTTATTATCATCATGTCTAAACTGTGTTGTCTGTGTTTAGACAAGAATGCTGTGTAATGCAAATGGGTTTTACCACTAATCCAAGTCATTTAGAGTTTGTAAAATGTGAAAATTTACCTGTGCTACCTTGCCAGTAAAGGTGGAAAGGGAGTCAGTAACTTCAGATCAATCAATCAATCAATCAATCAATCAATCAATCAATCAATCAATCAATCAATCAATCAATCAATCAATCAATCAATCAATCAATCAATCAATCAATCAATCAATCAATCAATCAATCAATCAATCAATCAATCAATTAATCAATCAATCAATAAGGTGATAAAATTATAACAACAGAAAAAATGCTTGTGTGTCTTTTGATTGCATTGCTTGTGAAGCTATAGTCAATGGGATATCAAATCACTACATGTTTGCATTTGATTTATTAGTATTGGTTTAAGTCTGTAAAACAAGCGGAAATGAATGGACTAGTTACAAAATTTCACTTGAAATGAACCACTTTTATTCACACTCAAATCAAAGTCAGTTTGTGGTTTTTGAGCAACCTTGTTTTTGCCACTCTGTGTAAAGTAAATTGAATTAGGTTAACTTTAGGGTGTTCTACTGAACACTAGCTAGTAGTAAAAAAAAATTATTGAAATTTGGAAAAAATTCAAACCTACTCAAAAGGTTTTTTAGTATATACCAGGAATCACCAAACTTGTTCCTGGAGGGACAGTGTCCTGCAGAATTTAGCTCCAACCCTAATCAAACACACCTGAACAAGCTAATTAAGGTCAAAGTAGGTATACTTGAAACACCTAGGCAGCTGTGTTGAGGCAAGTTGGAGCTAAACCCTGCAGGCCACCAGACCTCTAGGAACGATATTGGTGACCCCTTGTATATTCTGATACACTGATGTGTCCTCTCCTCATTCCATTCTTTACCATTCTCTAATGTTTTGCATTTAGTTTGAACCTATTCTATCTACATATAATCTCAGATATTCTATTCTATTCTATTCTATTCTATTCTATTCTATTCTATTCTATTCTATTCTATTCTATTCTATTCTATTCTTTTCTACTCTATTCTATTCTATTCTATTCTATTCTATTCTATTCTATTCTTATTATAGTGTGCTCAGACATAACTTTTTTTCCATAACCATTTTTATTCCGTTCTAAGCATTTTGTGGTATTCTTCTGTTTTTATTGTTGAACTTCCAGACATAATCTGGCCTATTGTATTGTATTTTATTCATACTGCATTAAAAACACCTCACTTTAGCAGTATTTTTTTGTTTGTTTGTTTTTTTTTTTTTTTTTTTTTGTAATTTGACGCAAAGATAATATAGTACATTCATAAATAATAAAAATATATATATTTTTTATTTATACATATTTATAATTTTATTAATTCATATTTATAATAAAAACTTTCAGGGATTTAATTATGATGACTGTTACACATGTCATAACAGTCTTGTGAAAAGAGTTTGCTCTATTATTGTATTACTTTATTGTATAGCTAAAATCTGACACTGGCCCTCCAGGACACCCCTGCTTTACATAATGTAGTATCTTGTGTCATCTTGCCTATTCTATTCTATTTTATTCTATTCTATTTTATTCTATTCTATTCTATTCTATTCTATTCTCATTCATTAATTTTCTTTTCGGCTTAGTCCCTTTATTAATCTGGGGACGCCACAGTGGAACGAACCTCTAACTTATCCAGCACTTTTTTACTCAGCAGGTGCCCTTCCAGACGCAACTTATTTCTGGGAAACATCACACATACACACTCATGCACTACGAACAATTTAGTCTACCCAATTCACCTGCACCACATGTTTTTGGAGTGTGGGGGAAACCGGAGCACTCGGAGGAAACCCACACGAACGCAGGGAGAACATGCAAACTCCACACAGAAATGTCAACTGACCCAACCAAGGCATGAACCTGCAACCTAGCGACCTTCTTGCTGTGAGGCCAATACATTTTATTCTGTCTATTCAGAGCTATTCTATAATCTATTCTATAATATTCTATTACATGCTATTTTATCTATTCTATTCTATATTTTATTCTGTTCTGTGTTTTATTCTATTCTATGTTCTATTATATCTTCTATTCTATTATAGTCTATTATATCTATTCTATATTTTATTCTATTTTATATATTTTATTCTATTCTATTATATTTATTGTATTCTATTCTATCTTATTCTATATTTGTTCTCTTCCATATTCTGTTCTATTCTATTGCATTTTATTCTATCTATTCTCTATTTCAATCTACTCTTTCCTATTATATTCTACATTATATTCTATTACATTCTATTCTATCTATTCTATATTTTATTTTACACTTTTCTATTGTATATTTTATTCTATATTATATTATATTATATTTTATTATGTTTTATTTTATTCTATTCTAATCTGTATTCTGTTATATTCTGTATTCTATTCTATATTCTATCCTATTACATTCTATTCTGTCTATTCTATTCTATATTATATTCCATTACTAGTATATCTATTCTATTCTATATTTGATTCTGTTCTATATTTTATTCTATTCTATATTCAATTATATTACATTATACTGTATCTAATCTATTATATATTCATTTTTATTACATTCTAAATCTATTCTATTCTATTGATACTGTGGTTCTCTCAAGCATCCTATCTTCTATTCTATTCTATCCATATTGTGGCACGCTGGCACTCTCAAATGATCCCTCTGCTTCTCTGCTGTGGATTGTTTTCATAGTGTGCTTCTCAAAGTGTTATCTCAGCTTCTCTACTGTATTGTATTGTATTGTACTGTATTGTAACATATTCACATTGTTTTCCTCTCAAGTGTCCTCTCCTCTGTTGTATTCTGTACAGCGGTACTCTCAAGCATCCTCTGTCCTTGCTCATGTTTCCTCGATCAATGCTTTCTTATGCACTGAGCCTCCACACAAGACAGACAGATGTTGAGGATTCCTCGTTTCTACCGTGTTGCATGAGAATTCTCTTGTGTACTTCCTAAAACATAAGGCTGAACTCTACTTCTCTGTCCCCCACTTTACTCCAAATCACGCCTTCTATTTGTCCCTTACGATAATGATCTTTTCCTCCTTTCATCTTTCTGCTCTTTTCATCTGTTCTTTTTTCCTCTTTTCTCTGCCCTCTGTCTGTAGTCTCTGTTCATCAATTCACAAACAATAGAGACAGCGGCTCAGAAATAGAATTAGGTGAGAGGGAAGGTGAATTGAAGGTACAATAAAAAAAGATTAGGGGAAAAAATTATAGTGATGTTTCTTTCGAATTAAATGAGAGGGGAAGGCGAAGAGCAATTACAAACAAGCTAGAAAATATTAAATGGAAAATGAAAATTCTCTCATTAGATTAATGCCAAAAGATAAAGCATATGGGTTTGCAGTGACATGGGGCTGAGAAAATAAGGATTGGTTTTCCTATTCATTTAAGAGATGATATTAGACTTAGCAGAGTGTCTATATGTTTGCATACTACATAAATAATATCCATCCGGTATGATTAGTAATAGCACCTACATTGAATCCACTGTAATTGTTCACATTCAATCATACAATTTAAGTGTGCATCTGACAGCTGAAATTAGAAATGCATGATCAATATTATCAAAGCAAAGTTTCCATTTTTTTCCTTTGTTTATCAGGCGTGATGAGACATGATCTGACAAAAGGTGATTGGGAATGACTAAGACTGAGTGTGTGGGCGACTGAATCTAAATAGACTGGATATGCTTTAGCAAAAAAAAATAAAATAAGATTGGCTGGACGGAGAGACAGAGTGAGAGAGAGTGCTAGTTTGCATGGGATTAAAACAGTGAGCGATGCCAGCTTGCATAGGTAAGATGTGTTAAGTGCTCTTGTCAAGCAGCCTCCTCCAGCTGTAGCTTTTGTTGACTATTGTGCAGTTAATTGTACCTTTAGCTTAGCTTAGCATAAATCATTCAATTGGATTAGACCAGTAGCATCTTGCTCTTGCTTTTAATCATTTTCCTATTTAAAGCTTGACACTTCTGTAGTTACATTATATATCATGATTGGCAGAAAGTTTAAAGTTGCTGTTTTCTAGGCTGACATAGAACTAATCTTATTCTTGCATAATAATCAAGAACGTTTGCTGCCATACCATAGCTGCAACAGGAGAATTGATATAAGGATGATATTAATATATGAATATAATTGTGCCTACAGAAAAAAAAAAAAAAACTTTTTTATGAGATTTAAACAGGAAAATTATCAAAACTGTTATTTTTTTCTTAAGATGTTAATGAAGTAATCCAATCGAATGATTTAAAGCCATGGTACAGAGTGTATTTTTAAAGCTTTAAAAAAAAAAAAAAAAATATATATATATATATATATATATATATATATATATATATATATATATATATATATATATATATATATATATATATATATATATATATAAAGCTCTTCATAAAACCTTTTCTTTTTCAAAGTATGAAGAACATTTTAAAGGACCCTTAGGGCTAAGAACCTTTTGGCATTATGAAGAACCTTTTATTGAATCAAAATTGATGGATGTGTGGATAATTACAAAAATTATTACAATAATTGTGCACTATTTATTTATACTAACAGATAAACATGAGTTGATGTATGACTTAAGAAAAACAAAACTATATCAACACATTTGCAGATTTCAATAACAGATTAAGTCATGTGTGAATTATGTCATCATCACCTACAAACATTTAGCAAAAGTGTTAATGAATATGCAAATTGCCAAAGTGTGTTGAAGCCAAGATTAGCTGATGATTTGTAAAGATATAAGGACAGTTACAAACTGATACTGATATTACTGATAACAAATTACAGTAATAACATATATTTTAAATATATTCTTATTAGTAGACTAACTTTGATCTAACTTACTTTATTTAAAAAATAATAATAATTTCTGAAATTTGGAAACAGAACATTTACTTATCAAAGCTAAAATATGTTACATGAAGTATAGTATTTAAAAGAGAAAAAGGAAAATTAAGTAGAAATCCATAAATAATAATTAATTTAATGTTATTGCATGAATAAAAATAATCGCATCATTACAGAAGTTAAATGATTATAAATACATCATTAAATAAACACACACACATAATAATATGCAACAATTAATGTAAGATACTATATACTGCTTCTGTAACGTATTAATTCTGTTTTACAACTCCAGATTTTTTCTTCTCTCCATATTTCACATCTCTGTAGCTCAAGCTTAGACTTCTATAAAAGATAAAAAGTCTTGGCTGCTTAAATACCCCTCTAGCACAAGGAAAAAATACAGATGAGAACAGAGGGTTATGGGCGAGAAAGAGAGGCAGAGAGAAAGAAATTTCTTCTTTCCAATTTTTGTTCACATTTCATCACTCTCTTTCTCTTTATTGAGTCACTTCTCTGGCTCTTTATTTCAGCCCGTTTTCTTCCAATAAAGCCAATTCCCTTTCTCTATCTGTCTATTTTGTTTGTGTTCCCTGATGCTTTTCCAACCTTATACTATCCAGACAAACTTTCCTTCTATCTCACACTAACATACTTTGCATACTCTGTTTTCCTCTATCTCTCTTCTTCATTTCTCATTAGGAGAAAAACCTCAGCATATCATTAAACAGCAGTTTTCTTCATTAAGTTTGACCCCCTAGAACAAACACTCTTAATCAATCACAGCATTTGGTTTTTGACTTTAGATTACATATTACATATTAGTTTACATTACCTTGAATTAATTTAACCCTTGTGTTGGTCTAGAATTCTGTACACTATTCATCCTTCGGGTCAAAAATTACCTGCCTACACAAAAATAAAGCATATTAAGCACATACATTTATTTTCAACACTGAAAAAATGCCTTTCTTACTTTTATCTTGTTTCTAGACCAAAAATCTAAAAATTCTAAAATTGAGAAGCATTTACTAGACAACCAAACACAATGTCTTGTTTTCAGAAATAATATGCCAAAATGAAATGAGTTATTTCTTACAAACAAGCAGAATAATCTGCCAATGGGTTGAGCAAAATAATCTTATGTTGAAAGGAAAAACAAGATTATTTTACTTACACCCCTGGCAGGTTATTTAGCTTGTTTTAAGAAAAAACGCACTTAATATTGTCATTTTATTTCTGAAAACAAGACAATAAGTTTTGCTTGTGTAGAAAATGTTTCTTGATTTAAAGAGCCCATATTATGGTTTTTTGAAAATTCCCCTCCATGTAGTGTGTAACACAGCTCTAAGTGAAGTGAAGTATCCAGCTAAGGCTTAAATCTGTAAGAATACAGTGTTTAAAACGGTTGATTCATCTATAAAAGAGTCGACTCATAGTGCTTCAAACGAGTCGCCTTGATACCGATTCATTAGGTGTTTCGCCATGACGTACGAACGAAACCAAGTTATTCACGTGCACGCGCAAACCCGGGAGATTTCAAACCTGAGGCCCCGCCCTCTGACGCAGAAACCCAGACACACACACACGCACACCCACCCACACACACACCCACAAACACACGCACACAAACATGCCGGTCGATTGAAGTCACACTGCAGATGGATATATTGAGTCTCTACCCAAAGATGAAACCTCAGCATTATAACCAAGCAGTTGGAAACTACTGGAAACTTCTGGAAGCTACATGCTACAAAGAATACTTCATCTGCGTTTGTTAAAGGAAGGATCAGTAAAGATTAACTTACTGATGGACGTCAGGATGGGTTTCTTCCAACCTTTCTCAAGTGTAAGTACGTGCGGTTAAAGTTGTTGCCTCGTTGACTTTAGCTTGCAAATGTATTTAGTAGTGATTTGTTACTTGTAACTGCGTGTACTGTATCAGGTTAACTGGCTATATTCTCTTATCGCGTGCAAAGTCACGTTAAAAACGCGACGCGTGCTGCTTTGTTTATGGAGCTCCGTGGTAGAGTTCTGCATTCCCGCGGCTGTCCCCGCGCCAGATTTCTGCGGCGCGGGAATAAATTTCCGAATAAATCGCGGGAGCGGTCGGTAACGGGTTTAATTTGGGATGGGAGCGGGCTGTCTAGCAATATCACGGATATTGCTATGCGAATGAGAAAGAGAGAGTCTGCTTGGTGCTTGTGTGTGTGTTTGTGCGCACGCGCGCGTATGAGAGAGAGAGAGAGAGAGAGCGAGCGAGCTTTGTGTGCGTGTTTATACAGACAGCTTGGCTGTCTGGACTGTATAGCTGGGTGATTTCTGGGGTTGTGTTCTCCCCCGCTCTAGCGAGATCGGGCGCGGCGGGCAGAAAACGGGGCGGGTTCTCAGGCTAAAACCTGGCGGGTGGGGGCGGAAGCGGGAGCGTTGTCGTCCGGAGGTGTGTGTGTGTGTTGCAGCTAAAATCCACGCCTACACTATCGAGCGTGTATGAACTGTGATTACTTTTTATATTGCCGATTAGCTATTGGTCATTTCACTCTCTGACTGAAGGCAGTCGACCAATCGCGACAGACTGTCATCGGTCCAATCAGCGCAGATTAGCTTCGCGCTAAGGAGGGGTTTGGGAACAAATGAATCACTGGACGATTCATACAGGAGTCGCTGGGATAATTAGGTAAAAATAAATGCAGATTATAAGACCATGAAAGTGTTTTTTGACCTTTTATGCATATTAAACTGTTGTTGGAGACCCTTACAACCAAGATATGACCCTATTTCATGTATAATATGGGCTCTTTAAGAATCGTTAGATATTTGGACTAGAAACAAGTCAAAAAATCTAAGTAAGAAAAGCATTTTTTGCTGTGAAACCTCAAATATATTTTGTATGAAGAAACAATCTCATCGTTATCACAAACTGTTAATATCTAGATTTCCCCTTATCAGTTTGGAATATTTCATCATGGTTAATCAGTAGCAGCAATCAGTTTTTGGTTAAAGTAAAGGTAATATTTGCTAATGCTAAGAAGTACTTGGATAATTATAAAAGGTTTTTAGCAAGACAGCATTCATAATCACAGTTAAAACAGATTCTTATTGTGTATGCCAGTAGATTTGTGGCGTGACAATGGTTTTATACACTGTAAAAAATCGATTCCAAAATACTGTCACAACAAAAATTTTGTTGTTAACTAATTCATTTTTACAAACTTAAGAGGATTGAATATAAAACAATTAAAACTTAAGAATTGTGCTATTTCAACTCATTTTAAATAAGCAGTTTGAACAACCAGCAAAAGTTATTTTTTGAGTGTAGCTGGAGTCAAAAGCGACACCAAAGGACAACCGTTGTCCCCAAAATGTGTACAGCATTCATAAGGATATGAAAATAGATAATATTTTTTATTATTTTTTATTCAGTAATTACAGAAAAAGTCACCAAACTTAAGTAATAACAATAAAAAACTTTGTTTAGCTTTTTTCCTGCTGTTAAAATGGTGCATGGGTCATTTTTTACTTGTAAGTCAAACGGAAGGCTAAGATTACTTGGTAACACTTTACAATAAGGTTCATTATTTAATGCATTTACTAACATGAACTAATCATGAACAACACATGTACAGCATTTATTAATCATAATTGAACATTTACTAATGCATTATTAACATCTAAGTCCATGCTTGTAAACATTAGTTAATGCACCATGAGTTAACATGAACTAACAATGAACTACTGTATTTTCATTAACTAACGTTCACTAACATGAACAAATACAGTAGTAAATGTATTGTTCATTGTTTGTTCATGTTAGTAAATGCAATTATTAACATTAACTAATGAACCTTATTGTAAAGTGTGACCGATGACTTTTGACTTAACTTATTTATTTACTTTGTCATTTTTGTGTTTTCAAAATAAAACATTTACATTTCAATTTATATTGTAAACATTCACTCGTTCATTCATTAATTTCCCTTCAGCTAAGTCCCTTTAAATCATCAGGGATCACAACAGTAGAATGAACCGCCAACTTATCCAGCATATGTTTTACTGGCCTTCCATCCATACACATTACTTAATTCACCTATAGTGAATGTCTTTGGACTGTGGGGGAAACCAGAGCACCCATGCAAACACTGAGAGAACATGCAAACTCCACACAGAAATGCCAACTGACCCAGCTGGGACTCAAATTAGCGGCCTTCTTGCTGTGAGGCCACAGTGAAACATTCACAACTAAACTAAACCATATATAGAAGGTTTAGATTTTTAGAAAATAAAATTTATTTATATAAAAATTATTTATGAGTAATTAAAAAGAACCAATAAATGGGGAATGATTTATTGTTATTGTGTGTGAGTATACTTTCTAATATTATGAGTTTTTTTTTTTAACATTCATTCCTTCATTAATTTTCGTGTTGGCTTAGTCATTTATTAATCCGGGGTCACAACAGCAGAATGAACTGTCAACATTTCCAGCACATTTTTACACAGCGGATGCCCTTCCAGCCGCAACCCATCTCTGGGAAACATCCACACACACACTCACTCATACACTACGGACAATTTAGCTTACCAAATTAATCTGTAACACATGTCTTTAGACTGTGGGGGAAACCAAAGCACCCGGAGGAAACCCACGCGAACACAGGGAGAACATGCAAACTCCACACAGAAACACCAACTGAGCAGAGGTTCGAACCAGCGACCCAGCGACCTTCTTGCTGTTAGGCGACAGCACTACCTACTGCACCACTGCCTCGCCCCCTTTTTTTTTCAAATAATGAACAAATTTTATTAGAGTATTTTTTATGTTTACTTCCTTACCAGTATAGCCTTACTAGCGTACTGCTTCTATATTCAGGATACAGTGCAGGATATGAAGCATCCGGAAAGTATTCATAATGCTTCACTTTTTTCCACATTTTTTTTATGTTACAGGCTTATTCCAAAACAGAATAAATTCATTTATTTCCTCAAAATTCTACACACAGTACCCCATAATGACAATGTGAAAAAAGATTGTTTGAAATTGTTGCAAAAATAAATAAATAAATAAATAAATAAATAATCATGTTCATAAGTATTCATTGCCTTTGCTCAATACTTTGTTGATGCACATTTGGCAGCAATTACAGCCTCAAGTCTTTTTGAATTTGATGCCACAAGCTTGGCACACCTGTCTTTGGGTATTTTTGCCCATTCCTCTTTGCAGGACCTCTCAAGCTCTATAAGGTTGGATGGGAAGCGACAGTATACAGCCATTTTCATATCTCTCCAGAGATGTTCAACAGGATTTAGGTCTGAGCTCTGACTGGGCCACTCAAGGACATTCGCCGAGTTGTTGTGAAGCCACTCCATTGATATTTTGCAAGTGTGCTTTGGGTCATTGCACTGTCAACCCTGGGACCTTATATAGACAGGTGTATGCCTTTTCAAATCATGTCCAATCAACTGAATTTACCACAGGTGAACTCCATCTGCTGCTGAAACATCTCAAGAATGATCAGTGGAAACAGAATATACCTGAGCTCAATTTAGAGCTTCACGGCAAAGGCTGTGATTACTTCTGTACATGTGATTTTCAGGTATTTTTATTTTTAATAAATTTGCTACAAATTCAAAAAATATTTTTCACAATATCATTATGGGGTATTGTGTGTAGAATGTTAAGGAACCAAATTAGTTTAATCCATTTTGAAGAAGGCTGTAACATAAAAAAATGTGAAAAAGTGAAGCGCTATGAATACTTTTCAGATAAACTTTATACAAAAAACTTTCTTCTACTTCTTTATATTCATATTTATATTCTTTTTCTTCTCTTCTTTTCTCTACTCTGTTTTCCTCTATTTTTATTTTTCATCTCTCATCATGAAAAAAACTTCAGCATATCATTAAACCGACAGTCTTCTTCATTAAGTCTGACGCCCTTGACCAAAGCCTCTTAATCAATCACAGCATTCGCTTGGCACCAGATAATTACTGTGAGCTCTGCAAAAGATTTTTGGAGTGGGCCTGAAAGGTCATCCATCCGTATCTTTGAAGAATACACACCTGCTTTGACTCTGTAATTGTTCTGAGGGCTGAGATCAGTTATCCTAATATTATTATATGAGATAGGTTCACATTATCACATTTCATGCCATATGGACCACAAACGCCAGCTATTACACTGACCTCTTTGTTCACCTTTTCAACAGCTTTTGACTGACAGATATCCATTAGTTACGAGGAAGAAATCCTATTGTGTGTTCATATATCAACTTTCCATGACTTATTCATTTAATTTCAAACCTGCTTCTTTATCCGAGCTTAACCACAGACATGCTGGAAAAAAAGGATAATTTAAACCAACTTTAAAAAAATATATATTGTAATTTGTTACAGCTAAAAAAAAATTATAATGCCGTTTTTCACAAAATTATCTTTGGTCTAAAATTTTAAATCTTATTTTATCTACATAAAGAAAATATTTACTGTGGTCAAGAAAAAATATATATTCACAAAAATATATGGTAACACTTTACAATAAGGTTGTATTAGTTATTGTTAGTTAATCTATTTACTAACATGAACAGACGATGAATAATACATTTATTACAGCATTTGCTCATGTTAGTTAATACAAATATAGTTATTTGTTGTTAGTTTATGTTAACTCTATGTACATATATATATATATATATATATACTACCGGTCAAAAGTTTGGGGTCAGTAGCATGACCCCAGTAGCTTTTAAAAAAAGCTTCACTTGCTCACCAAGGCTGCATTTTTTTACCAAAAATGCAGTAGAAAATGTAAAATTGTGAAATGTTATTGCACTGTAAAAAAATAAAAATAGTAAAATAATTGTTCAAAAGTAGTTGATAATTTAATTTATTTTAATCATTTATTTCTGTGATTTTTAAGATTAATTTTCAGCTTCACTCCAGTCTTCAGAGTCACATGATCTTTCAGAAATCACTTTAATATGAATTATTATTATTAATATTATTATTATTATTATTATTAATAGTTAGCTATTACATACAATAAGTAATAAATACATATTTGATAAATAATAAATAAGTATTTAACAATTTTTTTACATTTAATTAATGCCACCTTGATATATATATAAGTTGTAATTTGAATTTAACTATAATCAATACATGTAAGATTAGGGTATAATATTGCTAGTAATTTGGTTTTCAACATTATTTATTTAGATTTTTTAAACAGGAAAAATTTAGAAGATAATCGGGCCTGACTCAGCATGAACGCTGTTTTTCAGCAGGTAAAGTTTCTGCTGGTGATTTTGGAAAGGCTATAAATGTCACGTAATATGGTAATCTCACATTAGAAAAACAAAAACTGAAACTGAAATAAAAAAACACGAAAACTGCTGAATTTAAGTAAAAATGATACTTTTAGGGAAAACAAATGCTTTTATTTTTACCTTGGGGGTTCCTTTTTATTATTTTTTTCATAATTTTTTCACTTAATATAAAATTCACAAAATAGAAAATGTACTTTGAATGAAAGATGCAGTACACTCAAGAAATTACTTTGTGGCTTGTTCAAACTACTTATTTAAAGGTACAGTATGTAAGTTTGGCACTCAGTGGATGAACTAGGTATTGCATTCCTGGATCAAAAGAGAGACAAGTGAGGGTTGCCTGATGACCAACAGGAGCTAGTCTCGAGCCTTAATGCTGTGTTGACACCATCACGCTATTCGCACGTAAATAGCTGTGTGAACCTTTTAGTTTACTCGCTTCATTCGTGCGTCAAACCCTGCTTCATTCGCGCGTCAAATCCTATTCGTTTGCGAGTCAAATTCAATTCAGAACAGACGCGGATTCGCGTAATGGGCAGGGCTTCTGTCTGCCCAGTGACTCTAGCTTTGATGCTAAAAGGCTAACATGGATTTTATTTTTAAAAAAATAACAGTGTTTATGTGCTTAATGAAGGCTGAAAAACAGCGTACGTTTATGGCCGTGTCTGAGTCCACTGAATCCTTTCAGAGGTGCATCCACCTCTTTGAGCTCATAAACTCTTCCAGAAGCTTAACCTGGATAATGGAGGCTTTCAGCGGTGCTTCTAACTGAGCCAAGCCCAGCTTGATGAATTGTTGTCAGTGTCGGCTGGAGGATTTTCCCCGGGACACCAACAACAGGCGCCACGTCACAATCACGTCCCCACAAGAGCAAGCTCCTGATAGGTTAATGCCGCGCGAATGTCTGCCTAAGTTCAGATTTTTTAACTGGAGCGAGTTGAATCAAACGCGAAAAATCCTCAATATGCACCGCGCCATTTGTGCAATTCACGTCATTCGCGCCGCACCATTCGTGTGTATCATGCTGCAGGATGTCTATTTGCGCGTTTCCATTGACTTAACACGTAAATCACTCACGCTTAACGCTTCTTCCACGTCTGATGTGAACACAGCATTAAGGTTGATTTAAATCGTTTTCTAAATAAAAGCAACGGCACGTGATAGATGGAATATTTTCCATTTTACAAGGAGGTTTTGTCCTAACCAACTCCTCGAATTGATATATTAGAAACGGCTTCTATTTCTCACAGATGAACAACAGGACAAACTGACAAGCCTCAAGTACACCACATGTGCTTTAGTAAGTGTTAAATGCTAATAATGTGAGTTTGAATGCCATTTTACATGACATTTATTGTCATATACTGAAAGCAGCAGCAGATAGCTCACCTCAGATCTTGAAAATAAAATAAATAATTTAAAGTTGAACTTTAGAACGGTGAAATAATGCAAACCAACTCATACTGTATCAGTGATCCAGCACATGCATTTAATAATGTTAACGAGGTTTAATATGTATTAATTAGACTATAAATCATACCATCTCATAAGTGAGTGCAGTCAGTGCACTATTCTGTGCTTCAGAATGGCTGTATTTTAATTTCTGTTTAATTTTTTGTCTGGTAAACAGCCAAATTGCTTCACACTGCAAATTTCGTCACATAGCGCTCTGTTATTACAATGTAACCTGCTCACTTAATGTTTACACTTGTAATATTTATAATATTTGCTAATGAATAAGCTTATGTGGAACTCTGAATCTGTGTCTCATTTCAGAGTTTGCTACTGTCCACTGGAGTTCGGTCACGGGCACATGCTTTGAGAGCCTTCCTGACTGAATGAATCAAATAAGTGATTTTCCACCAAGGCAACCCCGGGTGCTGAAATGTAATGGGCTAAACTGACATTGGGCAGGTTAAAAGAACCAAAACAAAGACAGCATTCCAGCATGTAATGCACATTTTCTAAGCAGAATATCTGACCTCAGCATTGTTTTTCAGATAAACAAAAATGTTTGCTTGGCATGTTTCTTAAATATTTGCAAACATACTATGCTATTTTTATGCTTTAGGAGAGTCAAAAACTTACAGCATTTTTAAAATGAGCTAAAACAACACAGTTCTTGAGACTTTTTTGGGACAACTTAATAATTAGTTTTATGTTCAATCTACTTAAATTTGTTAGGTTAACTTAAACAATTAGTGTTGCACAACATGAATGAACTGTGTGGAAGCCTGCATTTTTAACAGTGTAGTTTCACTTTTTTCAGCGCAGACAGACACACTCACGCATCCAAGCGTAGTGTAGGAACACAGTATATTTCTAGTAGCTCTTATGTAATCATGTTCTTCTAGGGAAAACAAAAGCCTCCATTGACAACAACAACTCCTCCACTCTTCATAATATATTTCACAATATATTATACATTTCACAATAGATGTCCACTAACATGCACATGTGTAAATTATTCAGCTAGCATTTCTAAGAAGATAAAGCCTGAGGGTTCAAGCCACAAAGCATCCTTCTTCACAAAGTGTGCAAATGCAGATTTTCCAGCATCTCTCTGGCTGTGACCTGAGCTCCCGCAGGAGACTTAGAGAGGCTTATAAGCTCAAAACCCAGAGACATTGTCTTTTCTCTCTGCGTGTTGGAACAAACCCTCTAAAACCCGGCAGAAACTCAGCTGATGTGGAACTGCCTTCCAATTACTGAACAGGTCGCTTTAAATGTCAGCGGTTACAGAGTGACAGATGTTAGGTGTCTGTAAAACTCTCTTATCTGGGGCTTTTGTCACCGGAGTCTCGTCTCATTCAATTGTGACGATGGCTGTCTGTGTCGAGATTACAATAATACAATTTCAAGCCTTTTTATGTAACTGCTAATCAGTTGTGAAGGGGGTTCCCGTGTGCCTCGAATTCTCAGATGCACTGCCATCTCGCTAAATCATATTTCACAGGTCTCTTGATTGTCACTGATTCGCAAAAATCTTTGCTCAACATGTTCGCTGTGAAAGAGGACAGCACTTTCTGAAGGGAAAAGCAAGCGGGCAAATGTGAACTATCAGTATGGTAAAATATAAGTGATTTAAATGAACAAAAACATGCAGTTATGTATGCCATACAGCAGCGATTCTTAATCTTTTGTCAGATTGATCATTTAAGTAAGCTTCATTTTTTTAAGCTCAATAGACACATCGCAGGATATGCAATGTTGAGTTGGGATTATAGTTGATCAGCACAACAGTTGAGATTTGTCATTGCAAAGTAAAACCAGAGGGATCTTTATCATTTGCATGTGTTTTAAAGCCAATTCAAGAAAGTTTTTCAAGCATTCAGGCACAAAAGTATATTTGTAACTTTAATGAAAAATAATTTTACTGAATTATTAATACAATGAATACTCTAAAATGTAAATTATAAATTAAAGTTTAAATTACTATAAATTTTACATTCCATTATTAACTTTTTGTACCTGAATACTGTTCAACTCTGTGGAAACCCATAAAGCACTTTTTATTTTACTTTTTTCGTTGCTCTATTGTAATATTTTTTGCTTGCAACATGTTTATTATTTTTATACATGATTCACACCCATACAAAATCTCCCCAAATTAATGACTGCTTTCCAAATAGAGCTTCCTTTATAAGGTGCTTTGTTCATTTATTCATTCGTTCCTTTCTTCCTTCCTTAGGTCGTTCAGTCTTTTCTTGAAACCATCTTTCATTCATTTGATCCTTCCTTTCTTCCTTTATTAGTTCGGCCCTTCTTTATTCAGTCGTTCCTTCCTTTACTTGTTCAGTTCTTCCTTCATTCGGCCATTCCTCCCTTTCTTCATTCGTTCCATTTAGTGATTGTTTAAGGTTGTTTGGTGATTTCAGTCATCATACAGTCGCATCCTTCATTTTCTCATCAGTGACATGCAGTCTATAAAAAGACTCTGGATCACTGTGTGTAAAGACTTTGGACATTTTCTTGGACATTTTTAATGCTTCCAAAAGGTTTGCTGGATTTATAAAAGTGTCGATTTCTTGAGATTGTTACGTTCTGTACAATTTGATTAGACTGAAATTGCAGGACTGAATTTTAAACTTTAGCCAATCACCATGGACAAGAAAGAAATAAAGTAGTGACTGCAGGTGGAAGGAAAATAGTTTAGTGAAAGTACCGATACAGCACTAAAAATGTACTCAAGAGAAAGTAAAGTACACATTTTAAAAACTACTTAGCAAATTACAATTCCTGAAAAACACTATTCAATTACAGTAATTGGAGTATTTGTAATTTCTTACTTTACACCACTGAATACTGGCACATTGTGAGTTACAAACAACAGCAACATATGGCTCCTGATGTTACACTGGGGTCTTAACGCAACACATTCAACCTATGCAATTAACTGAATATTATTTACAACATTATTACCACTAATCCACAGCCTCAGCAAACGCTTCTCCGTGTGTTTCCTGATGCACAATGATGTATGCACTGGCACAACCACATAAACCAGCTGAAGCTGTTTGTTTACAACTGCGACAGAGGATGGAGGCATTATAATTGTACATCAATAATGATGACATTCATGTGTGCTTATCCTGAATGCTGAAACTCATAAAGTTGCAAACAAGCATATGAGTTTGTGTGTTTACATGCATTATAAACCATAGACTTTAATGATGTGAACAGCAAAGATCACGGTTTTAGTTAAAAGTCTGTATCTTGGATGGCCTGAGCGTGAGTAAATTACAGCAGATTTTCATTTTATGGGTTGAACTGTGTGCTTTTAGCTGTTTATTAGCCTTTAATATATTCACAAACCCCTCCAGCTCCCTTACAAAATATATGTTTTTAAAACTCCTGATCTTGCAGTATGCAATTTTAATGTATCCTAAATGCTATTATTATTTGCACTGGCATACATACAGCTGCATCAAAAGACATGAACAATAATAAAGAAATGACACTTTTAAAACTGGCTAAACTTTCCTTACACATTGTTGATTTTGGGCATGCAAATTTTGATTGAAATACTTGTGAATGGCCTCATTTAATAGTAAAGAATAAAAGTAAATCCTAATAATAACACCCATAACATATGTGGACTTCAGTGTTTGAAAAATGTATTGTTAATTTGATAAGAGACACCGCTGGTAACATTAGTGGGTAGTGAGATTAATATTCCAATATTGCTGCTTGGCATAAAATACAGCCTAAAATGAATAAAGGAATAAATGGCAATTTTACAAAATGGTTTTCAGATATGTTGGCGATTTAAAGATGCAAGCAACACCTCTAGCTCATTGTAAAATATCTCATAGTGGAATGTAATTCCCAGATTTCTGGAAACAAAATATGCATTTAATAATATTATTCAATGTTTATAATGTTTAATAATCCATAAATGTTTAAATCATTTAGTTGAATGGGTTATTTGTTTTGTGTGTTGCCTTTGTTACTTAACACTAGCAAATTAAACTTTTAAAGGCTACTGTATGTGGTCTTTCATTGCACCGCACATGTAATTAGCAGTACATTTTTTGTTCATCGAACACTTTAAAATCTGAAATATGGCTGTGTATCGACATATTGGCAAATAGCAACTGTGAATACAGCAGCACAATAATGCCATGCATTTTTCACTTTTGGCAAAAGTTCTGTCATCAACAGCCAGTTTATTTTACTTTCACGGTTCTGGGATTAACTAAATCTGTGATCTAACAAAGCAGAGAGAATGCTTGCATGTCTAAAATTCAGCATTTATTAAAAGTATTTTCCTTATTTATTCTGTATTAAGTCCTAACTGCAGATAGATAAAGCGAGTGCAGTGCGTGTGCGTGTTTGTGTGTGTGTTTTCACCTTTATGAGTTTACACCTGATTTGCGCGGACACCATATGGCTGTTCCTCAGATTGCCCACGCGGAACATTAAGCAGAGTTTTCCGTCTCGCTGTGAAATGACCGCGTCCTGACTGAACATGAGAGTCTCCGCGCGCTTCTTGGGCTGAGACATCTTAATGAACATACAGCCGATGAGAAACGCGTCCACTATCGAGCCCAGTAGAGACTGGAACAGGAACAGGATGATGCCCTCAGGGCACTTCTCGGTTATATAGCGGTAACCGTAGCCAATGGTCGCCTCTGTCTCAATGAAGAAGAGGAACGCGGAGGGGAAGTTGTAAACATTGGCGACGCACGGAGTGTAAGAAGCGTCGTGGCCGTGATTCAAGTCCCCTCTTATATACGCGATGATCCACCACATCGAGGCCATGACCAGCCAGGCGATGGTGTACGTGAGAATAAAAATGAGAAGGTTCCAGCGCCACTTCAAGTCCACTAGTGTGGTGAACAGGTCTGATAAATAGCGGCTGGTTTCTCCACCGAGGTTTCCGTGCTGGACGTTGCAGCGGCCGTTTTTCTCCACGAAGCGCTGGCGCTTTTTCTTCACCGGTGCGCTGGAGAAAGTCGCGCCTCTGTTGGTGTTCACCACCTGGTAGTCCTCGCCAAATTTACGCCTTAGCGCTGCCATAACTTTAGCACTTCTGTTTCATTAAACCGGTGTTTTTTGTTTTGTTTAGTATGTTAGAATACAGAAAGTGAACTCACATTATCCGTGGCTGTCCTTTTTACTTTTAAAAGTAGCTGGAAAAGGGTCGCCAACTTTTTGCCTCGAGTAAATGTGGAGTGTAAAATCCAGTCAGTAAAGCTGAGAATGTCACTTCACTGGAGCATCTCTCTCTTCTGCTCGAGTGTCTCTGGATGTCCGTGTGAAATGCTCGGGTTGTGTTCTCCGTGCACTTTCAGCTCTTCTGCACATAATAAGGCATGAACAGGAGAATAAGAGGGAGAAGAGAGAGTGAGTGGGTGTGAGGGGACTGACGGGTGGGCAGGAGGAGGGGGGTTTGTGTGAGGGAAATACTATTTTCTACACTGGAAAGATGCTTGAGAGGTGGAGTGTGTGTGTGTGTGTGTGTGTGTGTGTGTGTGTGTGTGTGTGTGTGTGTGTGTGTGTGTGTGTGTGGCTGGCAATGGGAAGAAGATTGGTTTTCCAGTCAAATGTTGAAATCAATACGCTACTCAGACTGCATTGGTGTCCTGTTGAAGTGAACACATAGGTTGTTTGGTTGGTTCATGTCATGTTGAGGGTTGAGAAATGTTGAAAAATGAAAATGGTCTTTTTGTCACTGAAGCAAGAAAAAGAAAACATAAAAAGAAAATCACTCAATTTTCCTTTGAAATTAAAGGGAGCTCCGCTGTCAATTCATCAAACTGACAGCGCCATCTGCTGACTGAAATTTGTGAGTACACAAAAGGAAAGGGCTAGTTTACCCTGTCCATTTATTTCATCTTTAAAATTTCAGGTTTGAAGGTCTTAAACAAATTATTGTTTATTATTAAAATTATTATGTATTATTATTATGCTTGCAGTACATTTTGTTAACTTAAAAGCACATAACAGTACCATTTAAAACTTTAATAAGTACAAAAGTGTAGTACAGTGATAGATTTTGCAATCCTTTTCTTGAGATGTATAATATAGACTACCATACACTGCTTAGCCCTAAACTAACAATATTGATGATTGCAAAAATAAATGTTAGGTTTCTATGATTATGTAGTGTGGATTATTTTGCATATTTGGGTTAAAAATTCATTAGCACTATTATGTGGAGTTTTTTTTTTTCAGTTTGTTGTTGTGTTTATAGGCGAAGCAGTGGCACAGTAGGTACTGCTGTCACCTCACAGCAAGAAGGTCGCTGGTTCGAGCCTCGGCTGGGTCAGTTGGCGTTTATGTGTGGAGCTTGCATGTTCTCCCCACGTTTCCTCCTGGTGCTCCGGTTTCCCCCACAGTTTAAAGACATGTGGTACAGGTGAATTGGGTAGGCTAAATTGTCTGTAGTGTATGAGTGTGAATGAGTGTGTAAGGATTTTGCTCAGAGATGGGTTGCAGCTGAAAGAACATTTGCTGCGTAAAACAGGTGCTGGATAAGTTAGTGGTTCATTCCGCTGTGGCAACTCCAGATTAATAAAGGGACTAAGCCAAAAAGAAAATGAATGAATGAATAAATGAATAAATGTTGTGTTTGTGACTTTTCTCTCCTGACTTTTGGTCTAAACAATTATATTCTGTCATCATTCATTCACATTTATTGTTTCAAACTTATATGCAATTCCAAGTCATAATAAACATGAGAAACGTATATTTTGAAGAATGTCAGTGGACAGTTTATATTCTCCATTTTCCAGATCTGGGTCACGAGAAAGCCTGTCTCCAATAATACCCACAAAATCAAGAATTTGGCTCACCACAGACTAAATGTTGAGGGATTTTTATTGGTAGTTTAATGCTTTCCTTCTTTTTTTAACTCAGTAAGATGATGGCCAGAGCACCACAAGAGTTTATTCCATTGGGCTGGCAAGGTCTAAATAGCTCAGTGGGGACTAGCAACAGTTCAATCACTCACCTGTCTCAAAACAACTTCTTTAGTGTTTCCAGAAAAATAAACAAATTCATGCACATTTGGAACAACTTGAGACACAATAGTTTTAAATTATGATTTTTTAAAATGTAACATTAAAAGTCACTCAAGTTGTGTTCCAGAAAGCTGTGAGGCCTGATGACGATGTTGATTTCTTGCTTTAACTTATAGCTCTGAGACACATGAACCTAATATTCCCACCAGTCTACTGCATGCTTATCTTTGGTCATTGTGCAGATATTTGCTAGACAGAGAAATCTGAAACTGCATCTTTGTTTGCTCCTTTGGGGAACATCAAAGACACGGGCAGCCATCCGGCTATGCAGGCCAGTATATCCATTTGTGCGAGATATTAAAAATCATTATAGTGCCTAGTAATGACAACTGCTCTGGCTCTGAGGAATAATGAACACAGATGAAAAAACATCCCTCTTGTTGAGGGAGCCACTGTATATTTGTCTCCAGCTTAGATTGAAACAGTATTAAATGCATTTTTCAGGGAAATGTGATATAGTGGTAATGAAATATGAAGGTCTGTCTGGTATTTTTTTATTATTTAAGCCTGTGAGCGTCTATGAACAATATTAAAGGATCCTTAGTTTTAATTTGAATGCAAATTACTAAAACAATATTATAGAAGATATGATCATTTCAGCTAATCTGATTACATGTCATATATGATGATATTCAATATCCAGGGCTCAGATACATAAAACTACGCAGCAGGGTGGAAAATATTGCTCCAAATGAACCAAAGGTCTTATGTTCATAAATGTGATTGACAGATTACTGAACCCCCATGCGGATGACGCAGAGAAGTTTTGATTGATATATATTGTTAATTATGCATAAACATTATGATGATGTATATGAACGCCATATGCTCTTAAACACCACATCATGAAAATTAAAAAAGAAGGAGAAGAAGGAAAGGAGCAGAGAGAGGAAGGCTGAGAGTGTATTATATATTAATAAATGCTAGATACTGAATAATGAATGAGCTCTAAGAATTGATGACATCCGCATGATATCACATGACTGTCAAGTTTCCTTAAATACATGCACGAGGCATTTATTCAGAATTGAGCATGGGGTAATATCTGTGAGATTTAGTAAACTATAGAAAAGGAATCATTTATAGCATTCCTTCTTGGCTTCTAAGGCTATACTTGATTGCTAAAATAATATGTTTGATTAAAGGGATAGTGTATCAAAAAATGAAAATTCAGTCACCCTTTACTCGTTTATAGCATATCTGAGTTTGAAAACAAAATAAATATAAAATAAATGCGGGTTGCTGTGACCCATTAACTTCCAAAGTATTTTTATTTATTTGTTTTTATTATGGAAGTCAATGTGTGCCAGCAACCAGCATTCTTTAACTCAACTTTGTGTGCACGGTACTGGGTCTGTGATGTCATTTACTTCCACATTCTTTACATTTTAAAGGTCCGTACTGGCCCAAATCCCTATAAGTGGTTTCGTTCTCTCATCAGTTGGAATAGAATAACTTTTGCATAGATTATGATCGAGAATTTTTTCTTTTTTCCTATGATTACTGACATGTGCAGGAACCAACAAAATTAATTACAGCAATCTAGACATCGCAGAACCCAAAAAGTACACTTTTAAATATGTTTACAAAAAAAAGGAGGGTTTTATTATAACAGACAACATATACAATTATTTTAAACACTTTCAACAGTGTTTTATGAAAAATCAAAAGGTTTTCTTTAAAATGATACCAAACTTTTGCATTTACACCTCTGCATGTGGATTTGGGAAGCTTTTTAATTTGGGTTGGCAAAATCCAGGCGGAAACCCCGAAATAGCACTTGACTTATAGAGGTTAAAGTATCTTATTTTGTGTTCAGAGGAAAGTAACTCATAAAGGTTTAAAAACCACATGTGGAAGATTATAATTTTTTTAGATTAACTATCTCTAAAGGAATTAATACAAATGGTTCCTCAAAATATTTGTGAATATAACGATGAAATGACCTTTAGAAATAACTTTATTCATGATATAGCACATATTAAAAATGTATTGCACAGTAATCATTCATATTGCTATTGCATAAACAAATTTGAAATAGGAAAATAAACCTATGATAAGCGTGTGATGTGATATAAAGGTGTGATAATATTTGATTATAGATACAATAACAGTTGTTTATGAGCAACAATATTATATTGTCTGATGATTGTATAGTCATAATAATGTGCCAGATGAGAAAAGCTAAATATGAAAGCATAGAACTCTCTGTGATTGTTACAAACACTGTCAAACTGAAGCGTTGAGAAGAATGTACATATTTAGATGGGAGAGATTTCATAGACGCCAGTATTGAAAAATAAATAAACAAATTCCTTTCCTCAAAAATGAATGGTTGCAGGTGTGATATTATCACTAACAGCAACATTTTAGACATGCTACATTGTTAAAGTAACACTGGCTGTACATTTTGTAAAGTGAATGAAAGAAGAGAATAGATAGTTACAAAAGCAGGTGCAAAAAGCAAACATTTTTTAGATTATTCAAAGGTGCATTCAGTCTTTGGACATAAATATTCTTAGAATGCTTTAATGGTCATAACATGATATGACACTCAGGGGAAGATTTGGTGATTTGGAGGGTCTAAACAACTCCAGCCACTGGGCGCCAAGCCCTGAAATGCACCTTTTTTTTATTTTATTTTTTTTATTTTTATTTATATAGCTGTTTATATATATATATATATATATATATATATATATATATATATATATATATATATATATATATATATATATATATATATATATATATATATTAGGGATGGGAAGATTCATCGATATGTATCAATACGCGGTCATGCGCGTGCACAATGCGAGTGCATCGGTTGAGCAGCAGAGGATGAATGAAATTTTGGAAGCAAATCGAGATGCATCGGTTTTTGCGAGATGCATCGATTTTTCCGAGATACAGCTTATATTTTTAATATAGAATGTATTTTTTATTTATTAACAAGTGTTGTCAACCTGTTTTTGGCGCATAATTTAATCGACCTACATAAAGTAAGCCTTAGAAACGGATTTGCGGATGTGTACACTTTCACTACAACTCAGTGTATCAGGTGTGCGGATGAAGCTAGTGGTGCGCCCTCAGAAAGTGCGAGAAGCAAAACAAACATTTTAGTCCCCACTGAGTTTTAATTCTAAAGTATGGCAAGCAACATTATGGATTTAAGGATGGACGACATGACAGGACAGATGCAATTTGCAAAATGTGCCGCGCATCTGTAAAATACGCGGGCAGTATGACTAATCTGAAATCTCACTTGAAGCGGCGCCACGGTGTTGTTGTGAAAGCATTTTCCAGTGTTCCTGCATCCCCAGCTTTCGCACTGCTTCAACCAGCTCCAAAAGTGGTGAGAAAAGTATTGCAAGTTTTTTTTTTCCGTGCGCAACAGTTTTGTGCACTCTACGCCAATAACGAATGCTATTGCATTGTTCATCTGCAAAGATATTCAGCCTAGTGTCACGGAGAACGAAGGTTTTAAACACCTCCTCCTGTTTATTTTTATTTAATTATAATAATAATAATATTAATAATAATAATGATAAAAATATTGGGTGTCACGGTGGCACAGTGGGTAGTTTGACCACCTCACAGCAAGAAGATTGCTGGTTTGTTATATTTTTATTAGCCTGTTGTTTACAGTGACAGTGATTTTTCAAAGCAGCATAACACTGCTAGTTCACAACCTTAAGTTTTGAATATTCAGTGGCAAAATATCTTTGTAAAACTTGTTTTCATAGTTAAAAAGTTAAATCACAATTCTTGTTGTGCAATGGTAAACCTTTATGTTGAAAGAGTGCAAATATATATATATATATATATATATATATATATATATATATATATATATATATATATATATATATATATATATATATATTTTTTTTTTTTTTTTTTAATATATATTGCACTTATACATTCTGTTTATCTTGAAAATACTTAAATAATATGTGCTATATGTTCTAAAATGGCCCTCTACTGTAAACTGACACTCTGGCCTTGAGAGAAGAGCCAGTTTGTAAAAAAAAGTCTTGATTTTGCTTGGTTTATAAATAACCAAACTCATTCAATGGCACAGCATCCTCTTTCACATCATCTCATAAACTTGATCTAATTAGTTAGTGCTGAAATATCGCATCGTATCGTAATATGGGTGTGAATCGTATCGCGTTGCATCGCAATATGTCACAAATGTATCGCTAATATATCGGATCGTATTCTTTGTATCGAGATGCGTATCGGATCGGCATTATATCTTAGATGCCCAACCCTAATATATATATATATATATATATATATATATATATATATATATATATATATATATATATATATATATATATATACATATATATATATATATATATATATATATATATATATATATATATATATATATATACATATATATATATATATATATATATATATATATATATACATATATATATATATATATATATATATATATATATATAAATATATTTATATATATATATATATATATATATATATATATATATATATATCACTCATCTTTTTTTTCTACATTTTGTCTTAATGTAAGCTTTACATTTTAAATAATTAGATTTGTTCAAATGAATTTACAACAAAAAAAAATAGTGCTCACTTTATTTTGATGGTCTGTTTGTTGAATTTGAGTTACATTGCATCTACATGCCAACCAATTCTCATTAGATTATAAGTAGATGTTTAGGTAGGGCTTAGGGTTATTATTAACTACAGACAATTTAGCTTACCCAATTCACCTGTACCACATGTCTTTGGACTGTGGGGGAAACCGGAGTACCCAAAGGAAAACCACGCAAACACAGAGAGAACATGCAAACTCCACACAGAAATGCCAACTGACCAGTAACCTTCTTGCTATGAGGCGACAGTACTACCTACTGCGCCACTGCATCGCCTTCAATGTTAATTCAGCACCATAAAACAACATTTCACTCTAAACAGTAACACCAGGATTTTACACCTGGCAATTTTGCAACATTTTGGACAATATTTTATTCGTGCTCACCCTCAAGCTGTTCCAAGCCTCTTTGTTCATCTTTGGAACATAAAAGAAAATATTTTAGAGAAAATATAGAGCTTTCTCATTTCCATAGTAAACAAAGGTCACAACCATTAATTCATTCATTTTCATTTCGGCTTAGTCCCTTTATTAATCAGGGGTTGCCACAGCGGAATTAACTGCCACCTTATCCAGCATAAGTTTTACACAGCGGATGCCCTTCCAGCTGCTACCAATCACTGGGAAACACCCATACACTTCCATTTACACACACTTCCCACAATTTAGCTTACCCAATTCATCTGTTCATCTATGCTGAGGCAGGAACCAACGACCTTCTTGCTGTGAGGTGAGAACGCTACCCACTGAGCCACTGGGTCATATCCAAAACATTATAAAAACATTCAATATGACCGAATCTCCAAGAACACTTTTATTCATTCATTCATTTATTCTTCAGCTTAGTTCCTTTATTAATCAGAGGTCACCACAGCGAAATGAACCGCCAACTTTTCCAGCCCATGTTTTACACAGCAGATACTCTTCCAGCCGCAACCCAACACTGGGAAACACCCACACACTCTTGCACACACTCACATACACTATGGCCAATTTAGCTTATTGAATTCACCCATATTGCATGTCTTTGGACTGGCGGAAACCGAAGCACCCAGAAGAAACCCACGCGAACACGGCCAAGAACACATTTGTACACCAAAAAACAAAACAAAGACTGGAGGAATGACTTTGTCACATAAAATATTTTGACCATGTAGCAACAGACTTAATACGTTTTCTAAAGACTGAATGTGTTTGTACACTGCAAAACATTATATAATTACTTAGTCATGACAACATGTTTTTAGGTCACTTAGTAAATAAGTTAATCATGTTCCAACTTAATTTTTAAAAGCTACGCAAACTGTTTTAAGTCAGTTTAATGTAATGTAAGTTTAAATGACTTATAAGGTTAATTTGATTTAGCTTAAAAAATTAAGACAATAAGTATTTTTTACAGTGTACATATTATTTTATAACTCCTGTTTTCTTGGTTTTTATTGACTTTTTTAAAGTTAGTTAGTTAGTTAGTTAGTTAACTTTATTTGTCCCTACAGGAAAAATACATTTGCAGCATACACTCACAGAGACTTCTGACATTTCACATTTGGCACCCATACTCTAAATAAATATCCAGTCTATACTAGCCATCAACTGGGGAAGGAGGAATTTAAAAACTTATTAAAAACTCTTTCTTACACACCTGGGAACACAATATCGACAACCCGTTAGTAACAATTGAAAGGTGTTTGATAAAGGATGTCTCTCATTACTGACAATCTTGATAGTCTTATTTAGTACTCTTTTTTATATACTATTAATGCTCTTTAGTTTTATTTCCAACAACTTACTGGGTGTTGTTACCACCTTCCCCAATGACCTCTTCCGGGCCTCAGAAGCATTTCCATACCAACAGATTACACCAAACCTTGCAATACTTTCAATAAAAACACTATAAAACATGGTCAACACTGTGTTGTCAAAATTAAAAGACATTTCTTTAAGTAGTACATTCTTTCCTGAAGCTTTTTGCCTACACAATCAGTCCATATATCCCACTTCAGTTTATTGTTCAACATCACACCCAAGTTTCTAAAGATATATTATGTTGGCCATGTAAATTATGGTACAAAAATAGGCCGTGATCTTTTTGGTACTATGGATCTATTATTGCACAAATGTATTTCTATATTTTTCAATAGCCTATTTCATTGACTTTTTTTCTTGGCTTCTCTCAGTTCTGTTAAAGGGACGGAAATATCCAGGATTAATTAATTAGGGGCTATTTGAGTTTATCTCTTTTTTTTTTTTTTTTTTTTGGTCTTTAATGAATTGTGTCAGACATCCTATTAATTTTTGAGAGCTGTATTGCTACAATGTCGTGCCCTCGTTTTGGGGGACCCAAAGGGATATATCATCATATTTCTGAGAGACAAACACAGTTTAAGAGAACAGGATGGGGAATAGAAACTGGTTTGATTTTCAAAGATAAAAATATGAACGTCGTCCACCCAGACGTCTTCATCTGTCAGCATAACTTCATTAACCTTAGTAAGTTTCTAGCAAGAACACACAAGCAGTCTAGATATTATGTTTGAGAAATATCAAGAATGGATGCTGAGTGCTTTGATAAAACAAAAGTAGTCTCTAATAAAAAAATAAAATGTCTTCCCAACAGCACCCACTAGGTACAGTGTGCTCCTCTGCGCGATAGTTCACTATCGGACGCTGCTCCAATGCCCTGGATCAGATCAGAGAGCGTCTGTCTCCTCGCAGGACCCGTCCGCTCTACCCACAGTTCCCCGCGCTCAGACAAGATGGAGGAACGCAGCAGCTGCGGGAGAACAATGTTTGGACTCTGAACATTAAAAGAAACGGTCGAGGGGGCAAAATTTACAGAGAGCGACACAACGGTGGACATGCACTGGTAAGCGAAATCCTCAGATGCGCTTTGCTTGAAGTTTGAAGCGGCGGAGAGGCGCTCGAAAGCGGGGCAGACAACAAAGCGCAGCGGAGCGCAGTAGTGTAGCATGTAGCCGCGTAGCTTGACGCGGAGCATCAATTGTTCGTTGGAGTTGCATGGGGCTGTTTATTATGGGTAAGCGCTGTCGCCTGAACAGCCATACCATTGTGTTTACTCTACATGTATAATATTTGTCTGTTTTTGAGCTTGGGATGTAAGTCTGAATCATATTTCATACTTTGCGAAGCGCTTTGTGTATAATTATTTCACTTATATCTAACGTTATCAGTTACGTGACCGCACATTGCGTGTTCCACACTTCATCGCTGTTATTTATTTATTACCCGTCGCTTAGCCAGATTGCTAGCGCGTTAGCAGCGAGGGCCTTTGTGAGTCGCTATGAAGTTATTAATATGGATCCCACCATAACGGTCCTGACTTACTAACAAAAACTTAAATCCCCACGTTCACGCCACCGACTGCTCGGTCGTGTGCCACGGAGTCGTGTTGATTTTTGTCGCCAGTTTGGACGGAGCGTCCCGAGTTGAGTTTGTTTTGATTTGAGAGTGTTAAATGATTTATTTGTCTGATTGATGAGCTAGCTCGGTTGGCTAACGTATGCACGGGCTATTTACATACCATCTGCGTCGCGTGCCGTCTGCGCGCACTCACAACACAAAGAGACGCGAGGTGCGTGCTGCTGTAGAGATAAAAGACTCCTCTGCTGGGACAAAGTGCTCTTTATTTCGCCTTTCTGTGGTCCACGACATGTTTGGACCCTCTTTTTATAAAGTGTTTTGAAGTACTGTGAGCTAACGTTTTATATGGGCGTCTCACAGAACGCACTTATTGTGTGTTTTTATATTATATTTACAAATAATTGCATTTCTAGTTGATCATATAGTGAAATCAAAACATAACTTTACCCATATCCAACTTAAATGGCTAAATGTTTTCCAATACAGCTTAATCATTATAATATTGTACCAAACAGTTAATTGATTTAATCTAAGTATTTTGTTGACTTCTTATGTAAAGTGGGATCCTTTTTATCAAAAAGCTGGAGGTATGTGTAAACCTCTAATATTTAGTTGATGACCGTGAACTGTCCCCATCCTGAATGCTCCCCTGTTGGTCCTTGTAGTTCTTCTTTGCCTTGAATGTGGTGATGTGACACGGATGGAGCGGTTATGACTAACTCAGGGCATCTGGTTCAGATCCAATCCAACAGTCTTTTAGAGGGAAATGAGTAGTATGAATCATCGGATGGTGCAGGAATCCAAAAAGTAATTTGCCATTGACTTCCCGGAAACATCTTGTACCCCAAGAAAATGTGCACACAAATAAACCGAGGCATGGAGAATAATCTGCAATCAGAATGAATCATGATAAGATTTCTCTAAATTTTTTTCATTTTAAATGTCTGTAAAAATCTAAAAAAGTTCTCTTTTAAACTCAATATATTTTATTTTGAGCAACATTAATAATATTTTGGAGCAGTAAACATATCAGGCTCAATCATTTAAATGATTCATTGACTTCACCTGTCTTCATTGGTTTCAATAACATGGATTACAATTTAAAACAGCATCTTTGGAGATCTTTTCTGCTGGAGATACTGTTGTCCTAAAAAAACTAATAGAAAACATAATGTAAAACGTAAATAAATAATCGCACATATACCTTACGAACGGTATAGCAAAGAAATGTGTCAGTTTTAAAACCTTGACTTTTCCACACCGCGGTATACCTTGAAAATGGTTATCGTCCCATGCCTATTTTAGAATAGTGAATATTTAAGAAAATGAACACGGTCTAATCTAATGTCATTCAGTTTAGTGAGGGTACTTGAGTTGTATATGGTTTTGATTTCTTTATGTGATGACTACCCAAGTGAGTAAACTCAGATCTGCTTGAGCGCTTAGTGAATCATCAACTGACTCGCGTCCATTATAGTCAGAATTGTCGGCCTAAAGAATACATGCATTTATTTTTGCTTAAGATTTTCAAAAGTTTTTTTTTCTGTTCTGTTGTTCAAGTCACTGTGTCGACATAAATATGGTGTCATAAAACAAAACAGCATACTATTAAGACAGCGATCACCTCACCTCAGGTTCAGATAATGTGCTTTATTCACTATTTAATTTTACCAATGTAAGTTTAAATATTATTGTATGTGACATTGAATACCATACTATTGAAAGCAGCAGCTGATAGTTTACCTCAAATGTTGAAAATAAAAGAACTAGCAGACTGTTTGAAAATGAAAGTCATGATAGGTGATGGTTTTCTATGGAGTCTAACAGTATTTCAGTTACAGAAATTAAACAATCCCAATGCAAAGCATGTTTTTCTTACTTTCTTTTGTCTCGTTTTTAGTCCAAATATCCAAAAAATTCTCAGATCAAGTACAAATATTGTTTTGTTTTCAACTTGAGAAGAAATACGTCAAAATTAAGAGTTTTACCTTAAAACAAGTGAAACGATCTGTCAATGGAGTTTATAAAACAGTCTTTTTTGCTTTGAAATGTAAATATTTGGACTGGAGACGCAACAATTATAATTAGGAATTTATTTGTTGCATAAATTGCATATTTTCTGTATAAATGCAGTAGATACAATTCTGTGGCTCCTGTTCAACTATACTTCGGACTTAATATTGCATATCCTGTGATGTGACTATTGTGGGTGCACACGTTGCGATATCGATGCTAAAACAATATATTGCCGCACTAGTGGCTGGTATTTAAATGTTTCTGTCATGTTGCGTCACATTTGATGCAGACAATCAAATTGCATGTCGCTGGAATCTTGTTGCGTTGCGTGTTGTTGCCACATTGTTAAATCTATAGCAAATCTTTCTATTTGCTATTTAAATTGGTTTTTTGAAAATGCTTCTAGAAATCTACAAAAATGCGATCTTGTTAAAACAGTATTGTGACACAAACATTGTTCAGTCTATAGGCATAAGTGATTACTTGATGGTGGACTACACCATTTTTCCAGGTGGTGCAGTGGGTAGCACATTCACCTCACAGCAAGAAGGTCGCTGGTTCGAGCCTCGGCTGGGTCAGATAGCGTTTCTGTGTGGAGTTTGCATGTTCTCCCTGTGTTTGTCTGAGTGCTCTGGTTTTCATCACAAGTTTAAAGACATGTGGTACAGGTGAATTGGGTATGGTAAAATTGGCCGTAATGTATGAGTGTGTGTAGGAGTTTCCCAGAAATGGGTTGCAGCTGGAAGGACATCCGCTGCGTAAAACATATGCTGGATAAGTTGGCTGTTCATTGATAGCACTTTCCAGATTGATCAAGGGACTAAGCTGAAAAGAAAATGAATGACTTGTTTTCCACACATATGTATGAACAGATTTTGTAGTTGTTCACGCGAAACATTTAAAAAATAAAATGTAAAACGATCCATTTTCTGTGCATCATCATGTAAACATGCCCCAAGTCAGAGTAGAACATCCCTACTTTAAACGAGAATGCATAGAAATAACCACCACAACAAACTGAGGTCTCTCTCACATACAAGTTTAATCTAAATCATTGCAAAATACTTAAATGTTTAGGAGGAATGTCCCACAGGCCACCATCTACTAACATTCCCAATTGCTGGACAGGTTCACAGGGCACAACATCTGTGTTTATATTTATAACGCTCTTAATCCTTAACGTCCAAAATAGAGCGTGTGAGCAAACACCAGCCAGTTTGTTTTGCGTATATGATGTCTTAAAATGGATGTCTGTGTAAATACTGGTTTCTACTGTCTGAAAAGCTGTATTTTAGCTATTACAAGCAAACATTTCTATTTACAAAAAAGAACATCTCTCAAAATTGCCATACGATTTGCATCATTAAATGATCTTCAAATGTAATCTGTGGTCAGTCTTCTTAATCCTCTCTGGGCTAAGCAAAATGAAAAATAGTGATGTTTTGTCCATGTGTGTGCTTTGTATCTGTATTTATAGTCTATTCCCACTCTATTAATATGAAACTAGTCAAGTAATTACACAAATATACAGAATGATTATTAAAAATGTTAATATGACAGAAATGTTTTATCTCTGCAGTTTATAGCATTAAATGAAAGTGAGGTCTTTGTTTGCTACAGTTAATGACTCCTGACCTTTATGAGTAGGTAAAGTTTCTGCTTATCAAAGTCATTGGTGAATTGTTTCCTGTAGTTTGTTATTTATCTGGTAAAAATAGGAAATGGCTACCATAATACGCAGTGGAGCAGTTGACATGTCTTTTGTGTCTGACCCACAAACAGACACATTAATCCATTTAAGCACTAGTTGGATCAAAAGGGCATACGGCTACTGTTTCTTAGCTTGTCCTGAAATATCTGTACATTACTTAATTACATTACATGTTTTGTTTGCATGAATTTGAATGGCCACAATTATTCTTCTTATATACAGTTGAAGTCAGAATTATTAGCCTCCCTGAATTATTTCCCCCCCTTTTTATTTTTTTTTCCCAATTTCTGTTTAACCGAGAGCAGATTTTTTTTCAACTAATTTCTAAACATAATAGTTTTAATAACTCATTTCTAATAACTCATTTATTTTATCTTTGCCATGTTGACAGTAAATAATATTTGACTACATATTTTTTAAGACACTTCTATACAGCTTAAAGTGTCATTTAAAGGGTTAACTAGGTTAATTAGGTTAACTAGGCAGGATATGGTAATCAGGTAAGTTATTTTATAACGATGGTTTGTTCTGTAGACTATTGAAAAAAAAATTGCCTGAAGGGGCTAATAATTTTGTCCTTAAAATGGTTTTTAAAAAAATTAAAACAGTTTTTATTCTAGCCAAAATACAACAATTAAGGCTTTCTCCAGAAGAAAAAAATATTATCAGACTGTGAAAATTCCTTTGCTCTGTTAAACGCCATTTGGAAAATATTTAAAAAAGAAAAAAAAATCAAAGGGGGGCTAATAATTCTGACTTCAACTGTATATTGTTTTAATATACTTTTGTCACAGTGACCTGTTTTTTATTTTTGTTTTATGTTTTTGAAGAATCTCTGTGACTTACATTGAAAATGTTCAGAATGGTAGTCATAGCATTAGGAATAGATAGTCCGATTTGTCTAGACTCAGCACTCATAACTAATTTGGTTCTGTGAGATTTTTGAAACACGGATTGTTTTTTCGAAAGATTTTATTTCCTCTTTACAATGTAGCTTTTAAGTATTAGGGAAGTAAAATTCAAAACAACAACAACACAGTTGCAGGTGTGCTGACATTTTTGGGTTTGTTTGTGAAAGTTGGTACTGATATCTGCAGTTCAAATAATGTTGTTTTTTAAATACTTTAAAACTTGAATGTATTTTTTGTAGTTCATTTTCATTTCATTGCATCAAATTTTCTACATTGTTATTAATAATTGTATTTCAAATAAATTTGCTTTTGAACTTTACTCTTTTCTTTCAGTTTTACATAAAAATACGCAGTTTTAACTTGAAACGTTTAACAAATTTTTTTGAGCACCAAGTCAGTATATTAAAATGTATTCGTGTAACACTGAATACTGGAGTAATGATGCTAAAAGTTGAATTTTGCATCACTTAGGGTTGAGATGCATTCAAATACAAAACAGCTATGACATATTAAAATAATATTTAAAAAAATGAATGTTTTTATTGTATTTTTGACCCATGCACAGTTATGTTTTGACAAAAGTAATTCAAACATATTATTCCAAAATTGATATTAAGGCTTGTTTATACTTCTGCGTCGAACGATCGCTGTGACCGACACATGCCTTGCGAGTTGCATTTATACTTCTGCATGCTGTACGTGTTACTCTGCAATAACACTTCCAAAACACTAGCTGGCAGTAAGTTATGTTCTGTTTCTCTGTATCAAGTTTTTTCGTGGGTGTTTTGTTTTTTCTGAACTCAACCGTAATGTTCAAGTAGATAACACTTTCTCATTCTGAGGTGGGAACTGGAGGACGTGCAACAACTTTAATCATAAGGTAAACACAAAACATCTGGAGATCCTTTCGGAAGTGTTTCTCAACCACGTTCCTTGAGGCCCACCAACACTACTTTTTTTAAATGTCTCCTTTGTCTGTCACATCCATTACAGGTCTTTCAGCCTCTGCTAATGAGCTGATGATCTCAATCAGGTGTGTTTGGTTAAGAAGACGTGGTAAATGAGCAGAGCTGGTGGTCCTCCAGGAACGTGGTTGAGAAACACTGCTCTACGGAACTCAACACTTGTAAAAACTCACTCCATTGGGCTTGCGACTCTCAGCGCCCCCCACACTAAGCACAGCTACCAAGCCAACCAATCACAAAGCTTGCGCTATGCATTGTTGCAATGTGTAGTTACGTTTTTTTTTTTTTTTTTTGAGAAGGGCTATGTGTCCACGCGAAGGTTACGCTGGACCATACATGTGCGCTTGACACACAAGTATAAATCAGCCTTTAGGAACAGTAGTGTTTAATTCCATATTTAGTAAAAAAAAAAAAAGAAATACATAAAAAAAAGTTTTTTATTTTCAACTATTTTTTTTAAAAAGTATTATTTTGTGGTGAGTTATGCTTATTAAAACAGTTAATGTTAAATCATTACTAATTTTTTGATCTTTCTGTCTTTAGGATGAGCGAGGTGGCCTTGCATTAAAGCAGACCCCATCTCCCCCTGTTCCAGCATCAGTGTCGGTGTGATAACACTCTGAGCCTTGCCCCTTCAACATGAGCCTGATCCAGGACAAACTTGGCAATGAGTTCCTCCGCTCCAATGGTGGCATGGAGCCAGGCTTCGGTGCGAGCATGCTCATGTTCAGCCACTTGCCCCCAGTTACTAGCTTCACCCGGCTGGCCAGTCAAACAGTTATGGCTGAACTGCAGCCCCATGAGATGATCTTGAAGAAGGAGCGGGACTCGCCAGACTGTGGAGCTGGAGGAGGACTCAATACTGGGGGCATGGTTGCTGGAGGCGGCATTGGAGGAATGATGGGAAATGTGGGCGATTATGTTCATGCCATGGGTATTAAACAGGAGAAGGTTTCTGAACACGATTACAGACTGCCTCTCTATCCGGGGACTGGAACTGGAGCTGGAGTACGAAGTGGAGGAGAGTTGCTGGAGGTCTCTCTGGGGAACCATCAGAACCTTGTGGTGCACGACCTCAGTTTGGGAAACGTAAGTGTGTTTGTGGAAATGCTTTTAAAGTTGCATTTGGACAAGATGGTAGTTATTTTCTTTTCTTGACTTCATGCTTGTTCTATCACTATGTAGAGGGTTTATTAATGAGTTCTGTATGTGATGTTTACATTTTTAAAACTACAACAGGAAAACCACACATATTTTTCGTAGGCAATCACATGTTGAAATCATAAATGTGAAGATGTGGTATCGAATTCAAAGTATAGGTATCGTTTTTTTATGTTTGAGGGATACCTATTGTATTGAACATTTTTGAGGGACACTCATCATATTTAAAATTTTTAGTAATAGCTATTGTGTTGAATATTTTTAAGTGATATCCATTGTATTGAAAAATTTTAAGTGATACCCATCGTTTAGAATATTTTTGAGTGATACCCATCGTTTAGAATATTTTTGAGTGATACCCATCGTTTAGAATATTTTTGAGTGATACTCATCGTATAGAATATTTTTGAGTGTTGCTCATCGTTTAGAATATTTTTGAGTGATACCCATCGTATAGAATATTTTTGAGTGATACTCATTGTATAGAATATTTTTGAGTGATACTCATCGTATAGAATATTTTTGAGTGATACTCATCGTTTAGAATATTTTTGAGTGATACTCATGGTTTAGAATATTTTTGAGTGATGCTCATCGTATAGAATATTTTTGAGTGATGCTCATCGTATAGAATATTTTGAGTGATACTCATCGTATAGAATATTTTTGAGTGATACTCATTGTATAGAATATTTTTGAGTGATGCTCATTGTTTAGAATATTTTTGAGTGATGCTCATCGTATAGAATATTTTTGAGTGATACCCATCGTTTAGAATATTTTTTGAGTGATACTCATCGTATAGAATATTTTTGAGTGTTGCTCATCGTTTAGAATATTTTTGAGTGATACCCATCGTATAGAATATTTTTGAGTGATACTCATTGTATAGAATATTTTTGAGTGATACTCATCGTATAGAATATTTTTGAGTGATACTCATCGTTTAGAATATTTTTGAGTGATGCTCATCGTATAGAATATTTTTGAGTGATGCTCATCGTATAGAATATTTTGAGTGATACTCATCGTATAGAATATTTTTGAGTGATACTCATTGTATAGAATATTTTTGAGTGATGCTCATTGTTTAGAATATTTTTGAGTGATGCTCATCGTTTAGAATATTTTTGAGTGATGCTCATCGTTTAGAATACTTTGGATTGATACTCATCGTATAGAATATTTTTGAGTGATACTCATCGTATAGAATATTTTTGAGTGATACCCATCGTTTAGAATATTTTTGAGTGATGCTCATCGTTTAAAATATTTTTGAGTGATACTCATCGTATAGAATATTTTTGAGTGATGCTCATCGTATAGAATATTTTTGAGTGATGCTCATCGTATAGAATATTTTTGAGTGATGCTCATCGTATAGAATATTTTTGAGTGATACTTATCATATAGAATATTTTTGAGTGATACTCATCGTATAGAATATTTTTGAGTGATACTCATCGTATAGAATATTTTTGAGTGATACTCATCGTATAGAATATTTTTGAGTGATACCCATCGTATAGAATATTTTTGAGTGATACCCATCGTATAGAATATTTTTGAGTGATACCCATCGTTTAGAATATTTTTGAGTGATACTCATCGTATAGAATATTTTTGAGTGAAGCTCATCGTATAGAATATTTTTGAATGATGCTCATCGTATAGAATATTTTTGAGTGATGCTCATCGTATAGAATATTTTTGAGTGATACTCATCGTATAGAATATTTTTGAGTGATGCTCATTGTATAGAATATTTTTGAGTGATGCTCATCGTATAGAATATTTTTGAGTGATACTCATCGTATAGAATATTTTTGAGTGATGCTCATCGTATAGAATATTTTTGAGTGATGCTCATCGTATAGAATATTTTTGAGTGATACTCATTGTATAGAATATTTTTGAGTGATGCTCATCGTTTAGAATATTTTTGAGTGATACTCATCGTATAGAATATTTTTGAGTGATACTCATCGTTTAGAATATTTTTGAGTGATACTCATCGTATAGAATATTTTTGAGTGATACTCATCGTATAGAATATTTTTGAGTGATACTCATCGTTTAGAATATTTTTGAGTGATACTCATCGTTTAGAATATTTTTGAGTGATGCTCATCGTATAGAATATTTTTGAGTGATACTCATCGTTTAGAATATTTTTGAGTGATGCTCATCGTTTAGAATATTTTTGAGTGATACTCATCATTTAGAATATTTTTGAGTGATACTCATCGTATAGAATATTTTTGAGTGATACTTATCATATAGAATATATTTGAGTGATACCCATCGTATAGAATATTTTTGAGTGATGCTCATCGTATAGAATATTTTTGAGTGATACTTATCATATAGAATATATTTGAGTGATACTCATCGTAAAGAATATTTTTGAATGATACTCATCTTATTGAATATTTTTAAGTGATATCCCTCATATTGAAAAATTTAGTGATACTTATCATATTAAATATTTTTAAATGATACCCATCGTACTGAATACTTTTTGTGATTTCCAACGTAGTGAATATTTTTAAGCCGATACCCAGCCCTTATCACATATCTACATTTGTTAACATTAATAAGTGGTCAAATGGGTTTTACGTGAAAATAATCCAAAATATTGTTCTCATGTGTTTACCTTTTTTAAAACGCAAACTAGAGCAGTATCAAAATTTTTCAAAAAAATGTGCTGTTTATTGTTTTTTTGTGTGTTGCAAATGCCATTGGTGCTAATGCTCGTTTTAAATTTGGCCTTTATTTTTTTGTCGTCATTGTATTTTTAATTATTCTTTTATTTCCATTTTACAATGCCTTGTAATGAAGGAAAGAAAGATAGAGAGAAAACATTCAAAGGCAAAGTTTTCAAAATGATTCTTGAATTAATAATAGCATTAGGTATAAATTTAAAGAGATTAAATGCCTGTCCTTTAGCCTCAACCTTGAGTGTGTGTACTGTATTATTATTATTTTTTTCCTTAATCATTTTAACCTCCTAAACTCTCAGACCTGGTAACAGGGTCCTGATGACATTTACTTTCACATTCTTTAAGTTTTAAAGGTCCATACTGGCTCAATGCCCCATAAGTGCTTTAATTCTTCCATCACTTGGAATAGAATAACTTTTGCATAGATTGATTTTTTTTTTTTTCTTTTTTCCTATGATTACTGACATGTGCAGGAACCACTAAAATTAATTACAGCAACTTTGTCCACACTTTCAATTTCAGTTTACAAAAAAAAGGCTCTTGGAGGGGTTTATTATAACACAAACATTATACAATTATTTTAATAACTTTTATTACTGTTTTATGAAAATTTAAAGAGTTTTCTTTAAAATGATACCAAGCTTTTGTGTTTACATCTCTGCATGTGGATTTATGTAAGCTTTTAAGTTTGGGTAGGCAAAATCCAAGCGGAACCAAAATATCACTTAATTTTAAGGTATTGTTTTTGTTTGTTTGTTTAGTGTGTAGTGGTCTAACTAACCAATTTGGTTATTTTAGAGGGTTGCATGCGAGCCATTTTTGTGTTTTAGCTTTGGTATTTTGCAATTTCTAATGTAATCTGAACATCTTGAGATCCCCAGACAAACAAGTTTAACCAGATTTATGTTTAAGATCGGTGGCCTGTTGCAAAATATAACATGAAGCCTTAAGATTATGTTTAAGATTAAGGCACTAATTAGACCAACTAGCAATGTGTAAGCAGTCTTATTTTTCCAACACAATCTAGGGCAGTTAATTTTTTATATAATCAACTTGTGTTATTGCTTGTGTCTTACAAGGAAAAAAAATACTTGACTAACTTGTATGACTAGTCTAAGTATTTTATGTAATAGGCCACTGGATTCCCTAAAAGTCAGCATTTTATCTCAAGCTGAGCTCAATATAAGATTTCATATTAGTAGTGTAGAATTGAAATGTTGTTGTTTTTTTTTGTCAGTGATGTCATCATATTTCTTTGAATGCATCAAATCTAAAATGCAAATCATACAGACGTGTGTGAGGAAATGCAAAACAGCACCTTTGCTTCTCATACCATGATAATTGAGCTCTTTCCAGGGTTATAAGGGCAGGGAATGCATTTAATCATTATAAAGGCTTATTGATCAGCTCATCCGCACCAACGACTGAAAGGACATCAGGCTGAAGCATTGAGATGCTGCATCTGGCTCCGTCTTTGTGCATTAGCCAGAGGCAGCTGTGATTGCATTAATAAACTGATGACTCATGCTAATTCACAATTATTTCTCGCAGAAGGCCGAGAAATAACACGCAAGAAGTCTTTGTTCTGTCTTTTTGTTTTCTGGTTGGTTGGTTTTAATCATTCCCAGTGGCTCTTCCTCGTGTGTTTTTTTTTCTGTTGAAGGAGAGGTCGTTTTAAATGTCTAGCTAGAGCAAAGATTAAGATTTGTTTTGGCTAGCTCTGAGTGCAATTAAAAATTCTGTCTTTTCCTCGGTTTAGTTTGTTCTTTTGTTAAATACGCCAAAGCCTTCAGAAGGACAATGAGTGTCAGAATGACAATTCATATTTTAATCTCCATCCGGGATGGTTTTTTGTGCTTGTTTTCAGCTTTCTCTTTGTTTTTATGCTACCCAAGTGTATGACATTATTCAGATGTGCAGCTGGTCAATAATCCACATAGTCTTTTTCCATAGTTGTCCCCAAAATGAGGAAAGTGGCGTTCGCTCTCATGGGATAGATGTAGAATCTCGTAAATAAGAGATTTACCACCCTGCCTTCTGCCACATAGACATTAGGGAGTGCTTTTTAATATTCAAACTAGAATGTAATCTATTCTAATTTTTATGTGTGCATTTGTTTCAGTTTAAAACAAAGCAAAGCAAATAAATAAATCCAAGGCGCAGCGCGACGGCCTGTGCATACATAATGAAAAACAGATTTGTGTTCCACAAATGTTGTGTGAATGAATGGGATTTTGTTGGCTTTTATTTAGTCCGCTCCCAATCCCATTCTATCTTTGTTATCCTTCCAGCTGTCAGGGCGGCTGGTAAAGGAATCCTCAGGGAGGAAAGGTCGAAGGTCAAACGGTGAGGGACAGGAGGCCAAAACACGGAGGAAACGAGGAGAATCGAAGGTGCAAACGCGCACAGCATTTTGCATGCAGCTTATTTGTTTTTCCTCAGCCGTGATTGCTGTTTGAATTGAAGTGTTTTTTTGTTCATGTGATAATATTAGTGTTGTCTAATGCTGAACAATGTCTCATCTGCAGTCAATGATGCTGGATCCAGATGGAGGGAGCTTGTCTCCGAACTCCAAACCGCACATCTGTGAGCACTGCAATGCAGCGTTCCGGAGCTCCTATCATTTACGCAGACATGTGCTTATACACACAGGTCAGCATGTGTTTATACTTACAACTTCATGCATGGGATAGTATGTGTACTACACTGAAGACATTGGTCTGTGCACACGGTATCATCACAAGTGACTTTGTTCTAAGGATTAACAACTAGTATCAAGTAGTGATTAATGGGGCTTGCGTTCTAAAATAGCTGGTTTGTCAGGTTCCCCAAATAGTTAAGCTCTTTTTTATTACACAATTTCTTGCTATGAATAACTGGATTATCTTTTAAACATAATTAATTAATTCATTGTTTAAATTAAGATTAAAAGGTTTGAAAAATCATTTTAAAAATTGTCATAAAATAGTTTGATTAGAAAATACCATTCAATTACTACATAAAAATAGTGCATAAAAATATTTGTTTATGTGTAATTGAAGCAATAATTGTGAAGCATGAAAATGACAATTCAACCAAGCACAAATGACCTTTCATGATAATAATATAATTTAAAATAGAATAGCTAGTAAGTAGGGCTGCAGGATTTTTGATAAAATTAAAATCTTAATTTTTTTAATTAATTAATAAAATAAAGATCACGTTTTTCTCACGATTCTTTAGATGTGAAATAAAGGTTAATATGAGTAGGCCATTTTTATTGTTATTTCTCAAACATTTGGTGAGATAAGCAATAATAATATCAGGCCTATGTGTAGGTCAAAATTTTGCATAGACTTTTAAATTGTGGGCTTGAACAGACTTTAAATATGTCTTGGTCATTAATTCACAGTAAAGTGATTATCAGAATACAATTATTCATAATTCTGAATTATTATGTTTGAGATATGCTTGCAATCTGTCATTGACAATGTTGTTAACCTATTTTTACTGGTAAAATGAGATTTGTCAATATTAGGCCATTATAATTACCATTATATAGGCTAGAGTAGTTATACTGACACTGTTACATGATTATTCTCATTCACAACATTCTTGGTTCGCTATGAAAGAAAAAACATATCGTAATCATAACTAGGCATGGGACGATAACCGTTTTCAAGGTATACCTCTGTTTGAAAAGGTCAAGGCTTAAAAGAAAAAAAAACTTTCACAATTTTCTGCAATACTGTTCCTAAGGTATGTCTAAGATTTTTTTTATTTAGTTTTTTTGTTTTGTTTTTTAGGACAACAGTATCTCCAGTAGAAAAGATTTTTAAAGATGCCGTTTTAAATTACAAAAAAATCTGTTTTTGAAACAAATGAAGACCGTACAAGTCAATAATTAATTTAGCCTGACATGTTTGCTCTTCCAAAATATTTTAAATGTTTCTCAAATTAAAATATTTGTTCAAAAAGAGAAAAAGGTTTTATTTTTAAACCAGACCTTTAAACAGAATATATTTTAGAACAGTTATCACAATACCGTGAAACTGGGATATTTTTATCCAAGGTAATTATACCATCAGAATCTAATACTGGCCCATGCCTAATCATAACTCTAAAATGTAAAGTTATCATTTAAATTATGTGCACGCTTTCAGTTTCACTTTTGATGGTGAGAGCGGTTCATGTCATGGCTGCCGTCACTTTAAGAAAAAAAAAAAAACATATATGCAGATAATACTTCCCCACATGATTCCCAAAAGATCGCTAGTTGAGTTGTAACGAACTCAATTTTATTTTAGCACTTTAGTACCTGTTATTGGTTCTGTTAAGGTTCTGTTAACTAAAGTAGACGTGCGCACGTATCCTCTCTGGTAAGCGCACAGCTCGTGTTATTTCACGGCTGCAAGTACATTAATTCATAAAGACAGAAATGACATTTTTTGGTGAATTACACATTATAAATACAATATGTGACACTTTCAACACCATTTGGAGTTATCCATGTTGCTGAGCAACGTATAAAACAGTAAAGACTTAGATTAAGATAGCATGGGCGGAATTGAGATTGTGATCTTTTTTCGATTATTCATGCAGCCCTAATAACTAGCTTTTTGGTTTTCAGCAAGATTTTTGGTTTGTTGATTTATAGTTTAGTTCTGCCCATTTATTGGTTTTCTGAGAAGGTCAGTTTGGTTGTATTTGAGGTAATCATTTTAACATCTGATGCCATGCAGATACTTTGAAGTTCTGCTAGCTCCGATAAAGCATCATGTAGTATTGCTGCCTCTGTAGCTACTAAAACACAATCTATGCTTGCCACTCCATGTCCTTTACAGGTGAGAGGCCTTTCCGCTGTACGCAGTGTAACATGAGTTTCATTCAAAAATACCTCTTACAGAGACACGAGAAGATCCACAGTGGTAAGTTCCTCAAGTTCGCATCAACTTCAACTTTCATATCCTCATTTCTAGCTTATTTGTTTGCAACATGTCAATCATGCTTCAAATGCTTCTGTTTTCGTTGTAAGTTTTGCCAACTTGTTTTTCTTTCCTTTCTTGTTCGGTTTCCAGGAGAGAAGCCATTCAGCTGTGACCAGTGCAACATGCGTTTTATTCAGAAGTATCACATGGAAAGACACAAGAGAACACATAGTGGAGAAAAGCCATACAAGTGTGACACCTGCCAACAGGTGTGTTTGTTGTGTGAGTTTTAAACAAGTTCAGTTTGCAGTTTGGCTGTAGCGTGTTTTCACACACGTGTGGTTCTTTTAGTATTTTTCCAGAACAGACCGATTGCTGAAGCACAAGCGGACATGTGGGGATGCCATCAAAAAGGGTCTGGATGGAGCAGATCATGAGTTGGGCTCAGCAGGTGACACAGAACACGGCAGCTACGGTATCTCTCAGGGAAATACGCCTACCCCTGCACGCAAACGGGGCAAGTCAAAAACCCCTGGTGAGGGGGGGGAACGCAAGCGTAAAAAGGCATCAGGGCCTATGGGGATGCAACATAGTCAAGGGGTGGATGGTTATGGGGTTCATGACTTTGGTTCAGCTGTGAACCACGGGGCATCAACAACTTCAGCTTCAGCCCAGCCAGACCCCAACATTCATACCGAACATGGCCAGTCACCCAAGATGGCCCTCAAAAAAGGAAACAGAAAGTCCCTGGAGAAGACCACTCACCCCATGGTTCATTCTAAGCCAGAGGACATGGAGTTGCCTTCTGGAGGAGGCTTGGATAGTCTCGGGCTTCTTCCAGGTCCAGGGGCCAAAGTTGGTCCCAGCAGCAGCGGCAGTAACTACGATGATGCAATGCAGTTCCTGAAGAAGAGGCGATACCTCAATGTGACAAACAGTGGCAGTGCTGGTTCTGGAGCTTCAGACTACGATGTCAGTCATCTGCAGTCACAGCCGACCGTCAATCAGGGTGTCGTTTCTGGGGTTCTAGACAGTGACGGCACACTTAGCCTACTGGACGCTTCCTCTCTGGTAGATATAAAACCAGACAAGTCTGGAATCCCGGATGAGGTTCTACAGAGCTTGTTAGACCACTATGCTCACAAGCCCGATGTTAGCTTTGACATCCCTGATCACCATCATGTTGAGCTTCAGCCGGCTGCCCCAGATGCCACAGACCCATTGGGACCCGAGGACAACCCATCAAGTCCCAACAGTGGCGACAAAGCAGTGATCATGCACGAGTACTCACGGTTTCTCCTACAAGCACTAGAGCGGACCAGTCACAGTGCAAGCTTTGTACTGGGTCCTGGTTCTGGCGTGACCACCACGGGACCTTTTCCTGGGACTAGCCCACTTTTGTCAGACAAGCATGTGTATACTTCCTCACCTCTTGAGTACTCATTCTCACATCCGGTCTCGTCTTCACCCTCACTTTCGTCTGTGCCAAAGTCCCACTTTGGTCTTCTTGAGGGCTCGTCACCTCCCCCGGGCTTCCACTTGAGCAGCCTGGAGCAGTCAGCGCACACACAGCAACTCACACCTTCCCAGGAGCTCACTGAACAGCTGGACAAGCAGCACACCTCCCCTCCGCCCCCTCCACATACCCCCAACACCAATGCCTACCAAATCGCACCTCAGCCTCCCGACCTGGGCGGTCCAAAGGAACCGCAAGGTCCCAAAAATGGCGCTACAGCCACCACCGGTGGATTCTCTCTGGCTGCTTCCCAGGACTTGGCTACCCTGGATTCAGTCAAGGCTCCATATCAGATTGAAAACTTTGCCCAGGCTTTTGGGGCACAGTTTAAAGGGGGCAGAGTGTCCCTGGCCTTCAGCAGTGACTCGGGGGGAGAGGTAAATCACCGCTTACAAACAGCAGGGCTTACAGTCTCCGAATTCTCAGGGTATAGCAGTCTCTTGGCTGATGCCAGCGACCCAGTCAGTAGTGGCTCCAAAACCCCAACAAGCCAAAGCTACAGGTGAATGGGCTCCTGTGCCTAGATGCTCAGATGGAGGTTCCCTATTTTTATTTTGTCATGCTGTCTTTTTGTGTTGTTGTTGTTGTTAATGTTGTTGTTGTTATTATTATTGTTATTAATATTATTATTATTATTAATGATATTGTTATTATTATTGTTATTTAGTTCTCCTACTTTAATGAAATTGTAATGTTTTTTTTTTCTCTCTGCCATTGTTCATATGAAATTTTGCCCTCCGTTGGCCTGCGATGCATTTTCCATTATTATTTTTTTCTTTTTTTTTGTTTCAAGTTCCTTTAGAAAAAAAGGAAACATACCAGTTTTTTAATGTCAGTAGACTTTTAGTTCTGCTCTGTTAATTAATAGTTGAGGGAAAACAAGCAAGAAAAGTTGTTTGCTCCCACGTTTTAGCAATTGACTTTAGAAGCGTGTAAAATTAACTGTACGTGGCAATGGCAGGGAGTCACCCAGAAATGAAATTGTCTGTTACAATGATTCAAGTGTTACTCAGGAAAATGTGTGGATGGCAAAACTGTAAGAAAGCATTAATTGAAGAGGCAGACGTTTGGCAAATACAAAGAGCTTTATCAGGAGATGCATTTTTTAAATTCTTCTGAATGAGCACGACAAGTAGAAGACAAAAGCGCTGCCTGCTAAATTACACTGACACCACTTTCCACTTAGCTGTATAGAGATTATGGTACTTTTATGTCAATGTGAAATGCTCACATTCTCTTTCAGTAAGGGCCATATATATAAATATATAAATATATATATTTATAAGAATATCTGTATGTAAATTAACATTTACTCTTTCTTGAGACTGGCAAGTGACTTGGATGGGGATAAGGAGGGATTGAGTCTGTGAAGGGAGGCCTGTGTCTGACAACGCATAACCCCTTCTCACCCTGTCCTCCTTTCTTTTTTTCTTTTCTTACCTTGGATTGCAACGCCAAGGGCTGTACACTAGAGGGCGCTGCATGCGAGCGTGTGAGTGCCTCTTGGCACAGGTCAGATCACGGGATTCTTCTGCGCCTGTCTGGCTTGCTCATCCCTCTCTCCCTCAGTCCACTCCTCCTTTACCTTCAGAGTCAGAAAGAATCCCATCTAGCACTTTTATGATCTGGTTCATTTTACATGGTGAATAAAATCACCCACACAGATCATCACACAGAATGTGAACTGTGTAACTGACATGCCGTTTTTAAAAAGGGGGCAGTGGACAAACAGGCGGGAGTCATTTTAGTAAGTGTATAGATTATGTTGAAATGACCAGGGATAAATGGTCTTTCTAATGGAAAACTTTAGTTTCATTGGGAAGTGTTTGCTGGAATTTAGGGTGGGCTTTACTTGGGGTGGGAGTGTAGGGTGTCTTATTTTATATTTCATTCCCAGGTCTCATGGACATAGGTTAGTTATAAGGGGATTTTGTCTTCTTTGTTTATTTTTTTTTTCAAATGTTTTGGGTTGGGGAAATGTGCTGTGTGTTAAAACGGCCCCTGCTGTACCATGTTTTTGCCAGAGGTGACTTGTAAAAAGTCCCACTCTTAGTAATTTATATAGTTTTGGTCCTAAATTGACTGACTTACAGCCCAAAAGGAATTCAGCCAACCTATTGCAGCGTGCATGCAGGGCAAAGTATTACCTTGAACTACATTTTTCTGTTTTATTTTGTACTGTACAAGTGTTATTGTAAAAAAAAAATAATGTTTTTATTTGAACGATCAATAACTGTCTTCCATAATCACCATTGGCTGCTGTTACACTGTTGTTGAATTACTGTCATCCAATGATGTTTTTTTCTTTCATGTTTATTTCTTCTACCAATCCCCGAAAGGACAGAACCACATGCAAGATTGTTTGTCAGACATCTTCTAGGGAGCACAGACCAACCACTAGGACTCATTTCTAAAGGTTGGGGTACTTTGTTCACAATAATGCTAGTAATAATAATCAAAATAATGAGGAAGGTGATGGCTACGATGTAAGCACCACAGCTGATGATGTTTTTATACCTCATATCACCGATGACAGAAGCAGGGATATCAAAAAGTGACTATGTAGCATGACTGATGTGGCTACTGTTGAGAAGCGCCTCAAAATATTCCCTCGCCATTAAACTTGCCCTTTTTTATTACGCAGTTTGCTTTTAAATCGCTCTTCTGAGAGACTTCTCTGAACATTGATGTCTGGACTGCGCACAGAGAGAGTTTCTGAATACAAAAGCTTCTTAAAGTTGGCCACTTTTTAATGTTTTGGTAACTGTAAGGACGGGAGATCCAAAGAAGCTCTGAAACGACATCAAATTTATTCAACACAGGCAGTGCGAATGCTCACGTTTTGTTAAGAATTGATTGCGCTCCCTGCAATAATGTTTTATAATTTGTTTTGTGTTTGAATGCAGACCACTTCTAAAATATGGTTTCCAGTTTAATGTGTAAAGCCCTTTTAAAACCCTGTTAAACCTCGAATGATATCCTATTTGGCTTGAATAATGCCAGCCATCAATCTGTCAGTGGTTGCCACCTTAAGGTCCTGTTTTTTTTTTTTTCTTTTGCCTTCTTGCTGTATATTCCAGAAAGTATTTATTTTGTTTACATACGGTTATAAACACTACATCAGATTCTTTTCCCATCATTATTCTTCTTTTTTTGCATGTAAAATAATGTTTTCTTTTTTGCCCCCCTTTTGTCGCCATGCCAAATTTGTAGCTAATGATCTTTTTTTTCCTCTCCTGTCTTATTTTATGGCAGATTCTTGTGATCTGATACACAGGACTATACCTGTCCATTTTGACTATTATTGATTAGGAAAAACAATAAAAATGCTGGTATCAGTGTGTTTGGACATGTGGATTTATTTCCATTGTGATGTCACAAGGTTGAGACACTTCTGCATAACGTATCTTGTGTGATAAATATTCTGATTAGCTCAGCAGGTAAAGTTGAAGGACTTATGTAAGTGGACTTAATCTTCTGAACCTCTAATGTGGCTGAATTTGTATCTAATCTTGGGACTTGCTCTGTCATGGTGCCTATAAATCAAGGTACTTAAGCTGACAATTACAGCAATTAGCCTACAGTCTCAGAAATAAAGGTACGGGTGCTGTCACTGGGGCGGTACCTTTTCAAAAGGCACACACACGTGTATCTAAAAGGTCTATATTTGTACCTCATGTCTGTGGGGCTTTAAAAAGTCTTAGGTTTGCTGAAATATTGTCTTGTGTGTTTTGAATATATATATTTTTTTTAACAGGTTTTAATTTTCAAGTCAATCTAGTCAACACCCATATTATTACCAACAAACCATCTCAATAAAATGTTAACTTTTTATTAAAAAATATTATTTTAAATTTTAAACTCTGTTTACCAATTATTTTCCTTAAAATAACATTAGTGTAAAAGTGTTCCGTATTGACTGCTAGGGACACCGACCTGGACAGATTGTTATTAATTTAGTTTATTGTACTTTTTAAAACTTTGTTTTATAAATAAAATATTTTGAAAAAAGTGTACGGAGTCAAGTAGAGCTTGCTTGTTTTTACACAATATTTAAAATATTTGGTGAATAAATATCTAAAATATATATTTCTTAATTTTTAAATTATTGTATTATTAAATGTATTAATTTGTAATGTTTTGTAATAAGGCAAATAAGAATCGTTTCCATCTGGGCCATTTGAAAATTTCTTCATGTTTAGCTCTAGCTCTCCAAAATTACCATTATACCAGTGAGTACAAATGTTAGCCTTTTGAATAAGAACCAGCCTGATCACACAAGGAAACACAGTATTTTACGTTTTATTAGTTTAGTGGTTCAGTCGTACGAAAATGTACGATTTTAAAAAGGAGGCGTGTCACCTAACCCCAACCGTCACTGGGTGATGAGCAAATCGTAGTAAATTGTACGAATTAGATCGTACAAATTCATACGAATTAGCCACTAAATCATAAAGTTACAAATTGCCGTGAGATTGATAAGAACCACCCCAGTGACAGACCCAAAATATGACTTTTGCTGCTTGTTCAAACTAGGGTTGGGCGATGTCGACAAATTTGGCATCATACAATAGCCTATCTAATGTGAAACATTGCAATGGACGATGGCATCTGTGAATTAATTATAAATAATTAAATAATTGGGAACAAATTAATTATTTGTAGCCTACCGTTTTAACTACCTGACCCTCATGATTTTTGTTTTTACTCATAACCAAATCATAAATAAATAAGTAAAGATAAGTTACACACAAATGACCCCGTCAATCACTTTTTCCGTAGAACTCTGGCATGAATAGGCAATAGTGTTGTAGAACTTGGTTGTTAAAAAAAAGGAGCGCAACCAACAGTATCTGAGGTTTTCATTAAAAGTACACGCGTAAAAGCGGAATATTGATACAGTGTGCTGACGCTGTGATATCTTACCCGATAGATTCAAATGACTGAAGAGTCAATAGATGGAGACAAGATTATTTAAATATCACGTTTAACAATAATGAGACCCGATCCAACAGTACATCCTTGATACGTATGTCCAAAGTGCACTGCTCTCTGTGGTTTTATGTTCAAAGCACCCGCTGATTGCCCGGAGCTCAGATGCGCACATATAGGCTGCAGTGCATGACAGAATGTGTGGTTGTAAGGGGGGCTTTTCAGAAATGCTACATGAAACGCCAGTGTGGACTTGGATCATTGTTATTCGAAAATGCCATTTTAAAACTAAGACATATTATTAATACTCGAGTGTGTATTTTTCATGAGCGATTGCTGCCACAACGGAGGAGGAGAATCTCAATGGTCGATGGCATCATCTATTGACCCAACTCCAGTTTAAACTACTTACTTAATTGTTTACTGTTTATGTATGTCCTAACTTTGTAAAAATATAAGGTAACTTAATAGATTTGTGTTGGGACGACATGAATGAATTGTGTGGAACCCAGCATTCTTTACAGTGCATCTCTTGTACAACATTTCTGAAAGTGTACTTTAATTACTTTAAATATATAGAGGCAAATCTTTTTGAAATTTGGGCATTACATTCTATAATTGTGTTGTTGTTTTTTTATCTTATTGCTTGCTCCATCGTGAGGTAATGTCTGTATCAGGGTGGAGTGTGGACTCTGTGTTTGAGGTCTTTTTATAGATCTTTTCCCAGCCCAGTCCTAGTTATCTACACTTGCCCATGAAGTTCACAGAATTCTGCATTCATGACCACATAGCAACTCCGCTAAAAAGAGAACGATGGACAAATCTGGAAATGTTATGTTCCGTGCACTTACTGTAGTAATTACATTTAATTATGATTACATGTAACCCTAAACCTAATCCACATTCTTACCCCAACCGTAAAGTACATATATGTAAGATAATAATATTACTCAATAGTTAAATAAATAGACTAATACTACAACTACAGCACCCTAAAATAAAGTGTAATGATGTTTTTTTTTTGTTTTTGTTTTTTAATAGGACCTACACTAATAATTAATATTTGGCTAGAATGTTTTAAATTGTTACAAAGTGACTACTAACAGTTTTTAGATATTAAAAAAATCTGAAATTAAAAGTTTTAAAACAAAAAAGAACAATTGTTTTTTGTCTTTTTTGTAAGAGAGTAAATTCATTTTACATAACTAATAAAAAAATACAAGTTTAAACTAGTTGAATTGTTTAAAAAAAAAGATAAAATAAAATAAAACAATTTCAATAGTGAATTTTGTGAATACATACAAAATAAAAGTTTAATATTTGTTCATTAAAATTTATACAATCATTTTGAAGTTAACCAGATTTTTATTTATTTTTTTATTTTTTTAAAAGGGGTGTTTAGATTTCTGTGCGGACAGCTCAGTGTTGATCAAACATGTACACAAGTCATTTTCAAGTTGAAGCATGTTCTCGTCATATCTTACAGCATCAAGGAAGTTTTTAATACTGTTATAGTCAACAAAGATATTTATGGCCCTGTTCATTTTAGGATCATAAATTCAGCTTCGTTATCAACAGAAACATTGTTCGTTTTGTTTGAGGAGTGAAGCAATTTGAATGTATGAAAAATATGCTGGACTTCACATTTTTAAATGTATGAAAAATAGGATGCGTGTGTCCTTTTATTAGATTTATTTGACATTTTATATGTTAGTATAACTTTCCAAAGATTTTTTTTTAAAGATGAATCTTTAATATTCTGAGATCTGCTTTATATTTTTCCTATTTATAACACCGTAGACATAATGTGCAGCCGCTTAGAAGGGGTAAAGTCCATTCACTGTTTGTTTGTCGTCATCCATGTCACATATTACATAGGCCGCTATTAAAATGGTTTAGTACTCATCTTATCAGGCTAGGTTTCTAAATTAGTATCAGTCCCAATAAGCAAAGCAACCAAAGGAGCAGCTTTCTAGAAAGGTTTACAATGTCTGTACAAGTGGCCTTTGTCAAAAAAACCTGCATATCATACTGTAAAAGCTGTATCATGTTCAGTGCACACTTGACCAAACAGAATCGCTTTTAATTGGCAACACTTGTGCAAAAATGGCTAGTTCTGGTTGTTTCAACAACAACAACAAAAAAACTGAGTTAAACATTCTCAGAAACATACACTCACTGACCACTTTATTAGGTACAGCCGTCTAACTGCTCGTAACCACAAATTTCTAATCAGCCAATCACATGGCAGCAACTCAATGCATTTAGGCATGCAGACATCATCAAGATGATCTGCTGCAGTTCAAACCGACTATCAGAATGGCGAATAACGGTGTTTTAAGTGACTAAGCGTGGCATGGTTGTTGGTGCCAGATGGTTGACACATTCGGATGGTAGGGTCAGAATTTGGCATCAACAACATGAAAGTATGGATCCATCCTTTATTGTATCAACGCTTCAGGCTGGTGGTGGTGTAAAAATGTAGAAGATATTTTCTTGGCACACTTTGGGCCCATTAGTACCAATTGAGCATTGTGTTAACGCCACAGCCTACCTGAGTATTCTTGCTGACCATGTCCAACCTTTATGACCATCTCTGACGGCTACTTACAGCCGATTATACGTCATGTCATAAAGCATGAATCATCTCGGACTGGTTTCTTGAACATTATAAAGAGTTCACTGGATTCAAATGGCTTCCACAGTAATCAGATCTCAAACCAATAGAGCACCTTTGGGATGTGGTAGAACGGGAGATTCGCATCATGGATGTGTAGCTGACAAATCTGCAGCAACTGCGTGATGCTATCATGTCAATATGGACCAAAATCTCTGAGGAATACTTCCACTACCCTGTTGAATCTATGCCACAAAGGATTAAGACCGTTCTGAAGGCAAAAGGGGGTCCAACTCTGTACTGGTAAGGTGTACCTAATAAAGCGGCTGGTGAGTGTAAGCATCTGGCCACATTTGTTATGTTTTTTGTGCACAGATTGTGGAAGCTTGAAAATCAAAAGGGCAGATAAAATCATGTTAAATACCAACAGACAGACCGATCTTGGCAAGGGATAGAGCCCCAAGTTGATCTCGACCGAGCCACAGCTCTTTCCCTTTTTGTCCCCAAGAAGACATTCCATGCCACTGGCTGCACACTTTCAAGGCTGTCACAGTCATCATGGAACAGCATCAGGGACTCCGATGCATACCATAGATCTTGTTGAGATTATTGTGAGATCCAGAGCGTCCTCTATTAGGAACTTTCTTGCACCATAAGCAGTGCTGACTCAACAAAGTCCATTGCTTGCTTGGTACAGTGCTGGAATTCTTCACCTTCCAACAGCCTAGATCTTGTGTCTCTAAAACTGTATGTGGTGACTGTTTTGCTTGCCATCCACCCATTTATAAAACTTCTGTGGTTATAGGCATCCTTCATGCCTTGATTTTGGCTCTGTGCCAGACTGTTGGCTCCCTGCGATTGTTTAGATTCAACTTCAAAGAAGATACTGTCTCTGAAAATTTGACCACACTTCAGAGAGTAGGATTTGCAGGTCAAGTCAGTTGCCACCTCTTTCCTACAGTTTGTACAAACTTCATTCTGCCTATATTTCCTCAACCCCGTTAAGCTCTGGAGCAAGAAGACCTCTAACTTGTGTGTCCAGTCTTTAAATCCACCATTCAAACTTGTGCGAAAGGGTAGTCTAGGATCCAGAACCCACTGCACCAGGAGTGTAGTATCTTCCAATTTTTATCTATATATTTGTTCGGCAAGTTTGTCTTCTCCAAACACTTTCCTCTGTTTTGTAGTTAAGACATTGTTTCAACTGTAGGATTTCAGGTCCTCTGGGACTTATCCATTCTTCTGTTCTCTGCACTTTGCTTTGTCAGTGTTACAAAGCCAAATTGGGCCGGCATTCTTCCTCATTGTGTTAGCATTAGTGTTGATATTCATTTATGCCTTGTTTCCTATGAGCGGTATGGAACAGTTTTGTACAGTATGATAAGATTTGGAATAGGTCACCCTGATCAGACATTTGTTTTCACTGCAAACAGTTACCCTTACTTGGTAGGCTTGGTGTATACCAGAAAGCTGTAGTCAATGTCAAAACCTTCTCCACCAATCAGATTGGCACTATTGTTCACGTGCACAGAGCTGCTGAAGTTACAGTAAACAGCACTTGGAGGCACTTAAGCGCAGAACTGTCAATGCGAGCGCATTGAAGAAGATGCCCAGGGCCAGAAGTGATATGAACCTGGAGCTGCTTGTTGCATGGTGAACAATCATTTCTTCAACGCTAGAGCTGGAGCTGCCGCTTGAACCATCCATGCTTGTTCGAGTCACCAGTAACTTTAACAACAAGGGTGTGAACTTCCTCTTTTCCTCTTCTTCTGTGTTATAAGCGGGTGTCAGAAGCTTAAAGTTGTGTAACGCCATCTAATGTCAAGGAGGATTTTGTCAAGGAAGAGTATCTTCTGCTTGACGCCAGTGAAAATCGCTTGGGTTTGAATACGGAAAAACGTCTCGTAAAACGCTGCCGATAAACGCAAACAAAAAGCGCCCCGGTGTGTAGGAGCCTTTACTGTACCAAGTTCCTTTTGAAAGTGAATGTCTTAAGTTACATATGTAATCCCAACATCATCTTATAAAGGAACCAGACACTATGTTATCATGTCACTGCTTGGACTTGCCTGCAAGCATCTTTCTTCAGAAAATTAGAATTTTATGACATGTATTGCAGTATACCTATTTGTGGCCTTAATGCTGCACTACATCATCACATTATGCCATCAAATTCCACCTATAGAATTGGCATGCTTCCAAACAAACTACAGACATCAGCTCATGCAGACATATTCCAAAAGTATCAGTGCCATGATGCCATGTAGTGCATGTAGTGGGTAAGAATAATCTATACAAGTAATCCTGTTCTTATTAGTATCTGGAGATTAGTCATAAAACAAGATTACTCATTTCTGTACTAAACTTTGTTATGCTTTATACCTTAACTTTTATTTGTTTATAACAGTAGATCTCAGTAGAATCAGAGTGCACATGCAACTGAATGTTGTGATTTTTAAGAATTTTTTTTTTGTTTTTGGCATTTCAAAGATGGGGTATAGTCAATTTACAAAACCTGTTTAAAGTCTTGTCTCCTATCCAAATTTTAGAAACAACAATAATAGTTTGACTACTAGTTGATCATTTGGTGTCAGAATTGACCTCTAGATTACGCTTATTTTACCTAAATAAAATATGATCATGCCTTGATTTTTAATTATTAAATTAGGACAGTAAGGTCTGACTGCTTAGACAAAAGTCTTGTCACTTTACAGATATAATGTACAGTATATAGAATATAAAGTCGTGCTGCAGTGGAAAAAGAATGAATATAGTGTATGACTCCCATGAACTTGGAGGACTGCATCCATACATCTCTGCAACGACTCTAATCACTTATTAATAAAGTCATCTGGAATGGCAGAGAAAGTGTTCCTGCAGGACTCCCAGAGTTCATCAAGATTCTTTGCATTCATCTTCAATGCCTCCTCCTTCATCTTACCCCAGACATGCTCAATAATGTACATGTCTGGTGACTGGGCTGGCCAATTCTGGAGCACGTTGACCTTCTTTATTTTCAGGAACTTTGATGTGGAGGCTGAAGTATGAGAAGAAGTGCTATCCAGGTGAAGAATTTACCCTCTTCTGTGGTTTGTAATGTAATAGGCAGCACAAATGTCTTGATACCTCAGGCTGTTGATGTTGCCATCCACTCTGCAGATCTCTCGCATTCCCCCATACTGAATGTAACCCCAAACCCTAACTTTTCTTTTCACCAAACTTGACTGATTTCTGTGAGAATATTGGGTTCCAATAGGTCTTCTGAAGTATTTATGATGATTGGGATGCAGTTCAACAGATAATTCATCAGAAAATCTGCCTTCTGCCACTTTTCAAAATAATCAACTAAGTCTCAACTTCTCAAGAAGACAACTGGGATTGACGACAAGGCTTTTGTCAGGTAGTGTATGTTTCTATACTACTGTTGCATGACAAAGGTGATGATGATCTGATTGTTTGTTATTTATTTGTTATGCTGATTTCACCTCCAATAAAACCGAAACTATAAGGAAGAATTATATTTTTAAGGTGTAAATAAGGGCTCTTCAAGGTTTCCTTGTCCCATAACAGACCTCCCACATTCTCATAACTGATATGCTCATTGCTTTAAGACAAAGGGAAGTAGACATCTGTGGTTGATTATAGCATCACACTTAAGTAAATAATTAAACTTAAAGGTAATATATATATATATATATATATATATATATATATATATATATATATATATATATATATATATATATATATATATATACTCAGTTTACTGTCATGTGTACTGTCTACTAAATCATTTTTGGCCTAGAACATTGAAACCAAACTTTTTGATTTCAAAATTGACTTGTATACCTCCAATAAAATCGAAATTATAAGGAAGAATAATGTTTTTAAGGTGTAAATAGGGGCTCTTCAATGTTTCCTTGTCCTGTAACAGACCTCCCACTTTCTATAAACTCAGATAAGTTCATTGCTTAAAGACAAAGGGAAGTAGACATCTGTGGGTGGTTATATCTATCAACATCACAATTTAGTATGTAATTAAACTCAAAGGGATTATACAGTTGAAGTTGAAGCCCTCCTGAATTATTAGCCCCCGTTATTTTTTCCCCCAATTTCTGTTTAACGGAGAGAAGATTTTTTCAACACATTTCTAAACTTCTATCTTCAGATTTTTATAAAAAAAAATTGTCATGATGACAGTAAATAATATTTGACTAGATATTTTTCAAGAAACTTCTTCTATACAGCTTAAAGTGACATTTAAAGGCTTACCTAGGTTAATTAGGTTAACTAGGCAGGTTAGGGTAAATAAGGCAAGTTATTGTATAATGATGGTTTGTTCTGTAGACTATGAAAAAATAGCTTTAAGGGGCTAATAATTTTGACCTTAACATGGTTTTAAAAAAAAATACTAAAAACTGTTTATATTATAGCCAAATTAAAACAAATACGACTTTTTCTAAAAGAAAAAAATATTATCAGACATACTGTGAAAATTTCCTTGCTCTGTTAAACATCATTTGGGAAATATTTAAAAATGACCTTTGGAACTTGGCCATGTTCTTCTTCTGCTTTAATTAAAGGTAAAAGGATTTACTGCTGTTCTCAGTGTCCTGTCTCTTTGATGAATGATTGGCACACATAAAACCGTCCTGAGTATATCTTAGAACCAAGAAACATATTCGAACATGGTAATCTTGAGCAGCCACTCACACATTTGATTATTTTTTGTCCTACTTTGAGAAGTTGACATCAAAACAACACCTCAGATGTGTGTCAGAGTCTTTTATTGAGAGATTTTTGTGCCAGATAATGCGTCATAAAACAATCATGACAATTGATATTTAATAACTTCCTGGGAACTTTCATTTACTTCTTTGTGTGCATTGCATTAAATTTCTGTTCCTATTTCCTTATTTTACTTCATGTTTTACGTCAGTAGCCAGTAACTCCTACAGCTATGGATTGATAATATAAATAAAAGTTTTTTTTGTTTGTTTATTTTCCCCTTATTTATTCCATCTGTAACAAGAAAACTTGTGCCGAGCAAATTAAAACATGTTTGCTCAAGAAAATAATCATTTGAAGTTGCACGCCGAAGATTAATGTTGTTAGCAATGAGTTTCCCTGAAAGTTCATGTTTTACCTTCTGAAATATCTACCGCCTTCTGTATGTAAATATAAATTAATTTAACAAGATGATAAAACATTTTCAAATGCTGCAAGTTTCCAGAGTTCTGTAATCATTCTCAGAACAATGGTGAGCAGCATATGGTATCTGCTTTCCTCTGATGATTTGCCTGCCTCATATTTTCATGAGTAAATAATGGAGACGGTTCTCTTGAAATACATAAATACATCTCTGAGAATATAAGCTTGCTATATTTTGTGTGTGCAGCTCTGGTATGTAGACTAGAATTATTGAATTTATGCAAAATCAATCACCAAAGTCAAGTCACCTTTAGTTTCAGTGATGGACATAAGGTAATTAAATGAGCTGTGAAGTTTTACCGTTGTGATACAAGTACATTTGTAGCAAAAGATTCAAAGTAAATCGGCACACTGCCACTGCCACAAGTACATTTGATCATATTCAGTAGTCATACAGAATGAGTTCTGATGTGACTGTTAACATTGGGATAAGGGAGAGGGAGAGACAGACAATAGTTGATGTCAAATTTATTAGCCCCCCTCTTTATTTTTTCCCTTTTTCTGTTTAGCGGAGAGCAGATTTTTTTTTTTCAACACATTTCTAATAGTTTTAATAACTAATTTCTAAAAACTGATTTATTTTATCTTTTTCATGGGGACGGTAAATAATATTTTTCAAGACATGCAGCTCTATACAGCTTAAAGTGACATTTAAAGGCTTAACTTGGTTAATTAGGTTAACTAGGCATGTAAGGGTTATTAGGTTATTGTATAACGATAGTTTGTTCTGTTGACTTCTAAAAAAAATTTGCTTAAAGGAGCTAATAATTTTGAACTTAAAATTACTTAAAAAAAAATAAAAGCTTTTATTCTAGCCTAAATGCAACAAATAAGACTTTCTTCAGATAAAAAATATCAGACATACTGTGAAAATGGTCTTGCTCTGTTCAACATCATTTTGGAAATATTTAAAAGAGAAAAGAAATTAAAAGGGGGGTTAATAATTCTTGAATAAGACTTGAACTGTACATAGCTTTGGGAAAGAGTACGATTTCCCTAATAAACATATTAGTTCACCCCCAAAAATTCTGTCATTAATTATACACCCTCATGTAGTTCCAAAGAGACATTTGTTTATATTTTGAACACAAATTAATATTTTAGATGAAATATTATGATGCTATGAAGATACTTTTGTGAGCACATTAAAACATAATGACTTTGTTATCCAGCTTCTTCTCCATAGTGTTATATTGCCTACAAGTATGAGCATTGACATGGAGCCTGGATGACCGTGCTTTACTTCTTCTCTTTGAAACAAAGCACAAGAGGCATTCATATACATCAGAGGTATGACCAAGACTAATACTGGATAAAAATATCACTGTATTGTGATTACAGCTCTAAAATATTTCCACCCTCCCCCCATTGTACAAAATACACTTTATTTAAAAAAAGAAAAAAAAAATACTAAAATATTTTGGAACAGTAAACATGTTAGGCTAAATAATTAGAATAAATTATTGACTTTGGCAATCTTCATTAGTTTAAAAAAATGCTTTTCTTTGGATAAAAAGTAAGTCACTGAACTGTTCAGGTCCAGAGTAAGCAATATTTTTTTTTAAGTTTGCTTAATCAATGACTGAGCATTAGCTTTTGATGTGAAAAAATGTAAAAAAAAAAAAAATTCTTACATATACACCAGGAAAATTTAGCAGTTTTAAAACCTTGACTTTTCCAAATTGCGGTAAACGTTGAAACTGGTTATCGTTCCATTCTTAAGCACGACAGATATTCAGAGCATGTGGACATGTGTTTTATACACTGTAAAACACAAAGTTAAAGTAACTCGAACCATTTGAGAAAACTGCAACAAGCTATTTAAGTTCGAAATCTAATCCTAATGAGTACTGTTAACTTAATCCATTTCAGTAAACGCAGCAATTGGAGCACAGTAAAACCCAATAAGTTAAGGCAACTCAAACCATTTGAGAAAAATGATTGCAGTTAAACATTTGAGTTAAAAAAAACTAATCTAAATGAGTACTGTGAACTTACTCCATTTAAGTTGGAGTAATGAAATATTTGAATAACTCATTACCTTTAACACTCAAAACTCCTCAAAACTCTTTTCAAATGAGAATTAATTTTCAGTCAATTTTAAGCTTTTACAAATGAAATCAAATCACTTTTATTGTCACATCATCAGCAGCACGTGTGCTGTGATGAGTGAAAAGCCTAGGTGCTGGCTCCAGACAGTGCAAATACAACGACATGTAACAGCATACTTCCAACAAAACAGGACAATGTAAAATTGGCAGTGTTGACAGCGATATGTACAATGAATAGGTGTACCCATGGCTGTAGGCAGTTTTGTTTTGAGTATAATTTGGTTAATGTGAGGGGTATGGAAGAGCCTGTGTGAGGTGTGTTAAGTGTTCATCAGCCTGATAGTCTGAGGTAAGAAACTTTCCTTCAGCCGGCTAGTGCGTGACCGGATGCTGTGGTACTGTTTGCCTTTGGGTAGCAGAGAGAAAAGTCTATGGCTTGGGTGGCTGGAGTTGCTGATGATTCTCTTGGCTTTCCTCATGCACCTGGTGTAGATGTCCTGGAGGGAGGGAAGCTCACCTCCTACTACGCGGCCAGCAGTTCGCACAATCCTATGTAGGCCTTTGTGATTGCTGCTAGTGCTGTTTCCATACCAGGTGGTGATACAGCCAGACAGGATGCTCTCCACAGTACAGGTGTAGAACGAGCGGAGGATGTGAGGGCTCATTATAAACCTCCTGAGGCGCCTGAGGAAGAAGAGGTGTTGTTGTGCCTTCCTCAGCAATGCGTCTATGTGAGCAGTCTGTCAAATCCTCAGCGATGTGGACTCCAAGGAACTTGAAAGTGATGACTCTCTCCATTGGTTTCCCGGTGATGGTGATGGAAGTGTTTTCTCTCTTCTCTTCCCTGAAATTCACCACCAGCTTGGTTTTGCTGATGTTGATTGAGAGGTGGTTTTCATGACGCCACTGCGTCAGAGTGTGCACCTCCTCTCTGTAGGCCGTCTCATCATTATCGGTGATTAGGCCCACCACCGTTGTGTCATCAGCAAATTTAACAATGACGTTGGAGCTGTGTTTGGCTTTGCAGTCATGTGTGTACAGGGAGTCCCGGAGTGGGCTGAGAACACTGAGCCCTGTGGAGCACTGAGCCCTGTGGAGCACGAGTGTTGAGGATCAGTGTGGATGATGTAATATTGTTCATTCTGACCACCTGACATCTGCTTGACAGAAGTCCAGGATCCAGTTGCACAGAGAGCTGTGTAGACCCAGATCCTGGAGCTTCACCACCAGCTTGGCAGGCACTATGGTGTTGAATGCTGAGCTGTAGTCCACAAACAGCTTTTTTTACATATGTGTTTTTGTTTTACAGGTGAGACAGAGCAGTGTGCAAGGTGAAAGCAATTGCATCATCAGTGGAGCGGTTATTCCTGTATACAAATTGCAGAGGGTCAGTGTGAGGAGGCAGTACAGAGGAGATGTGCTTTTTAATCAGCTTCTCAAAACACTTGCTAAAGATGGGTGCAACCAGACGCCAGTCATTCAAGCATGTGGTTTTAGCTGATTTCGGTATGGGCAGAATAGTAGCTGTCTTAAAGCATGTGGGAACCACAGACCGAGAGAGTGAGAGGTTAAAGATGTCCGTAAAAACCCCCGCTAGCTGGTGTGCTCATGCTTTAAGTACACATCCAGGGATGCCAACTGGGCCCGTCGCTTTTTGGATGTTCGCGCGACGGAAAGATCTTGTTACGTCCTCTACAGAAACAAAGAGCGTGCTGGTGGTTTCTGTATCGGCCGCGGGAGCGCGGAGTGTGTGCACGCTGTCATGGGCTTCAAAGCGGACGTAGAACGAGTTGAGCTCATCCAGGAGAGATGGAACAGTGTTTACAGTGGCGGGTTTGTTACTTTTAAAGTCCGTGATGTAATTAAGTCCCTGCCTTGCGTTATTGGTGTTAAAGTGACCCTCATCTTGTCTCTGTTTTGACGTTTTGCTGCTTTGATATTTTTTCTGAGGTTGTAATTTGCTTGTTTTTGTTCCTCAGCATTCCTTGATTTATAGGTAGAAGCTCGCACTCATACGGCTGTTCGAACTTCGCCATTGATCCATGGTTTTTGGTTAGGGTAGATACGGACAGCTTTTGTTGGGACCACGTCTTCTATACATTTTCTGATGAAGCACGTAACTGTGTCTGAGTACGCTTAGTTGTCGTCATCAGAAGCTGCCAAAAACATCTCTGAGTCAACGTGATCAAAACAGTCTTGAAGTACTGACAACTGAAGAAACTGTTGAATAAAGTTATTTTTTTTTTGTATTATGTGCACACTAAAAGATGCTTGTGGCTTGATATTATTCCGATTGAACCGATAAAGTAATGTGGTCTGTTTTGAGGAAATGTTTCATATTTTTCTTTGACCGTCTCAGGACCTTTGCTGTCTATGGAGGCTGAGGAAGCTCTCAGATTTCATCTGAACTTATTTTTGATCTTAGTTTGCTTTCTGAAAATGAACGAAGGTGAATTGGGATGACATGAGAATTTGTAACATAATTTTTGGGTGAAGTAACCTTTTAATGCAGCCTAAGAATCATTTATGTGATTTGAATTTTAAAATTGTGTTGTTTTGTGTGTGTGTGTGTGTGTGTGTGTGTGTGTGTGTGTGTGTATGTGTGTGTGTGTGTGTGTGTGTGTGTATTAGTGCAAAGAGACTTATCTATCATCTATATTTAAACTGATGAAGCATGTTTGCCTCTCAAACTGTGCTTGTTAGACCTGCAGGGCAACTGCCTTATAACATTAAAATAATTTAGTCTTGAAGAAATAAAGGGAATGAGCTGTTTCACTTTAGCCGTTAAAGCAGCGTTTTTGAGATGTGGCATTCAGCAATAGACTGGGACACATATTGAGGCTGGGAAATACTCAGGTAAATGTTTGATAAATAAACAATGCCTGAAAAAAAATTGAAGAGTATAAGAGTTTTGACTCCATTTCCTACTCTGTTTACTAAGAGATTATTTCATTTTTCATAGGCTCTGGTCATGCAAACACAATTAAAGGCTTTCTCTCCTTAATGGCACCATCTCTTCCCTTTTCAATTTCTCTAATATCTTTATGCTTCCCATCAACAAGTATCATCACATATACTGTGCAAAGATAAGAACTAGTTTTACTGGAAGCCTCATCTCAATGCCAAAGAATGGTCCCCGTCATTATGCATCTTCTAGTGTTACAAACAGAACTGTCACCACCTTAGTGCAAAACAAACAGCTTTAAATTTACAACACATTTATTAGTTTAGTTTTATTAGTTTTTTTCCAAAGTGACTGACAAATCAAATATATATTTATTTGAATGGATCCAAAATTCAGTAAAGCATTATATGTCAAACAATGTGTTAAAACAAAATTTTCTTCTATATCTCTCACTCCCTGGCTGAATTTGAAGTGTGATCGCTGCACCAGAGCTTGTGCTACTGTAGTTTGATTGTAATAGTGTACTGTAGATTCTATTTAAAGGCATAGTTTAACCAGAAATGAAAACTCTTCTACTTTCAGAAATGAAAATTATTCTACTGAACACAAAGGTGAATATTTGGAAGAATGTCAGTAATTAAATAGATTGTTCTACCGATATACTGCCGTATAGGAAAAATTTATACTAATATATTATTTAATAATTATAAAAAATACAGACTGGCTGGCAGTGGGCCAAATCATCCCAGCTAGCACCATGATGATTCCCTGTGGAGTAATTTGGCCTGCTGCTAATCATTGTTCAAAAATAATAATTACACTACCTGACATAAGTCTTGTCGTTGATCCCAGTTGTAAGAGCTACAGATAATAACTTGACTTCTAGTTGATCCTTTGGAAAAGTGGCAGACGGTAGATTTTTTTCTGATGAATCATCTGTTGAATTGCATCCCAATCATCACAAATACTGCAGAAGACCAACTGGAACCAACAAAGTGGATTTAAGAAGTACATTATGGTGCACTGATGTTTGTTGTGCTTGGAGCAACTGTCTGCATGTTTCATGAACATTTGGAGACAAAAAGGTCAATATTTTCAGATCTATAAGATGTCCTTATCATTGTGGCCACCACTGTAGCCATTGTCCCCTATTAAAACCTATACATATAGCAGACTTCTGCATACTGTTCAAACTATTTAGTTAAAATGAGCCAAAACAACACAAATCTAGACAACGTAATAGATTTATGTTCAATGCTCTTAAATTTGTCAAAAAAAGTTTAACTTTATTAATTTGAGTTCGGATATCATAAAGCAGATTTTGTTTTGGAGCCGCAGCATTTTATTTTATTTTTTTACAATTGAAGTGATCGTAAGTCAAGGAAAATTAGTTGAACTGAATCAAAGTAGTCAAATGTTTTCATATTATATAAATGTCCCCTATGTTGGTTGAATGTTCCAATAATTTTGGCATAATTGAGCCTTGTAGAAAGTATTAGTGGCCTAAAGAGTGAAAAATAACTCTTGTTTATTTTTATGATAGTTTTAGGGGTAACAAATGCAACATGAAAGTAACAGTTTGAGTCTTGCTCTGAAATGAACTTGTAATCATTATGATACCTTTTCATTTACCTCTATAGTTTTTCTGCTATTATCCAAAAAGTTTGTTCCAATTCTCCCCTTGTATATATATTGTATATATGTATACAATTTGTTCAAAATTAATAAATAGAATTATTAATAAGAAGATGAATTCAGGTAAAATAAGACACCTTTTCTAAATAAAAGACTGCATGAGAAAATATTCCAAATTTCCTAAATTCATTTTAGGAAGTAAAAACAATAACATGGAACGTCTTATTATTTTTAACAAATCCGTTTGTATCTCATTGAAATTGTCCTCTCTACATATTGACTAATGACATAATCAACATGGATTGATTGTGCATTCCAGCATAGATTAGAGGCTCTCCTCATTTCACACGCACTCACTCATTTGTCTTTATTATCTTTTAAAGTGCTAACAATACTGGTGATCTACAGTTCTAGAACTCTTTACCCTCTTGTATAATCTGAACACCAGTCCAGTTCAGTTCTTTATCACACTGTAAATGACACATAAATGGAAGCTTTTGATAATGTTTCAATAAAATGTGTCTGTGTGGAACATTTTGGAAATGAAAGATTAGACCTACTGGACATATTCTCATTACATTTTGTTCTGATCATCAATGCTCTATACGAGATACAATTTACATACACTGAACTATCTTAATTGCTTTATAAAGCCTAAATTATACACATTAGTGTTAAGTGCTAATTATCAACCAATAATCATTCAAGCAGCAGAACGTTATACTGACATTTTGCTCTGGCTTTGCTAGTTGACACCAAGTCTCGGCATGGCTAAGCTTTATCTGTTGGGATTTGGAGTGCTCACAGTCTTCCCTTTTATCGCTGCTGGTTAAACAAAAGGCCTATGTTGCCATCCTGTCCTTGGCAATCCACACATTTTCCAAATTGATAAGAAGGAAGGGAGTGTCTGTAGCTACTTGACACAAATTGAAGGAGTTGGAGCATTAAATGTCAAGACATTCTTCTTTAAAACCATATCAAACAGACCGTTTCCATCACATACATCAGTGATTGCCACCCTTATTGTAAAGGTTTGATTGAGTTTTAGAATGAATCAGAGATATAAAGCATTGGCTACTTTTCAATTTCTCTTCTCAGCGGTTGTCGTTTTTTTTCTATTTGTTAATCGGGTTTAGTTATACTTTATTATACCATCTGCAAACATATGCCTGTAAAGTTGGACATTTCCAGATATACTTTATAGTTCATAGCAGGAGCTCTTTTATAGCCTCATAAAATGCATGTCATACTCGAAGGCTTGAGTTCATTTTATGGAAAAGAATTTGTAAAATGTTTTACAGTATAAGGTGTGTTAATTGACCACTTGTGCGTCAGCGTATGACCGATATGACAATTTATGTTGAAAGATGATGGTGTTATTAGCAACATCTTTCAATATATATTGTAATATTGACAAATATTGTCAGAAAAGCCTTTTGCTTTTATTTCTTGCTAATATGATTGGATAAATTATTGAATTAAGTGTTTCTAGGGAAAATGATAATAAAATAATGAATTCATTCAAATACTCGTTCATTGCTGTCTAAATTGGCACAGCGTTTGCTGTTTTTGTCACAGCTAGTAAAACCTTAAACTTTATGAATTGCTACAGTTCAAAATAAAAACAAGATCTATATACAGATTTTAAATAATTAAATAAAGATAAATGTATTTAAAAATCTGTGAAAAAGTTTTTATTCATAAAATAAATGTTTTTTTTTTCCCGATGTTTTATCAGGTTTAGTTTCCTTACAAAATTAAGATTTTAGATGCAAAAACATCTAAATGCCATCTGAAATTATCCTTTAAAATTAGTATTTTAATTATTTATTATTTATTATTTTTATCAGGCTCTGTGTATGTTATATATTTATCAGGCTGTGCATGTTTGTATTTTTTATCAGGCGTGTATATTCAATAATATCACTTTTATGGCAAATAATTTTCCTGCTCTTTAAAGTAAAACATTTCAGGCTGAGAAAATGTTCATTTTGATGGAAGTTTCAGACACCACATAGAGGTTTTTGCAGCTGAAATCTACAAATTTATTTTCAAAATAATCACATACTCACATACACACTGAGGAAGTCTTGGATTTTTTAGATTTAACTCTTAACATAGCAAATAAACTCCAAATAAATGCATATAAAAAAATAAAAATAAACGGAGACTCAAAGCTGTCCACATCAAATCTAACTTGGCACATTTAAAAATAGGAAGTTAACCATTAATCTAGTAATGGACATCTTGTTCAATGATATTCTGGCATGAGAGCCAAGACGGTGAACCAAATATGCCACAGAAAGTCAAATTATTTAGTAAATGAATAACATTGAATGCTGTTTTTGTGGATGATGTTAACAACAACAACAACAATAATAATAATTATAATAATAATTATAATAATAATAATAATGCATTTATATTTTGGCAACTATTATTATTATTATTGTTGTTGTTGTTGTTGTTGTTGCTGTTGTTGTTGTTGTTGTTGTTGTTGTTGTTGTTGTTGTTGTTGTTGTTATTATTATTATTATTATTATTATTATTATTATTATTATTATTATTATTAATAATAATATTAAAAACTCGATATATCAAAAAATGATGGACTACAGTTGTTTTAGATATAGTATAAAAAAATGAATAGTATGGTACTAATTTCCATGATGGAATGGAAGACTTTATATCTTAATAGCTTAGCCTACTTAGTAGCCTATATGTTGAAGATAACCTTAGCTAAATTTTAGTTTAGGCTATACGTTAAACTACTGCTAACAAAACCCTTGTGTTAGTGTTTGGTGATATTATTAACACTGGTTACCTGCACGCGTGTCTCAATGTTGGGTGTGTGTGGGGATAAAGTGAATGTCACACTGATTTCAAAAGTCTTTCGCAATCTGTGGGCTCAGAATCCTCCCACTGCGGGCGTATTTAACCCGCTGGACGCTTTCAAACCACCTGTAGCGGATCTGTGTCCTCCAACGGATATAAACCTCCGAAAGCCACCGAGATACCGGGCACAAAGCCCCTGTGACGGGAGACATCTTCTGTTTTCATTGTTTTTTTCTTATATCATTATATTTTTTGTATTTGTATGAATGTTATTTAAGAAGAGAACTATGTTACTGACGCACCGACTCTTCTTCCTATTGATATTAATCTCGACTTCAGGTAAGCCTGCGATCTCTTTGTGTTAGCTAATAGGTTTATTTGAGATATTCAACAAGCTGCCCGTATTTGAAATGAAGTTATGTACACAGATATTATTATGTTAAGTAAAACCGCTTTTGGTGATTTGACTTTCGCCGAGTTGAGTTAAGGACCATGGACAGTCTCGAGCGATTTCTTTTTAGTTTAATATCAACGTTGACCTGATATTTATTAGTGTTTGTTAGTGGCAATACTTTAGCGTGGCAACACCAAACAAAACGTGAGACACATTTTAATAGTCTGAAGGAAGAATTAACCGAAGGAAGAGTTTAAACATGAAAGCCATTATTGTTTTAAACGAAATAAATGATGAAATAACTGTTACTACACCTGAGTTGACTTGATAGACAGCAGTATTTTTGGGGAAAGTGTTCAGCCTTGTCCTTTGCTAACTGGTTTGTTTGTGGTCAACATATAAAAACGCCAGCATTTACGTTTAAACTATGAACGTGTATTACCATGCCTTGATTTTATGTGAACATTTATATGGCTAGGGTAAATATTCACATGTAAATCATGCAGTAGCCTATAATACAGATACAGCCACCACATTTAGTAGAACTGCAGATCTAAGATAGCATAATATAAAGATTAAATGTTAACATTTACTTTAGCTAATGCACTGAACCGACAGCAACATTATTTAACCACAAGATTATAAGAAGATTAATAATGCAGAAAAGTGCTATGTTTATTGTTAGTTCAATGCCTAACAAATGTTAACAAACAAGAGCTCATTGGGATTTTTCCCTTTTATTTAAAGTCTCTTCGTCACATAAATGATCACATGGAAATATTGTGGTCAGTGGCAAAAAATAGATTAATCTTATAACAAACTGAATGACAAATTGAGCAGTTATTGTACCCAAACCTCTTTAAAGATAACAATTCAAAGAGAATATAACAAATATTTTCATTGTTATATTGGGAATTACATTATATATGAGTTCCTTTTATTTTCTAGTGCACAATGTGTGTGTGTGTGTGTGTGTGTGTGTGTGTATGTGCATGTTTTTAGGTTTAATTTGGTCACTGTGTGGTGTGATGATTAGTGTGTGGTGAGTCACAGTATCACACACAGTCAGGCATGACTTTGAGACTCTCCACTGCGCATTCATGCACACACTCTTGTGTGTTAGCAAGCACTCTCGGAACTAGCTACATCACATCCTTTAATTTAGCAAAACTACCATAGAAGCAGGTTATTAAATGTGTTTTATTTGTAATATAATTGTGGTTTATTTGTGACGAGGCTTCCTTGGTCAATTCAATATTATTTCTTAAATTTTACTAACATTTTGATGTCAAACAGAAGTCCTAGTTAAACGTAAAACCCTAAAATGTATATACAGCAGCACATGTACCTTTGCCTCAGGGCTTGTTTGTGTTCCTAATGATATAACTCCTGCTGTGTGTTTGTGTAAAAGAGAGAAGTGTGTGTGTGTGTGTGTGTGTGTGTGTGTGTGTGTGTGTGTGTGTGTGTGAAGTGTGTGTGAAGTGTCTTCAGTAGAGGAATAGCCTGTGGCTATGTCCTGTCTTTCAGTCTGGCACCAAGTCCAGCTGTGTCCCACTAGTGGAGTCGTCAAAGACAGAGAGCTAGTGAAAGAGAGATTGACAGGTTAGCAGCTTGATAGCAAATGTCATGTGTGAGGGGAAATAACAAACATGTGTGAGAAAGATCTCTGAATTATTATCTGCAGTAGCCAATAATAATCATGTTTACGATGTAATGGATAAAGATTCTCTGAGGTTTTGCATATTCATAAAACAGCAGGTGAGATGTACCCAGATGACCTACTACTTCCATTGTAGGGTTCCAGGGAAAACTTTATTATATCCCATGAAGCCACAGAAAAGGGTTTGCAAATGACATTGAAGCAATGTAACTGTTGCTGTGGGTCACATAATGTGACAACACAAATGCAATTTGTAAGTTTATAGTCGCACATTAAGTTGTAAACCTAATGAAGTCATTGAATTAAATCCTCAAAGCAACACTATGCAACTTTCTCTCATAGTTCCCTTGTAGTTGCTAAGTGCAATTGCGTGTTACCAGCAAGGTAGATCTGACTGTTCCGCTCATAGTCAGTTCTGTATATATCCATGGTTCTGATGGCTGAGGTTGTGTTTACTGGGCTGTAAGCATGATTTCAGATGACATGAGGCAGATCTGGTAGACGCAGCAGCAGAATTCATCTAGTTAAAAGTTATTCAACCACTGACTACACTTTTTAGGGACATTGTTTTAAAGGCCCTGTATGTAATTCTTTTCTTGACTGTTCTAAAAAATAAAAATACCAGGGGCCTTATGTACGTAGGCTTGCGTTGAAATCATACTAAAACATTACGTGCACACAAAGCTGTAAATGTGCGTACGCAGTAAAAAATTCAGATGTATGAAACACTGCGTACGCCGAATCCCACGCATATTCTCTTCGTACATGCGAATAAACGTGAAACTGAGCGCAACATGCATGAGCGCAAAACCCCTCCCCCATCCACCCGTATAAATATGCTAATGACTCTACTTTGGCTAAACCCAACGAAAAAGCAATGGCAAAAAGCAAGCAAAAAGAGAAACTTTGAACAGAATGTGATTTGGAGATGCTGCTTTCGGATAGACCAGAGAAAAACGGTGTTATTTGCAAGTTTGTCCTCCGGAATTAATAACAAAAAAAAAAAATAGAATGGGAGAGTTTAGCTGATGCGGTTAACACAGTTGGGTCTGAACATCACACTGAGTGGATTAAAAAAGAAATAGTGCGATGTATAGGTGTAAAATTTTATAGTGTCTTTAACAGCGTGAGTGGCGTAGCTCTTAAAGCACATGGTAACATGTTTTGACATGTTCGAGCATGAATTCGATTCGAATCCAGCGTCTGATGAACTTATTCTTTTTTTTCCCCGCTACATATCAGATTTTGCCTACTTTTCACGACAAGTCGGAATCATTAATAAGTGTGTGCATCATATTTTATTTGCACATTTATTGAATGGAAATGTTTCTGATTCATGTATCCAAATTCATCTTCAGATAGCGCCTTTATAGCAATGTAAGTGCAGTAGATCGCTCCGATTACATTAGGAAAACTGCCGATCTATGCAAGTTGCGCTTTAATGTTTGGCCTGGCTGGAAGAGGTGTGCCAGAGCACGGTTCAATTGGGCTTTGGTGCAGTATCTTTGTAGTGTGAGTGCAAAAGACAACGTAACTTTTAAGGGACTGTTAAATGGATTTATCATTCATTCTTACTTTTCAATGAACATGAACTGTCATACCCCTCACTACACGTCAGCTGCTACCTTCAGTATACTTCCTAATACCTGCAGCGCGAGAAATTTTATGATAATTTATGAACGTCAAAAGTCATGGATCTGTTTAGAAAAATCTTTGACTGTGTGTCACTGCATACAAAATACAAAACAATATAACTAAAGCAATGAACACTGTGCTGAGCAAAAGCACTTCTTGATGACGTACGTGTGCTCGGGCTCAGAATGTAAAGATGCAGTGTGAGTGCAGGCCATCGGGGGAGAGTGGTGAGGGGACAACTGCGCTTTGGCAAAGTTCAAGGAAACCGTGCCTAGTCAGAGTACACCCTCAGCCTCCCAGGTTGCCTTGGTGGAAAACACAGGGGCGCTCACTCCTGTTGGCGTCATCAGTCTGGCAACCTGCATTTGTGCAGAGCATCATTTGAGGAGTCGGGTAGAAAAAAGAAAGTGTCTCCAATATTTTAAATTTGGACTGTCATACCTAGTTCAACAACTATGTGGGCTTGTATGCTTACATACTACTATTTTAAGGGCAGAAAACTTTTATAGTGTTTTTTTTAGTAAAACAATAAATTGTGCCCCATATGATGCACTAAACACTTTTAATCTTACAATTATTTTATCATTAAAGTTGTGGAATACAACAATATATATATTATTATGATATTTATATGAAATAACATGTCAAAAAAAAAAGAATTTTTCAAATCTCTGTATACCCCGATATATAAGTGGGCATGATCAACTAACATGCAGTGTGTATGAAATTGAGCCAGATGCTACATGTGAGACTTATCAAAGAAACCATTAGATACAAACCTGTAAAATGTGATTAAACCACTAGAATGTGTCAAAATGTTTAGCGCTTGACTAAGTATCTGAGAATTTTGCTCTTGTTGCCTTCACAGCGCAGTGAGTGCTTATATTAATCATATTTGATACAGCAAAAACTATAGTAAACATATATTCAGCAATAAGAGTTGTCCCCCCCTCATAAACTTCTAATTACTGCTTATTGATTGTGACTTAGTTGTTTTAAAGTTGGTTTAGGGGATCTAGAATATGGTTTTGTATTAATATGTGTTTTATAAGGACCAAAAACACTAACTAACTTACTATTATTATGCATGTTTATAAGCAACCAGTTCATTTAATCAAAAGTTTTTCTGCATACAGATAGACAGACGGACACACAGATTTAGACATGCTAGTAAATCATGTGAGCTCTTTTTCTGTGGGTCTGGGAGGATTGTGGAATAAGGTCTTTGTTTCGGAGAGTTCACTAATCCAGGCAAAGTGCTGTAATGCTAATCTGGGCGTCTGAGGGATAAAGAAGCTCTCTAACACAGCCAGTATAGTTAATTAATGCTGTCTGGTTTATAAATTAACTATAAACTTCAATCAAATCCACACAGAGTTAATTACAGACTTCTCACTGTACATAAAAATGCATCGTCACTTTTGATATTTCTTGTTTTTTTTAGAATTCAACATGAATTATTTTTTCATGCAGGCTCTTCTCTTCTCTTCTCTTCTCTTCTCTTCTCTTCTCTTCTCTTCTCTTCTCTTCTCTTCTCTTCTCTTCTCTTCTCTTCTCTTCTCTTCTCTTCTCTTCTCTTCTCTCTAGGTTTATTGGGATTACAGGTTGTAAATCTGCTTCTAATTGGACAGCATAGGCCGACTGTGCTTTAATTGGATATGATCGAGTGTGGGTTTGTGTAGTGTGTACCAGCGCAGAAGTGCTTCTTTAGGGAACCATCTGTTACCTAAGTGCCATTTAATGCTTTGTAAGCCATTGGAAGAGAGAGTAAGAGAGAGTATATTAAAATGGCTTGTTTTGTGTACAGATGGCCGGATCAGCCAGTTTTAGACAGAAAGAAGGAAGTGTGGTTAAGGAACAAAAAAGAGAGGAACTCAAATATTTAAAAATGAACATTTAGCTCAGTGGTATATGATTCGAAACTACAGTTTGACATTGTATTGATAACATGACAAAAATGCAGCCATTGGTGTTGTGAATGTGTACAATAAAGCTTTCTGATGGTTTGAAAGGTGTCCAAATGAAAAGTGCATCAATTTAGGCTTTCAAAAGTAACTTAGTTTTACAAAAGTAATATCACAAATTTTTCAAGCCCCAGGATATAATATTTTATTTTATTATATTGATGCATCTCTCTAATTTAGGATTTGTGGTTTGTTTATATTTAGAAAAAATATGTTATTATTATTATTTTATTTTAGATCATATCACAGCTCTATATACAGCTGGTGTTATTTTAATATTATTTTTAAACAAGTATAGTGATTTTACTAAATCTTTATATTTTTTGTTACTGTTTGAGCAAATTTTGTGCTTTTGTATTTTATTATTAGTTTGAAGTTAGTTAGTTATTAATTTTTTTTGTTTAAAGATTTTATTTTGTTTTGCTTCTTACATTGTTTTGCTTAATACATTTACGTGTTTAATTTTATTTTAAAATGCAGTACATTGTCTATTACTGTACAAATAAAAAAATAAAAATAAAATGTATCTGATATTGTGTGCAACTATTTCAGCTTTAAATATGACATGCAATGGTGGGGTCAATTTGATAATAGCTTTAAGACATTTCAGTCTAAGATATTGCTTCCAGCACAGCAGTAACTCTAAGCAGAGGTCATATAACTGTTACATATAAGGCTTTGTGAAAGAGGAACAGACTAAGAGCATGTATGTGCCATTAAACAAAGAGTGTAAAACAAGAAAAAATAGAGGAACAACATTGGCATGGCTTAACAGTGTTAGCGGTAAATGGTAGCTAATTACCGAAGACATACAAAAGTGTCTGTGATGTCATAAATATCGCTTATTCGTAATATGTGGCCATTAAAAAAGAATTGCAATAATTTCACACAGAATTAAATAACAAATATAAAATAATATTTGACAAAAAAAATGTACTAGTTACACCTATTTCTAAATTTCATTTGAAAGCAGTTGGGAAGAATGATTTTTAAATTAGTATGATTTTTTAATCGTAAAACAATTAAAATTGTTTAATTACAAATAAAATGTTTATGTGATTAAAACCATGCTAGCTGTGGAACATAAGATATTTAAACAGCTGATGTGATGGAAAAATACCTTGGAATTATTGATGATAAACTGCAAATGTAAAGAAATACATGCATTTTTAAACTGACTTATGAATTAATAAAAGAGAACATTATTCTCAATAAGTTTGTTGTGATTGGATGTGATTGGTAAGATGTTCTAGGTCTACATTTCTAACATTAGAAATCAAACATTTAAATAGATTCACTGCACATTAAAATGCATTCACTTAAATAATTTCCTGTCATATTAATGGTTTACATAATAATTAAAATTACTTTGATAACAATGACACAGGCAACGCCTGAAATGGGGCAACACTATGACGTTGTGAATGTGTCACAACATGACTTGTTTAAAGAAGTCACAGTTTTATGGCCCTCTTATAGATACCCTTTTTTTCATTCTAGTTGATAGCAGACATTTATTATCCTATGTCTGTTGGCATAGAGACAGGTAATGTGATAGTTCATCCCAAAATAGAATTCTCTTACAATTTTCTCACTCTTGTGACATTCAAAACTTTTTCATAACTTTAAGCGAATCTGTAACCTCATAATAATCCACGAAAATCTGAAATACTGAAAACGTTGTTCGGAAAACAAAGTGCACTAAAAACATCGGATAACATTGTGTTCAGACTGACGTACCGTTCACACCCTACCTGTAAAAGGGAAAAGTGCAAATATTAAAAGGGAAAAGTGCAAATATAATTTCACTTGACATAGTAGTTTAGTCTTCACAGATCTCTCTTTTAAAATTAATATTTTCTATTTGATACTTTACAATAATACAGTTGTGCATATACATTAAATTAGTCAGTAGTAAAGCCAAAACTTGAACTAATATAATAATAAAAAAAAACTTAAGATCACAGTTCAAAAAAAAAAAAAATATATATATATATATATTAAAACATATAAACTATAGTTTACATATACAGTATAGGCTCATGAAATTCATGTTCCTGATTGGCTGGAATGTGTGTGATAAAATAGTTTGATACATGGGTTGTTGGCGACGCAGTGGTGCAGTGGGTAGCACGTTTGCCTTACAGCAAGAAGGTCGCTGGGTTGCTGTTTTGAGCCTCGGCTCAGTTGGCGTTTCTGTGTGAAATACTAAGCGTCTTTATGAAATGCAGAAAAGCGTCCTGATCCCAAATAAGTTATTATTTTATATTTAGGACATTTGTAAAGACAGAACACTACACATGAAGGTTTCAAATCCAAGCGTCATGGCACTGAGCGGCGCATCGGGTGTGCAACCCACTATAGAACACCTGAGCATAGTAGAGCTTGGATGCAGTAAAGTAAACATTTCATTCAGAAAGATCAGGAAAAGCATTTGCGGAGAGTTATTACAACCTAACAGACCCCTCCTCCTCACCATTACTGTTTTTTGTCCAATTTGACAGCTAGAGCGTCATGATTAAATATGTTAGCCACGCCCATATGCTAAGATATATGTGATCTGACCTGATTTAACTGAAAAAAGAAACAGGAAGTGGATTTTCAGGTTTCAATTAAAGATTGGAAGGCCAAACAATTTTTTTTTTCTTAATGACATGCACAAATGAATTGTTCACCACAAAACTAGCAATGTGAGCTAACAAAATCATATAATTAGATTTGATTTCTTGGGGACTTTAAATTCAATCAATCCATTGATTATTCCTTATTTGTAAGAGATACAGTACATCCAGGTGGTTGTTGTCGCAGAATAAAGCCTGACAGCTCCCTGATGTGAAGCGGAATTTATGAAAACAATTGCCTGGATGTACTTTATTCCACTTATTACATGGCTACTTTTTACAAAATGTACTAAAAATATTCATAATAATTTAGTAATCATTTTAATTTAATGGAGAGCTGACAGAAACGACAACAGCTGAATGGAGCAAACGCTAATCTACATAATATTCAGTCACAAGGTGGCGCCATACAGTTTAAATGAGTGGCAAGACAGACGAGCATATAAATATGGATGTAAACGTAATCACTGATGGTCATGATGATTGCAAGAATTCATATGAGCCTGTGTTATTAGTTATCTGGGAATAATGTCCTGACTGACCAGTCAGAATCCAGCATTCTAGAGAATGCAAGGAATGATGTTTATCCAGCTGGTTGTTTTCACAGCTCACATGGAGCTGAATGTATTCACTAATGGTCAATATGATTAGTAGTGGTAGTAGTAGATTAGTAGTACACAAACCTCAAAATGGGACAAGGAAATATGATCTTAATTAAAGTACATTTAACAACTTGTTTGAAAACTGACACTAATATCTGGCCATTGACCCATATAAACACCCCTTTCATGACTTAACAAAGGATTTTATTAGAGTCATGGAGTGAAAAGAGTATATGATTAAACAGAAAGGTTTTGTGTTGTGTTTTGGGGACGGAGAATGATAGATGTGAGTGTGTGTTGATCTGTGGGAGGTGGAGGTGAAAGCAGTTCACAGTTGTCAGAATTTTTTTTTGCTGCCTGGCATCAAGTTTTCTGCTTTGGAGCAGCACAGGAGACTGCAGCCTAAGGGCATGTCAGATCTGCCCATCAACCCACACATTTCACTCTCTCTCTCACACACGCACACATACACACACTCTCATCATATTTTGTCCTTCTTATACACTTTTGTCTCTCTGCGCCTTCGTTATGAGGACATATTATTGACTTTATATACATTCTTGAAAATAAAGGAGCAAAGAACCACTATAAATGGATTTTTACAAACAGTGATGCTATAGAAAATACATTTTTGGTTCTTTAAAGAATATTCAAATGAAATGTTGGGTAACACTCCATTTGAAGGTTTCCTTATTACACATTCTGTGTACTTACAATTAATTATGCATAAATACATGCAACTAACCCTAAACCTAACCCACATTCTAACCCTAAACATATCAAGTATGTGCAATTAATTAATGCTACTCAGTACTTAAATGAATAGTTAGTTACACTGTAACAAGGACACATTAAAATAAAGGGTGACCAAATGTTTATAATTTTCATTTATAATGTGAAGAGTATCTGTATAATCTAGTTTTTTTCAGAATACTTAAAAATGCATTTTTATCGAATGAAAGTTTCTATCATCAACACAAATAAAAAAAAATATATTTTTATATTGCACTTAAAATTTTCATGTTGTTTTCTGTGTCACGTCAGTTTCATTTAGCAGATGCTTTTATCAAAATAAGAACAACATGTAAATACTTTAAAGAGTGCCAGTTAATCAAACGCAGTATACAAATAATATGTTCCTCAAAGAATATTTAAGTGAAATGTTTGGTAACACTTTGTTTGGTAAAGTTTCCTAATTACATAATCTGTGAACTTATAATTTATTATAATTACATGCAACTAACCCCAAACCTAACCCACATTCTAACCCTAAACATTTCAAGGATGTGCAATTAATTAATGCTTCTCAGTACTTAAATGAATAGTTAGTTACACTGTGTGAAGCGTGACCAAATGTTTTTTTTTTAAATTCATAGTGTGAATGTGAGAAATAATTCATAGTGTGAAAATGCTTTTTTTTTGTAGAATGAAAGTTTTTATATATATATATATATATATATATATATATATATATATATATATATATATATATATATATATATATAGCAATTACTTTTATCCAAAATAAAAAAAGATCAACATCTAAATACTATAAAGAGTCCCTGTTAGTTAAATATAATATAAAATAATAATTATTTTATATTATATAAAATAATAAATTTCAATGACAAATGGTGTTATAAGACTTTAAATTCATACATTGCACATAATTCATTTTGAAATAGATCTTAAATAAAATGTAATCTTACAGTTAAATTTAACAACGCATGGTTCGCAAGTTTAATATGTGTGTTTCTGTGTGAGAGATAGTGAGACAAGTTTCAAGGGCATTTTATTCCTACCACACACATACACACACACACACACACACACACACCCACACACACACACACACACACACACACACACCCACATTCGGAAATAGAGGTCCTACTGTATGTATCAGTAGTGGAATTTGGTTGGAGGACAGAGTGTTGAGACATCAGCTCCTCTGGTAACAGAATTGAAGCAGCTTCATTTCCTTTGACCGGAATGAATGCTTATTATGAGTGTGTAGTAGAATTCTTGAACGACCCAAAGAATTGAAGGTTCATTGCTTTACTGATATATTACAAACACTTTATAATACCTGTTGTTTTAATAAAGGTCTAAAGAAAATCTGATGTGATATGCTGATCATTTGGTTTTAATTTAGTTATTTAGTTTTTAATGAATTTGTTTTGTTGTTGTTTTTTGTTTAGTAAATATTTTTCTGTATTCTAGTATCATTTGATTGCTGCTATGGTTGTTTTTTTCTTGTTCATTTTTTTTATAAATGTAAGTTTTAGGTTTGTAGTTATGTAATTATTTTAAAATATAATAACAATTATATATATGGTTATATTATGTTATTTTATTTGATGTTATTTTATTTGATCTGTAGATGCTAAATATATCTGTAAAATAAAATAAAATATATATTAGACCACTTTTACTATATATTTCAGGTAACTTTTTATTACAAATATATATGACCCACTTGATATTAGATGGCTATTTTAGTTACATTTACATTAATGTAAAAAAATTAACATGAAACAATTAAACATTTACAACCTTTGCTGTTTAGAGAACTACTACCTTAATTAGAGGAGATTTTTGTTGAAAGTTCAAATTCCAGTACAATCATCAGTGACCCGACCTCTGCTCTGGTCAGAAGTGAAACCTTATGTGCTCTTTGACCCAGAGAGCCTCATTGCTCGTTCAGCTTTAGTTTTCTGGTGATGCTTTGAGCAGGAACTGGACCTTACATAACCCACTCATCTCTTTTGTGTCTGGAAAGGATTAGCAAGTAGTAGGCTAATCACCCTAAATCATGCACTGCCCTTGAGAAAACACACAAGATGCTTTATTAATGCCACTGTTTAATAAAACAATGCAAGATCAAGCAGTCTTGTATTTTAACCGGGGTGTTTTTTTTCTTTCTTTTCTTTTCTTTTTTTCTACCTCAGGTTTGGTTACATGCGATTTGTAGTATGCTAATAGGGCTTTATTAATAGTGCATTTTATACTCAAGAAATAAATGTGGAATACCATTATTTCTGAAGCATACACGTTTGTATGATCTGATATTATAAATATATGTATGCATGCACACCATTTTCAGTAGTGTCAGTTATTTTTTTACATTTGCCCTCAATCTAAAACAGAAACAGATGTTTGTAATTTAAACATAGTGCCTAAACGTCTGGTGCATCATTACTTTTTAAGAAACCCCTTGAAGGGACACTTCACCTAAAGTTCTAACTCATATAAAATTCAAGCTCTCTCAAGTGGTACTAATGTTAGTAACCGGAAGCCATTGACATCCATAGTAGAAAAAAAAAAAATACCACGGAATTATTGGTTTCCAAACGATGACATAATTGTAACTTATAATCTCCTTAAATTCACAGGAAATGAAGGTTATAGCATTGTTTAACGAATCTATATATCATAATTTATTAAAAATGCATTGTTTAATAACTTACCTAATGATATGCAGATCTGTTAAGCCAGATTTACATTCAAAGATAGACACAGATAGACAAAAATAGACAGTGCAAACATTTGACTGCTTTGTTTCAGGTTAATTGATTTACTTCAAATGACCTTTGCTAGGTCTTTAAAAGTTTTTATAAGATACATTAGCTATAGTCATTGCCAATTTTCTTTTACATTCATATTTGTAGGGAAAACTACATGCAAATGTCAACCTTGCCATGATTTTTTATTTTTTTCACCAAAATACAGAAACTGTTTTGGGGTTTTTTGGGTAAGCAAGTATTTTACAGTACTTTAGAAATACTAAAAATGTCTCTGTCAGTGTTTTCAAACTATTTGATTTGATTTACCAAAGTCACAAGTGGCAATTTCACATCTGTCACATCCATAACAGAGAGATGTCACATCCACAACATTTTAGATTTTTCCTCAAAATGTGAAAATATTCAATTAAATAAAACCAATCAATTTTTTTATAGAGAGAACTATTTTCCTTTTGATTAGCACTGTTTATTTTGTATTGTGCAGTTTAATTCACAGAATTTCTACAAAGTATGTTATGGACTGTAAACCCGCAGACAATTTTTTATTTGTCACATCCATAACACATGCTTATTTTCCTCATTTAAAGTACAAAACATGTTTACAGATTGATATTTTGTTAACATGTTAACATATACCTTTTATGTGAGTTTATGCTTTGAGTTTTGACTGCAAACGTCACATCCGTAACACTGAAATTGCTCAGATATTTCATACAATTTATGTGGGTTGTAAGGGCCAACTCCTCAGAAACAACAGAAAACTATGCCAATTGTATGTTTGTATTTTGGCCAACACTGTATGTTGTACTCCATCTACATTTTTTTCATAGCAATCTAGGGATATTGCTTGAAAAAAAGTTTAATGGAATCACAAATATGCATAAAATCCTAACATGTGCTCAGGAATGCTTATATGAGAATTTTTTTTATGCATGATAATAAAATTGTCAACAAGCTTTAATTGAAACACATATATTTAAATGAATAATTTGATCTACAATGAAAAGCTCCTGTGTCTGCATCATAACAGATCATGTTACTTGACTGTGGACAAACCAGTGAACCTGTCTTTGTGCACACATTTAACATGTTGTTGAGCCGAAGTCTATCATCCAAATGATTTGGTTAAATAACCTCCCAAAACAAGATTATGTGACCAAACACAAGTCATCCATCACTGAATGCAAGATAACATGACATTACATGTTATTCAATTAATTATCTGACATTTATTATGAAGGGAGGGAAAGCTACAGGGGGTTCCACGTTTGTAGCATCATTTATTTTATTATTATTTTATTTATAATTCATGCTAGTTTTCCACAAAGTGCAGTTGTGTTCTCTTGTACACATGGGATGAATTAAATGACTATTCTTTATTTTTAAATGATTATTTTCCTTTTGGTTAACTGAGTGGAAACATCGCTATTGATTGATTAATCTGGCCTAAATAGTTTTTAAACAAATAATGAAAGCCTATTTCAACTCCGTTTTATTGACCTTTTCTTCTCCATTAAGCGTGAATGATTGTGACTTTATTGCTGGGTAAACTGTGAATCAAGAGGTCTGTGTGACCATTTAGGTGTGTGGAAAACTAGATTAATATATAACCGGGAAGTTATGCAAATAGCTTAATAGTTCTTCATTTCTCTATAACTTTCTTTCTATGTCCGCACTTGAAATTCCGACTTCATTCTGAAAGCAAGTTATAATAGGTACATGGCGGCTGTGTGTGTGTTTAGGAGTTCACTTTTCCTTGTCATGTATTGTTCTTTTGTTTGTGGTTGCTAGGTATTAACTGAGGCAGCATATAACTGCAGGTGGCAGTCACTCCGTATGACTGTTTGTTCTTGGAAAATAATGAAATAACTGTCAGGATGTGATGCATTTTTTGCGTCTGACAGTAAATAGTTCCTTATTGACCGCTGAATCATTAACAGAGTGTGCCTGATTGGATTATAAGAAACATACTTACAGGAAACTGACTGACAATTGAATTTTGTGTCTTAGGTTGTATGCTTTTGTTGTATATCTGTTGTTCATACCATTTTGTCTGTGTTTTCACAGCTGTAACAGAGATAGATGCAAATGCCACAGGCTCACCCACTAGTGATCCCACCATGACTGTTGGTAAGTTCATCTTAACTGCTCCCAACACAAAACTGTTTAGTTTCATCAAAACTTTTCTTTAACATCATCAGGTGAAGCTGTCATGTTAGTCATAATGAATATATGCTCACAGTGTATTTTAATGTACAATTCACACTATTAACAACCCATTAAATAAGACTTTAAGCTCAGTTAAAAGGGTTGTCCTCTACGATATCATATTTTAAACTTCAGTTGATAAGAAATGTAGCTGTGTGAAACATAAACAACATCTCTGTAATGTAATACGCTCAAAGTAATTATCAAAGTTCAATGCAAAGGGAGACATTGGCTTTTACAGAGTTAGCTTAGCAAAGCCTACAGCGAATGAAGTTTGGGGACTACAAAAAAAAAAAAAACCATCAGGGTTAATGAGATCACAAACATTTCAGGTTACATGCATTTATCATGCGCATATACACTGCACAGCGAAGGGGCGTGGCCAGAGAAGCTGTAATGTTATAGCAGAGAAAGCATCCAAATGCTGCTACTGTATATTCCACAGAGCTCGTTCTGTTTTAGCTTCCGAAGGACACAACACAAAGAGAGAAGTGCTTACAGTTTAATTTGAATTATGTTCCAGAGATTTATAAAAGCATTTGACAAATGACAGCTTCCAGAATCTCTCCCAGTTCAGTGCTGGATTCGGCTAAAAACTCCTGCTTGTAGGGGCGTGACGCTTGTCCTGGTGATGTGGAGCTGATCTGTGAATCGCAGCACATTATTTTAGCTGACCAATCAGAGCCTCTTGAGGGCGGGCTTTTGGAGGAACTAGGAAACATGACAGTGGTTTTCATATTAGCTGAGTAGCTGTATATAATGAAAGTAAGATATATGAAAAAATAACGTCATTTTCTACAAGTGAAGCATGAGCACATTGCTTTGCATCTAATAAATACAGGCAAGCCTTAAAATACACTCTGGACCACCCGATTTAATAGTTAGTAAAGTACAGTAGTAGTTGGGTTTAGGTATTGGGTAGGGTTAGGAGTGTAAAATAATATTATACATTATAGGTGCCAATAAACTGGTAATATCTTAATAATAGGCAGGTAATAAGGCAGTATTTAATGTTGTTAATTAAAAAGTGACCAATTATATATTTAAAAAGAATTCCATTGCTTGCACAATAATAAAGTCTCCACTCATATTGCTTTTAATACTGGTTTCACATTCTTTTGTTTATTTAATGATGTGAGAATGGGCTTTAATCATTTAAGAGGAGGAACTATAACTCAAAGTCATAAATAAACAGTAGCTTTATTTGAACATTTTAGTATAAAGAGCTTTTGTCTTTGAAAAAATATCTACAGCTTAATTCAAATATTTGTTGGTGAATGCTTACTTTCACATGGTCATTTCCATAGTGATAGCGGATCTGTTACTAATAGCATGCTATAAACCAGTGGTTGCCATGAAAAAAGTGTGGTGCCCATACCTGTTCCTGGAGGGCCACTGTCTTGCAGAGTTTATTCCCTGCCCTAATTAAAGACAGCTAAATCAATTAATCAAGGTCTTCAGACTCTTCAGAAACTTCTAGCCAAGTTTGTTCCTGAAAACATGAAACAAATGTGTTGAAAGTTCAGACGTAAAATGCTCATTTGTGCAGCACTTCATGTTGTGAAGATGTGAAACCTAAGCATATCCTGTATGTTTGTCAAGCATGTATATTTGAAAAGCAATGGTAAAAGTAGCAAATTAGAATGGAAAAACACATTTTGTGTGAGTGAACCCTTACAGTAGTACAGGCCATACAAAATTAATTTTGATATATTTTGTAACAGTTATCACGTTTGTTTAGTTCACACGACTTATTAAACATTTTAGCTTCCAGAAGCAGGTTGACAAGTGCCCCCATTGAGCAGTCATTTGCACTTCTGCCAAACAGTGAGCTTTTTGTAGAATTTGGCCCATATGTCAAAGTAGAATAATGTCACGAAAATAGAGACTCAGATGAAGAACATAAGGGTAAAGGGCAGGGGTCACCAATCCTGGTCCTGGAGGGCCGGTGTCCCTGCAGGGTTTAGCTCCAACTTGCCTCAACACACCTGCTTGAATGTTTCAAGTATACCAAGTAAGACCTTGATTAGCTTGTTCAGGTGTGTTTGATTAGGGTTGGAGCTAAAATCTGCAGGACACCGGCCCTCCAGGAACAAGTTTGGTGACCACTGGTTTAGAGTGTCATGTTGGTTTGGGCTTTCACACGTATAATTTTGAGGAATACGTTGTAAATCCAACATAGTCTTTTTCTGAAAACATAGCCCTATATACGTTTCTGGATTGCAAATTATGTAGCCAGAGCTACGTATGGCTGCCTTTCATCTTTAAAACGAATGCTACAGGGCCGGTATGACAGCGGTCCTTTTCTCACTTACCAGCTGACCACTTATCTCTGTATGGACGGCTTTTCCACTGTTACTAGTATGTTGACGGACTTGAGACGCAGAGCGGAGTTGATCGCGACAACAGGGTTGAGTCCAATGAAGAACGGTTCCTAAATGTTTTTGTTTGGCAAAAACAGAAGCCAAAAAAATTAAATAAACAAGTAAATAACAGGGTAAGAATGTGGTAAAATCTGAAAACAATGGTAAAAATTCTGGATTGCTCTTTAAAATACTGCAGTTGGGTTTAGGGAAGCGGGTGGGTGGGGGATCGGTCAGTCAGTAAATCAGACAACAGCGGCGTCTTGTGGATTTACGTGAAAAGAGCAGGCACGAATAGGACTTGCGAAAGAAATTTGAGATCTGAAAAAGCGTACACATTGACCTCGGGTTGATTTGCGATAACAAAAAGTGTTATAAAATCAGCTCCTGGGACGTATTTTGCTCTCTCCAGAAATCTATATAGGTGTACCAGCCTGATCTCACAAGGAAACGTAAGTACTTTACGTTTTATGAGTTTAGTGGCTAATTCATAAGAATCCAGTTGAGTTGTTCGAAAATGTATGATTTTAAAAAGGAGGCGTGACACCCAACCCTGCCCCTAAACCCAACCGTCATTGGTTGATAAGCAAATCATACTAAATTGTACAAATTAAATTAAATTAAATTGTACGAATTCATTCAATTTAGCCCCTAAATCAAAAAGTTACACATTTCCATGAGATTGCGTTGGGTGTACTTAATCAGAAAAAGTCTGAGTTGCATAAATCCTCTCTTTTCTATGTAAGGAAACTGGACATGAGCCAAATCACAAAATCAAGTTAGATTTTAATTATGAGTAGTAATTGGAAGTGGTAAAACTTAAATGTCCAAAGACACGTGGCATAGGTGACTTAAATAAACTACATTGGACATGAGTATGTGTTTGTGAATGAGAGAGCGTATGGGTATTTCACGAGATGTGCTCACTTAGGGCTGGGTTGAGGCAGGAAGGCTAAAACATCTACCGGTAAAACAGAGTAATTGACAGTTCATTCCATTGTGGCAACGCCTGCTAAAGCAGGGAATTAATGAGTGAATGAGAGTGATCGTGAATGTCTAATTCTGCTCCAGGAGGGCCAGTGTCCTGCAGAGTGTAACTCAAACAAGCTCCAGAACAATTACCTTTATTAGCCGGTTCATGTGTATTTAATTTGGGTTAGAACTAAACTCTGCAGGACAGTGGCCCTCCAAGAACAGGTTTAAGCACCCTCATATTGTATGCTGAAAAACGAATTTACTTACAGTTTCTTTGCATTTTTTTAGGAGATTTTTGGAATCCTATGCCAGACATTGATGGAATTATAATGATTATTACACTTATTTTAGACTTGACACTATTCAAAACAAGCACTCAGCTAGAACAGCAATAAACAGAACATTTTTTTTGCCCTGGTGTTTTGAGGGGGAGCTCCTTTTAGTTTGTCACTGGACACACACAGTGCAAAAACAACAAAGTCAGTGCCTCTGATTTAAGTGTTAGGGTGGACAAAGATTTTCTATTTACATTGTTTAAATGTTAGTTCATCAAAATATGAAAATGATATTAATAATTACTCACCCTCATGTTTTTCCAATCCCCGGATACCTTCATTAATCAGAACACAATTCAAAATATTTTAGATGAAATACGAGAGCTCCTTTATCCTCCATAGACACTACTGGTCTCGAGACATTTAAAGTCCAGAAAAGGATCTAAAAACATTGTCTAAACATTCCATGTAAATTCAGTGGTTCAATTGTCTTCATACGAATATTTAAAAACACCTTTGTGTGCCAAAAAACTATAAATACTTCTCTGTTTACCTATATCTTCGTTCTTACGTTGTTAGGGTGGACAAATGTTTTGCCACTACTATAGCCCATAGTAAACACACTCTGATCTGATACAGAAGACACTGGCGAACAAAGTTGTTTTTACAGTTTTGTTCTTGGAAGTTCCTGTGATTACAGTTGAACCACTGAAGTCAGATGGATTGCTTTGTGCTTATACATCGTGTTTCCTTATCCCATGACAATTGCTTTTTAATATATGTTGAGAGAGCTTTAAGGTTTCATCTAAAATATCCTCATTTGTGAAGATGAATGGAGGTCTAGGGGATTAGCAAAAAATTAGGGTGAGTAATTAATAACAGGATTTTCACTTTTGGGTGAACTAACCCTTATGGGCCCTATCATACACCCGGCGCAATAAGGAGCAAGATGTGTTTGGTGCAATGTGTTGCTATTTTCAGAACAATGCAACCCTAATTTTCCCATTTTGCACCACGTTGTTTAAATAGCAAATCCATTTGCCTCGCTTTGTGGACTCATGGATCTGCTGGTCTAGAATGGACCAGAAAAAAATTACAAAATGTATTATTTTCTACATAAATATAAAAGCCACTAAATCTGTATCTTTATCTTGGGGGGCTTTTTCCAGTTTATTCATGACAACTTGCTTTTGTATATTGTTATTATTATTATTATTATTAATTCTATGCAAATTTATATTTGTTTTAATAAAAACAAGCTTAGATTTGTCCACCTGTCGTGTTTTGGACCATATGAGGCATAGGATGTGTGTTTGGATATAACTCAGTTTTTTGATCACACTTCATTATTATTGCTCATGTATTCGTTGCTGGAAATTAGAACTGAATTGAGAAATAGTTTTTAAACAAATATTTGTGCTTAACAAGTAAAATTAAATGTGTAGGCTAGTGAATGTCTTCAGTGGAATTCGTACAACACCGTTTCCTTCCTAAAAGTGAAGGAGTGAAGAGAAAGAGGCCGAATGGAGGAGGCTTATTCTTTGTCTTTGCACTGCAGATGGTCAGATTTTCTCACTAGTAAAGCATTCAGTTTTTCCACTAACAAAGTCCGCCATGTAAATAGCAAATGTGCCATGGCATGACACAACCGACTCTTAAAGGGAATGGGAGATGAGACTCTGATTGGTTTAATGCTAGTTCTGCTCAAAACACACCCATAACTCATTAAGAGAATAAGCACAACCCTGTTAGAGCATGAGCCGTGGCGCAAACCGTATTTTTCCGTCCTTAAAATAGCAAAAGTGGATTCCAACATGCCTTTAATGCTTTTGCTCCATGAGCTTTAGACTTTGCACCTAGATCGTTAAAATAGAGACCCATGTCCTTATACAGTTATCCTTTTAAGTGTTCCTAATTATGTATTTGTGGCCAACAGCACCAAGCATTCCATCTGGGAATACAAGTACAGCATTCCCAAACAGTGCTACAACTTCAGCTCTGTTGACAACACGTCGTGGTGATGTCACTTCTCTACTCTCATCTACTCAAGACAGCATTTCGAGCTCATCCACAAATCCACTAGTTAATGCTACAAGCTCATCAGTGAGTACATCAGGAAATGCCACAACTTCACCTGCACCTGTAGCCAACATCACAAGTCCACTTGAACCTACAGCGGGGAATGCAACAACCGATCCTGTAACTGCATCAGGGGACAGCACAACTACTCATTTCCCTGAGTCAGGCAACAGCACATCTCTACCCCACACTACAAGTGGCAATTACACATCTCCTCTCATTAGCTCACCAGGCTACACCACTGCTCCATCCATTACAACCCCAAGCAATGTCACAATTACCACCCAAACCACATCAGGTAACGATACAACAGCAAACTATGCCACGACGTCACCCTCAGCCACACACTTACCAACACCAGAGAACAATGCAACAGGGAGTGCTACCACACCACCCATTACTACACCAGGGAACTCTACAACAGGTGAAGCTACTTTACCACTCTTAACTACATCAGGAAGCAATACAACAGGGAACGCTACTGCATCTCCCATGACTACACCAGTAAATGCTACTACACAACCCTTAATTACAACAGGGAATGATACAACGGAGAGTCCTTCTAGACCATCCATGACTACACCAGTGAATTCTACTATACCCCCCATTTCTACACCAGAAAGCAATACATCAGGGAATGCTACTGCACCATCTATGACTACACCAGTAATTGCTACTACACAACCCTTAACTACACCAGAGAACAATACAACAGGTAACACTTCTGCACCATCCATGACTACACCAGTGAGTGCTACTACACAACCTTTAACTACTCTAGAAAACAATGCAACAGTAAACGCCACCACACCACCCATGACCACACCAATACATGCTACTACACCACCCAAAACTACTCCAGGGAGCAATACGACAGTAAATGCTACCACACCACACATCAGTACAACAACGAACAATGCCACAGTAAATGCTACCACACCACACACTACTACACCAGGGAGCAACACAACAGTAAATGCTACTACACCACCCATAACTACACCCTGGAACAATACCACTGTAAATGCAACTACACCCCACTTTACTTCACCAGTGAGCAATTCAACAGTAAGTACTACCACACCACTCATAACCACACCCGGGAACCATACCACAGTAAATGCTACTACACCACCAATTACTACCCCTGGAAACCATACCACAGTAAATGCTACAACACCACCACCCATAACTACAGCCGGGAACCATACCACAGTAAATGCAACTACACCACTCATAACTACACCAGGGAGCAATACAACAGTAAATGCTACTACCCCACAAAGTACCACTCAAGGAAGCAATACAACAGTAAATGCTACTACGCCACCTATAACTACACCCGGGAACCATTCCACAGTAATTGCAACTACACCACAATCTACTACTCCAGGAAGCAATACCACAATAAATGCTACTACACCACAAATTACTACAACAGGGAGCAATACCACAGTAAATGCCACTACACCAACCATAACTACACCAGGGAGCAACACAACAGTACATACTACCACACCATCCACTAGCACACCAGGAAACAATACCACAGTAAATGCTACTACACCCTCCATAACTACACCAGGGAGCAACACAACAGTAAATGCTACTACACCACACAATACTACACCCGGAAACAATTCCACAGGAAATGCTACAACACCGACAATTACTACACCAGGGAGTAACACAACAGTAAATGCTACAACACCACCCATTACTACACCAGGGAGCAACACAACAGTAAATGCTACAACACCACCCATTACTACACCAGGGAGCAACACAACAGTAAATGCTACAACACCAGCCATTACTACACCAGGGAGCAACACAACAGTAAATGCTACAACACCAGCCATTATTACACCAGGGAGCAACACAACAGTAAATGCTACTACACCAGCCATTACTACACCAGGGAGCAATACCACAGTAAATGCTACAACAACACCCATTACTACACCAGGGAGCAATACAACAGTAAATGCTACCACACCACCACAATCTACTCCAGGAAATACTACTCTACCACCTATAACCAACTCAACAACTGGACCCATCGTATCTACTACTAACCCAACTAACACCACCACACCAGGTGTGTTTGAATGAATGTGATCGTGTACTTCTCAAATATGTGCATGCAGTGTTGTACATAAATGGCTTTAATATGTCCCACATTCATAAACACTGAGTTCCATTCCTTTTCCCCCCTTTTAGGTACTTGTCCTACAGTGCCCTGTCCATCCCTCAGTGTCTGTGTGAACTCCGTCTGCCAGTGCTTGGCAGGAACTGTTCTTTTAAATAATGTTTGTGTGGAAAGTAAGTACCTGTTGTCAAGCCTCTTTCATTCACTTGCCCTATTTGTCCTCACATGGGGCCATCATACTGAATCACTCTTATTTTAAGTTGCATTTCACCAGCATAAACCATGCCACACTTTGAGCTAGACTTTATTGTAGGGATGAAGGGGATGTTAAGAGAACAGTGGAATGAACGGGAGGGGAAATAAGAGGATAAACATTGAACAGGTAGGTAGGTTGATCGGACATCCTACGATGATGCCCAGAGACTCAGAGTCAGGGTACCGTCTCTGTAATATTTTGGTAGACTGATTGAACCCCCGATTCAACCTAGGAGTGAAGAGAGGGTTGTGAATGGGAAGCAAGGAAACAGAGGAGGGGAGGGTGGGTTCTAAAGAACGAGACGAACAGCGCTAGAGGGCTGGTCTGCCTTAAATACATTTTACGAAGTAGGTGATTGGTTAAGGAGACAAAGTGAGGTGTGGTTTATGCTAGCCACTATTTCCACAGCAGAATTATTAATGCACAATTATATTTACTTCAATATGTTTTATATTTTTGTTGCATTATTTTATTTCAGATAATTTCATAAAGAATGAATATATTGTAAATTATATTCTGCAGAAAAGTTATAATGTATTATGTACTTCAGGGCAGACTTTTAAAATGTAATAGCCATTGCAATAAAATTTCACTAGACATAGGAACGTGAAAGTAAATATTTCAATTATGTCCATGCCATGTTTCAATAATGAAAGGAACATAACAAAAATTGTAAGTGTAACTTTTTCTTTTCCTAGCTAAAACCTTTGCTAGTTCCCTACGAGTGAACCGCACTTTTGATGATGCCATGAATGATCCCAAGTCACCTCAATTTCAGGAATTTGCAAATGAGATCATGGCTGCGGTAGGTTACAAACTTGCATTACTTACAAAAACTTAAAATAATTTGTATGTCATATTTGTAAAAATATTTGTAAATATGGAGATATATACAGGGGTTGGACAATGTACATTTTTTTTGAGGTTTCATGGCTACATTTGACCAGCCAATCTTCATTGGTTGCAAACTCCAACAGTAAGAGCAGAGTGTGAAGGTTTACTTAGCAGAGAACAAGTTTTGCTTAAAATATTGCAATGCACACAACATTATGAGTGACATAACAGTATTCAAAAGGGGAGAAATTGTTGGTGCGCATCTCGCTGGTGCATCTGTGACCAAGACGGCAAGTCTTTGTGATGCATCAAGAGCAACGCTATCCAGGGTAATCTCAGCATACCACCAAGAAGGATGAACCACATCCTACAGGAGTAACTGTGATTGCAAGAGGAAGCTGTCTCAAAGGGATGTCCGGTTGTTAACCCGGATTGTATTTAAAAAACATATAACCACAGCTGCCCAACTCACTGCAGATTTAAATGTGTTTGACTGTTGAATGCCCAGAGTGAAGGATGGTGGTGAATCAGTGATTGTTTGGTCTGCAATATCATGGCATTCCCTAAGCCCAATACTTCTGCTACATTGGTGCATCACTGCATCAAAGGCTACCAAACCATTGTGGAGGACCATGTCCAGTGGTTCAAAGATTAGCTGCATCCTAAATGTCACTCTATGCACTTATGCACTAACACATTCAACAGTATAGTATATGTATGTAGTATCATCCAAAATAGAACACTAATGTTTTTTTTACCGAAGCTGAATTTCAAACCATTTCCCTGATGACGTTTGACGGTTGCCAAATTAGTAGAATAAATGACAAAACCACCCTATAAAATTGCCCTGAGTATAACCGCATTCACCATTGGGAGGCGGTATAATCACTCTCGTAGAAGAATTTTGCTTTCACAATCCAAGTCATCCAACATAAGTGCCTGAAAGCTCCGCCCCTTCTGCTACTTGAGCAAAGCAGCGGCTGTTGAGTGCATGTTTTAATAGTTAAATAAGTCCATCATTCTGGTATTTAAAGTGCACTTATCATTTTTAGAGTTTTCAGCGTGAATGCGTACTCACACTATAGTTTGCCATTTGGGACGCACCTATTGTATCCTGAAGGCGGTCCCATGTATTGGGATGATAATGCACCAATACACACAGTAAGACTGGTGACAAAATTGTTTGATGAACATAAAAGTGAAGTTGAACATTTCACATGGCCTGCACAGTCGCCAGATCTTAATATTATTGAGCTACTTTTGGGTGTTTTGGAGAAGGGAGTCAGAAAAGTTTGCCTCCACCAGCATCACGTAGTGACCTGGCCACTATTCTGCCAGAAGAATAGCTCAATTCCCTCTGTCCATCACGCAGGTCATTACCAAGAATAATTGATGCTGTATTGGCTGCAAAAAAGCCTCTATACCATATTAATTAATTAATTATTGTGGTCTCGTGGTAGTTTTTTTTTTTTGTATATAATGTATTGTATATAATATATTATATATAATGGTGCGAAAAGTGTTTGCCCCTAACTGATTTCTTTCTTTTTTTTTTATGTTTCATGGTTTAATGTTTTAAATCATCAAACTAATTTTGTAAGATAACACAAATATGTCTACTGTATGTCTACCAGTTTTAGCTTTGATATTGACTATTATAATGCATACAGACAGGTGTCTTATTGAATAGCATCCTATAGAAAGTATTTATTTAAAGGGAGATGTGTGAGGTGTGTACTCATTTATGCTGGCCACTATTTCCACAGCAGAATTATTAATGCACAATTATATTTACTTCAATATGTTTTATATTTTTGTTGCATTATTTTATTTCAGATAATTTCATAAAGAATGAATATATTGTAAATTATATTCTGCAGAAAAGTTATAATGTATTATGTACTTCAGGGCAGACTTTAAAAATGTAATAGCCATGGCAATAAAATTTCACTAGACATAGGAACGCCAAAGTAAATATTTCAATCATGTCCATGCCCTGTTTCATGTCTTTTAGTCTCATAGATTCGAAATCAACACTGTTCATTTTTCATCACAGGTAAATGGAGCCATGCGTAACCAGAAAAACTACATTAACTGTACAGTGATTAAATTGACGTAAGTGGCACTTAAAACATTTCTTACACAGCTCTTAAAAGATTGTATTCAAATTTCCTAATCGTTGTAAATGTTTCCAGGCCTGGCAGTGTAGTGGCCACAGTTAACATGCTTTTTGAGCCCAACTCTCAAGTCACCCAGGAATCAGTTTCATCTGCCATAACTACTGCTATACAACAGTGCAATAACACAAATTGTGGGATTCTTGCTGGTGCACAATACAGTGGTGAGTGTCTTGAAAAAATCCACCATTTGCTGATACCCAAAAAGTGAAGCAATACAATACAGCTGCACATACTCATGTTTTTCACATTGATCAATCTTTACACCACAGTACATTTATTTATATCTTAAAGGGGTAGTTCACACAAATTACAAATGCTTCCATCATTTACTCACTCTTGTTTCAAAGCTTTATAAGTTTCTTTTTCTGTGGAACACAAAGTGATATTTTGGAAGAAAGCTGTAAAAATATTTCCGTAGTTTTTAATTTTGATGGAACGTTTGAAACCACTTGAGGCGATTAAATAACAAATTAAAATTTTAATGTGAACTATCCCCTTGACATTAACTCAGAATAAATCCTATGTGAACAACAGATTCACCACCATCATGATCCATTTAAAATATGTATGTGTAAATTTTTCATAGCTTAGTAAAACTGTCATAGCTTGATATTTTAACGTCTAAAACCATAGTTTATCTCAACTTCTCAAAACTTTTCTCTTTAGATAACATAAAAATCATTCTACATTTTTAAATTACATTTCAGAAGCTGACATGACCATCAAAGATGAATAATAAAAAACTGGTTTGAAGCTAAAAACATTGTAATGTTTGAGTTCAAATGATAGATTTTACTTTTATGCCAAGAATCATTAGAATATTAAGTAAAGAGTATTAAGCTAATTTCCTAAGGCAAATATCTCAAAACTCAATTTTTGATTAGTAATATGCATCGCTAAGAACTTAATTTGCATACCTTCAAAAGTGATTTTCTTAGTATCTAGATTTTTCAATAGTTGTCATTCATTCCCCTTTATTAATCCGGGGTCACCACAGCGGAATGAACCGCCAACTTATCCAGCAAGTTTTTACACAGTGGATGCCCTTTCAGCTGCAACCCATCTCTGGGAAACATCCACACAAACATCCTCACACACACTCATACACTACAGACAACTTAGCCTACCCAATTCACCTGTACCGCATGTCTTTGGAGTGTGGGAGAAACCGGAGCACCCGGAGGAAACCCATGCAAAGGCAGGGAGAACATGCAAACTCCACACAGAAACGCTAACTGAGCCGAGGCTCGAACCAGCGACCCAGCAACCTTCTTGCTGTGAGGCGACAGCACTACCTACTGCGCCACTGCTTCACCGTTAAATAGTTGTATCTCGGCCAAATTTTCTCCTAACAAATCATACATCAACTTTCAGATACATACATCTCAGTTTTCAAGGAATTACACCAATGGCTTTTTTTTGTCGTCCATTTACAGTAGCTTTTTAGGACATAAATCTATTACTTTACATTACAAGTCCTTTAATTGCATGGTAGGCAGAGAAAGCATTCTTATGATGAAATATCTAATATATGTATACTGCGCTCCATTTATTTATCATTGTCTATTTCTAGAAACTAGTCTGTGTGCTCAAAATCCTCCTCCTTGTGATACCGAAACTACAGTGTGTAATACTAAAGATGGGTCTGCCATCTGTACCTGTGTAACTGGTTACATCCGCAGTCCTTACCAGATCAAAAGCTGCAGTGGTGAGTTTTTATTACTGCATAAAAAATCACATGAGCTACCATGTATGTTTATGTTTGCATATAATATTCATTGCTGACCTTTGAGTTTGACGTGGTTTCTGCCATGGCAACACACATATTAATCCTGATCTGGTGACATCAGTGTTTATAATGTACTCTACTCTCTTCACCAATTGATTCGGTTTATTTTCTGTCTTTTTTTTTTCACAGCTTGCCCAAGTGGCTCCAAAGCATATGAAAATAAATGTGTGCCGTGAGTAGAATTTCATTCTTTTTTTAATACATACCAGTGTCAAGTTTGTTTCTGTCTAGACGAGTTGAAGTTAAAGTCATGATGTCAATATATAGGGCAACCTATAAGACATTAGTATAGCAGTTTTTGTTTAGGTATAGTCAACATTTAAAGTGGATTTTTCATCAAAGTTGGACTAAAACTATTGAACATCAATCACTTTAGTCTTTGGGCGATATTGAAAAACTGTTTTGATCCACTTTGTGATGACTACTGTATAAGTAATAATAACCACATACTCACAGTCATACTTTAAACAAGATGTTTCAGTAATTCCAGTTGTCTTCTGTTACGAACTGAACTAATGTGTTCATTATTTATACGAGAAAACACTGCCCTCTTGTGTCAAGTCAAAATTGCAACAGTTTTATATATGTGAAGATGCTTCATTATATTTATTTATTGTCTTTAAACAGATGTTCGTTTGGATATTCTGGATTCAACTGTAATGACTGTAAGATATATATATTTTATTACAGTATTTCTTGCTTTTTAAGATGACGACCTACGCAATGCATTCAAATTGTTACTATAAAATACTATTTCACAATTCCACAATGTGTTGTTATACTCCTTTAACTTCCTGCTCTACCAAATGGTTGACCATATTTTGACTGTTTTAAATATTGCCATTAAATAATGACTTTTAAAGAATGATTGTTTAAAATAATAGTTTAAACACACAGCATTGTTGATTTACAGATAAATCAAACAAACATAATCCTGTTGCACTAATACACTTGATTTTGACTTTGTTGTAAAAAAAAGAAAGAAAAAAGAAAATATGTTAAATGAGAATCTGAAATAATTTATGGCATACTCCAAAAAGTAAAGATGATGTAGTATTCAGAAATGTTTTATGTAGATTTTATATATATATATATATATATATATATATATATATATATATATATATATATATATATATATATATATATTGGTCTTACACTTCATATTTTGAGACTTTTCACTGTACATGTATTATTTACAGCACTTTTATTTTAAACCAACATATCAACCATTTGGTAGAGGTTAACGTTTTAGAAATTAATGGATGTGTTGGGGAAAAATGCATTGAGTGTGTTAGCGACATTAGGAGTTACAAAATGCAATCCAATTTTTTTTCTTGGTGAGGCAGTTAGAAAAGTAAAAAATATTTTTAAAAATAATGATTATGATCAGCAAATTCTTGTTCAAATTGACTAATTTAAAAAATGTTTTTACAAGTTTTACAAGTGACAATGTTCTCACCTTTTTATTAATAATACATTTAGTGATTTTATATTAATCCTGTTAATAACATTTTAAACAAAACACATGGACCATTTAAAATAAATGATAATAAAACAATAATTTAAAACAAATCATTACTGGTTCATTTTTTTGAATATATTATTGACTTTATTTGTTTTACATGCAAAACATGCAATCAAAGAATTACCAGTATTAACAACATTGGGTTGAATGGAATTAATGTTCTGATTGTTCAGACAGCACAGTTTTTAAAAAATATGTCCTAACAAAACAAACTCAAAGCAAAATAACTTATTTTAATGGAGAAATTTTAGCTGCAATCACCATTGGTGTGCATATTTTTGTCAGCATTTTTTATCAACAAAATCCAGTCCCAAAAAATAAGTGAAGTTTATTTATAACCTATTTTTGAAAGGATCACGTGCTTATGATTGACCACGGCTGGTCTTGCAAGATATTCCAATCAGATAAATCCAAACACTCATAAATAGCCCAATTTTCTTGCCTAAACCACCTTGTTTTTCATGTCAAACTTGTAAAGTTGGATCTTTTGATGAAAGTGTGCAAGACTGAACTTTAGGCTCTTAATATTGAGGAAAAATCCCCAGTCGGATAGTTTTTAGATGTCTCCTTTTCTCCCCATCCGCAATGACACAGAACAGCAGGGTTTTAAAACCAAAATCTCACCAGCGTTTCCAAAACAGGGCATGAAAACTTCGGGGTAGTGTGGACGGAGGGAGCAACCGTAGCAAAACGTATGCGTTTTAAAACTAAAATGTATTAATGTAAACAGGGCCTTTGTCTTGAAGAATCCCTCCATCCACCCTGACTCCTGCCCTTTTTCTTAGCTCAATTCAGGGGAGTTTTTGAGACCTGAGCTCAGACTCCCCTCTCTTTCTTGATTAAACAGGAGGGACCCCTGGGCTCAAGGATCTTCTGAGCTCAGGGCTCTCTCCTAGGACAGCATGCCAAACACTTTATCAAGCACCAGTGTCACCACAAGTGTGAGCTCTTGAAATAAGTTTAAAGAAAAGCATATTAGGATTTTTTTGCCACAAATATAATAGAAAAAATGGGTAATTCTTATTTACTATATACAATCCATGGGTTTAAAATGACCACAGGGCAAAACACAAAAAAAATGCATTAAAAACCTCTTAAAATTATTAAAATAACATACATATTTTGAGAATATTAAAACATTTGCAAAATGTGTTCCCTTTATTTGAAATATGCCTTTAATGTGAAAAAGAAGCTCTGATCAAAAAATAAATAAATAAAAAAACTCTAATGCATTATGGGGTTAAAGTTATTTTAATTTACACAATTCATTAGAGGTATCTGTTCATTTATCAATGACTTTGTATGTGTACAGTACGTATGTCTAATGCTTTCTGTCTCTCTGCACAGCCTCTCTGTTGGCTCTGGTGGTGGTGGCCTGTGTATTAGGGGGTCTTCTGCTCATTGTGATTGTGGTAGCTATCATCTACATCTGCAAGAGGTAAGATTTTTTGAGAGGTAGATTTAAATGTCTCTGCATTTTTTTTCTGTGCTTGAGAAGGAATATACATTTGTTGACATTGTGTGTGTGTATTATTGATTTTTCTGCAGGAAGAAGCCAGACATCAATTATTTCAGCAGCCCCTACTCTGCTGGGGACTACCGGACCCATTGGACCTCTCAAGAGGTCGGCCATATCCCCCGTGCCACTCTCACATCCACCTCCAGCCATGATGTCTCTGGGAACAGTCTGGAGATGTCTGAAGCGATGGGCAAGAAAGGGCACAGTAATGGATTGGTGAGAATCCCCTTTTAATAGAACCTCAGAGATGTAAATCTGTTAAAGGTTCTAGGTGTACTTATCTTTAGCTTACAGTGAGTTTTTAAATAATGATTTATTGAAAGATTTAATAAAGTTAATATTAATAAGTGACCCTGGAGAGCAAAAGCAGTCTTATGTTGCATGGGTACATTTTTGGCAATATCCAAAAATACATTGTAAAGTACATAATTTCTATTATGCCAAAGATAATTAGGATATTACATAAAGAAAAGGTCACATGAAAAAGAAACATTGTATATAAGTGCACTTAATTGCAATTCATAGGCAATAATGGCAATTTTATAGCCGATTTTCTCAGTATTTGGATTTTTTGAACACTTATATTCCATATCTTGGACAAATATTGTTCTGTCTTAACAAACCACACATTCATGGAAAGCTTATTTGTGACCCTGGGGAAAAATTGTCACTTATTTTGAAATTGAGGCTTTATGAATTGTGTATTGATGTATGGTTTGTTATGATAGGACAATATTTGACTGAGATACTATTCAAAATCTGGAATCTGAGGGTTGAAAAAAATTCTAAATGTTGAGACAACCACCTTTTAAGCAACCACTTTTTAAAAATATCTTCATAAAACATGATCTTTCTTAATATTCTAAGAATTTTTGGCATAAAAGAAAAAAAAAAACATAGAATTTTGACCCATTCAATGCTCTTTTGACTATTGCCAAAAATAGTCTGGACTGATTTTGTCATTCAGTGTTATATATTAGTAAGTGAAATTAAGTTTAGTTTTATTTAATCATGTTATAAAAGAATTATTAAGATCATTCTCAAGTTTGGGGTCAGTTTGCTATTAAAATATTAAGCAGAATAACTTTTTTCAACATTGATAACACATTTTAGACACTTTTTATTATTTTATGCAAAAGAAATGACGTAAAGGACAATATTTAATTTCTAACTTGGAAGAAATTCATGACACTAAATTTCTCTTTTGATTATACTGTAGCTCACGATTGCTCAAAGATAGACCAAATCTGCTGTAACTGTTGTAACAAAACCTTACTCTGAAAGATTAACAAACATGTCACTTGGACAAGTTATATAATCATAATTGTTTTTAATAAAATAAAAATACTAATTTAAACACATGGGTCAGTTGGCGCTTCTGTGCGGAGTTCGCATGTTCTCTCCATGTTCACGTGGGTTTCCTCCGGGTCCTCCGGTTTCCCCCACAAGTCCACAAACATGTGGTACAGGTGAATTGAGTAGGCTAAATTGTCCATAGTGTATGTGTGTGAATGAGTGTGGATGGATGTTTCCCAGTGATGGGTTGCAGCCGTAAGCGTACATATGCTGGATAAGTTGGGAGTTCATTCCATTGTGACGACCCCAGATTAATGGGACTAAGCCGAAAGAAATTGAATGGATGAATAAATACAAACGCAAAACAATAAATTATGAATCTAGATCAGGGTTGGCCAATCCTGTTCCTGGAGATCTACCTTCCTGCAGATTTCAGTTGCAACCCTTATCAAACACACCTGTCTGTAATTATCAAGTGGATTTCAGGTCCTAATTAATTGGTTCAGGTGGGTGTGATCAGGGTAGGCGCTAAACTGTACATGAAGGTAGATCTCCAGGAACAGGATTGAGCACCCCTGATCTAGATAAACAAAAAAAGTGATTACTTATACATACACATTATTGCGTATACTGTATTTTTTTTATGTAAAATACAGTTTGTTGACCCCAAATGTTTATGATCAGTATGAAGATATAAATTGAATTAAAAATCATATATATATATATATATATATATATATATATATATATATATATATATATATATATATATATATATATATATATATATATATATATATATATATATATATAATTTTAATATACAATTTTTACTTTGACTTTTTATAGTGCTTTTAATTGTAGAAATGAACTCACTGTAAGTTACAGTTCAATTTATTCAAGTATTAAAAAACCCTTCATGTATTTTAAACATGCAAGCAGCTTCAGGATAGACACATACTAACATAGTAACACCACTAACAAATCCTAAACATAATGTTCAATCAGACTCAAGCTCATCTCCAAATCTTTACTCCGTCTGTCAAGCTGAACTCTGCTAACAATCTCCTTCTAACTGAATCAATTATTACATTTTGAGTGATTGACTGAACTTCATTAAGTAGATGAATCTCAACAAGGCCACTCAAACTGTAAAAAGGGCCTTTTGCTTGTGTGAAACATTATTTAAGTGTGAAGCTAAGACAATAGTAATGACATACTATACAACTATTTATAAGTAGATTTTAAAACTTTATTGTTTTTAAATGTTCATTTTAGCATACATAATGGATATTCAAGTTAGCTCATAAAAAACCTCTCTCTGTGTATGTTTGTGCACGTATCGTGGTCGTTGTGTATGTTTGTGTCCCGACATGATTCCTCCTCACTCCAAACACTAGAAGATTGGAGGAAAGGTAAGTCACCGACTCGATGGAAAAAACATGGGCTGTTAATGTGTGTTCTTTTGCGTCAAGGCAGAGACAGACTTGGATATATATGAATGCACAACATACTGTATGGGCTGTAATTCTGTAGTAAAAAAGAGACAATTGTGTTAGTAAAACAATACATTAAAACACTAAATGGCTGTTCTGAATATGGCCACCAAGTGAACTGACTTGCCTTAAGGGGGAATTTGGTGCCCATGTTCTGAGTTAAATACAACTTAAAGTTAAGTGAGCACTTTCTGCAGCACAGATGTTACCAAAATAACACGTGCAACATCAACTATGACATGAAGTGATAGATCAGACGAAAGTACAAATTGGATGTTAATTTGCTCTCACATCATTCAAGATATAGGCAACTTTTTGTCTTCAGTAAAAACATCACGCTTACCAATTCTTAACATAAATGGTAACTTCGTTGAAGTCCTGGCTCTTGGTTATCTGTAAAATGCAATCAAAGATGAGCATGATATTTATCTGCAAAATCTGCGACAACAAAATAGGGGGGACAAATGGAATACCCTTGGTTCCTGGTGAAACATTGATGTCTTATAAAGTGAAATTTTTGAAATAATAATGATAAATAAAATAAATGAAATAATAGCCATTTCAATAACCATACATTCAAAAACTTCAGATCAATCATTTCATACCATGAGGAATTGATGTGTCATCTGGAACCTTCATTTAGTTTTGCTTGTATATGTTTTTGTTTTGTTGTTTTTTTCAATGTGCTGGTGGACTGCACTGACTTGCATTTTATGAATTTACCAAGAACAAAATAAATGATAATAAAACAACGAACAAAAAAATGTTCTACTAAAGAAAAAAAAAATATTGGATGGCCTGAGAGTTATTAAATTAAAAGGATAGTTCACCTAAAAATTAGGTGTTGGTGGCCACCGACTTACATTTTATGAATTTAATAAGGACCACATAAAAAAAGAAACAAGCCAAAAAAAAAAGTTCTACTACAGAAAAAAATACATCTTGGATGGCCTGAGAGTGATTCAATTAAAGACAGTTCACCTATAAAGGAAAATTCTGTTATTAATTATTTATCTTCATGTCATTCCAAACTCATGTGACCTGCTATCATCTTCAGAACATAAATTACGATATTTTTGATGAATACAAAATTTTTCCCCTCGTCCTCCATAAACAGCACCGGTCTTGAAACGATACATGTGTATATATATATATATATATATATATATATATATATATATATATATATATATATATATATATCAGTTGAAGTCAGATTTATTTGCCCCCTGTTTATTTTTTCCCCAATTTCTGTTTAATGGGGAGAAGATTTTTTTTCAGCACATTTCTAAACATAATAGTTTTAATAACTCATCTCTAATAACTGATTTATTTTATCTTTGCCATGATGACAGTACATATACTTATAATATAATATTTTACTAGATATTTTTCAAGACACTTCTATACAGCTTAAAGTGACATTTAAAGGCTTAACTAGGTTAATTAGGTTAACTAGGCAGGTTAGGGTAATTAGGCAAGTTATTGTATAACGATGGTTTGTTCTGTAGACTATCAAAAAAATTATAGCTTAAAGGGGCTTATAATTTTGACCTTAAAATGAATTTTTAAAAATTAAAAACTGCTTTTGTCCACGCTGAAATGCAACAAATAAGACTTTCTCCAAAAGAAAAAACATGTAAACATTAAAATGTAAACAACTTATAAAAAACATCCCATAATGTTAATAAGTTATCATTTGATAAGAATGTCAATATCTCAATTTTGACAAAAAATTCAGATAGAACCTTATAATTATAAGGTAACAAGATATATATATATATATATATATATATATATATATATATATATATATATATATATAGTCAAACATTCCAAGTGACTTTAGTGTTTCAACTGTAATCCTCAAGTTTCAACTTGTAAATTCTTATAAAAACTAGGGTTGGGTGACGTTGACCAATTTGGCATCATACGATGTCTAATGTGAAACATTCCGATGGACGATGGCATCGTCGTCATAGGCAGAGGTGAATTAATTATTCATGAATAATGAATTAATTCTGAACAAATGAATTTTTGTAGCCTACCGTTTCAGCTACCTGACTCTCATGGTCTTTTTTACCCATAAACAAATCATAAATAAATAAAGATAAGTTGCACACAAACTACCACCTGTCAATCAGCTTTTCCGCAGGAGATTGGTCGGTAAAAAAAGGTCCAGATTTTCTATTTTTAGTGAACTGTCCCTTTAAGCTGTATTTAACCTGTAAGGAATATTCCTCTATTTTCTTCCTTTCTCTGTGTGATTGATGGACTTACCACCACTACATACATTCTGGTTCTGCGGTAAATTGCTATTATTCTCTGCATGACATCTTGATTTTGATCTGTTTTGGACTTTTTGCATGCCATCATAAGCTTTGCATGGATTTTTTAAGCAGTGTTTTGTGATTTGTCCTGCATGCTGGTATTGTAAAAAGAGACTGTTATGATTTATGGATTGTTGTGTTTTTGATTGTGTGGCTAATATGACCTTTCATTTCTTCCTTAGACGGGCTCGTATGATCTCACTTCAGATAGCATGAGAACCTTTAAAGACCCGAACCCTACACGGTACTCTTATCTGGTGGGTCATGAAAACCCCTATTTCATACCGGGAGATGAGAAGAGATGAGGAATGCAGAAGAGGAAAGTAAGAGGACAAGAGTGCAATAATAATAACGTGAATTATAAAAAAGGCCTTGGATCAAAACATTTCAGGAAAGATTAACCACACAGCTGACTCAGTGCATACATGCAAACAGCTTTAGAGAGATTTATCGTTTTTAATATTTTAAAATGCAGCTTTTATTCTAAATTCTATTACCCAGGATAAAATGCTCGCTTCCTATAAGTGCATTGATGATTGGGTTTCTTTTTCCACAAGTTTGACTGGTGTGTTTTATGTATGAGGATGAGAGATGAACACAGAACACTCTTTTTTCTGTTCATATGTCTTTATTTTTTTAGAATGTTTCATCTGCACATTTCATATCCAGTGTTTGTTAATATTTCAAAGATCATCCGTATGTTGCTATGGTTTTCATCTCAGAACACTTTACTATAAAAGGATGTAATATTGAACCATATAAGTGATCGTGGATGACTTAACCAGTCTTATGTTGCATGCATGGTTTTTTAGCAATAGTAAAAAATATATATGGGTCAAAATTATAGATTTGTTTTACATTGTATTTATATTTTTTAACATATTCCAGATTTTCAAATAGTTGTATCTCTGCCAAATATTGTCTTTTCTTAACAATCCATATGCAAACGTATTTATTTAACTTTCAGGTCTTATTTTTTCTTCCTAAATTTTGACACTTATGACTGGTTTTGTGCTCTATGGTCACATTTTATTGAAATTATTCTGTTATTGCAATAAATTAGGGGCATAATATTCAATATAATCCAGTTTTTTTGTTTTTAAAAGGCATCTAATCAGTACAGTAATTGCACTTTTAAGGAGAAAGGGTGTCTGTATTTGTGTCTGTGTGTGTTTTAAGTTATATGACAATGCCCTCTGATATATTCAGTTCTGTCATGACAACGTTTGAAGAGAGTATAGTTATATGTATATGGAAACGTTTGTAATCAATGATTATTGGTGCAGAGCTTGTACTTCTAGAACATTTCAATGTGGTCATGTCATTGGCCCATGAACATTTCCTGCTTATAAAATTATTTCATAACTGTAACAAGAGGCAATTTAATCATAACTTAATGTTAAAACAGCCGCCATAACATTATCAATATGTGGCTCTTTTTGGATTCTCAGAAGCTATAGAAATGAAAAATGTAAAACAGGAAATACAATAAGACCATTGCTTTTGTTTGCATCCCTTAAAATGGTCTATACTGCCAGTATTTTCACAAACATATACTGTCTGAGAATGTAAAACGCTTCTGCTGCAAACATAACATACATAAACCTCCTATAGCAGATCCATACACAGGTGGAGGATGGTAGAAGTAAATGCATGGCAGAATGCTAATGTAAATGACACTGAAGTATTTAAATATTGAGGATCAAGCTCATTGGCTGATGAAGGGACAGCAACCAATCATGCAGTTGGAAAAAAATAGAACTTATGGGCCTGCCCAATCCGCCTGTTAAGTGTGACGTCTTGCAAATCGGCTTCCGGGTCCAAGCACTCTATCAAACTGTATGGGGAGACTCGACAAATGGTAATAATAAACATTTACAAAATGATATAATACCTTCGAAAATCACAATCACAGTATATAAATATCCATGCCTAATATCCGTTGGCCTAAAAGTAATAAATTTTTTAAATTGGTAAAATGTTGGTATTTGTAATGCAGAAAGTCCAGAGATGGTTGTGTACAGCATGATTTATTATAAAATTCCCTTTAATGTGTGATAGGACTAAAAAGTGACCATAAACTAATATTTTCTTAGTTCAAATGAGTAGGGGCTTGGACCCGGAAACAGTATTTCCTACATCACAACTTAACAAGCGGATAGAGTTTCATGACAGAACATTGTGTTTATGACTTTTTGGTATATACATATATTTCTCCAAAGAATTAATTTATTTCCTGCCAGGACAATGCATGCCAGCAGAAATTGATCTCTGTGCCTGACTTTGACGTGGTCTTTCGAATAGGAGAAATATGCATTGAAGAGGAGTTTTCTTTTAATCATGTCTCCTCTGTAGACGTGCCAATAATCAAATTTATTTACACCACAACCTGACAGTGTTTATTTTACTGTCTGTTTGCTACATATATAGACTTATTTATGTGTCACTGGGATGTTTTCTATCTGTACATAAGGCTTTTGTAAAAATAAATGCTCTTGGGACAGAGTGATTATTCATGTTGTTCTGTATGTTGAAACGAAATAAATTAATATAAAGATGTAGTCATCTAAAAGTTGTCTAGGTGTTTTTGTGTATGCTTCCACACATTCACTAATGTGTTTTTATTCATTAAGTAATTAGTTTGTTTTGTTGTGTGTTTATGCATATTCACTCATATTTCCCCTCATAGCTGAATTAAATTCAGCTATTTTGCTAAGTGTTAAGAAAAAGTAATATAGTTTTTTTAATTAAAGTAATATTATATATTTATTTGGCATTTACCGGTTTTGATGGTAATCAGTGTGAATGGGCTTTATGCACAGCTGGAGTTTTAAAGCCAACGATAAACTACCGGTGAAAGGTTAATGTGACTATTTTCAATTTCACAAGGTTGTTTTTTTCAGCATCCATGTCATAATGTATTTAACATTCGGTTAAATAGACTTAAGCAATCATTTAGTTGTTCAAGGGTAAAACTAGATGAAAGACTGTTGTAACCACCAACCCCGTCAGCAACAGGCTAGCACAGAAATTCCATTGAAAATACTGGGGTAAAATAAACTGTCATATTATAAAGACATGGTGGGGGGAAATGGAATCTAATGCAGTGCTTCTTGTCCGATCTGAGACCCACTTTATATCATATCTAACAGGCAGTGAAGATTGCTTTTTTTAATGAAATCAGATCTTATATTTGACAATTTTGTAATGGAAAGACAGTTTAACGGAAGCCCTTGGGCTGCCTGGCTGAAAATTAAAAGTCAGTGTGCATATAGCCCAATTATTCATTAATTCATTTTCTTTTCGGCTTAGTCCCTTTACTAATCTGGGGTCGCTACAGCAGAATGAACTGCCAACTTATTTAGCACGTTTTTACGCAGTGGATGCCCTTCCAGCTGCAACCCATCTCTTGGAAACATCCACACACACTCCTTCACACACAAACACTACGGACAATTTAGCCTACCCAATTCACCTGTACTACATGTCATTTTACTGTGGGGGAAATCGGAGCACCCAGAGGAAACCCACGCCAACATGGAGAGAACATGCAAACTTAACAAAGAAACTCCAACTGACCCAGTCGAGGATCGAACCTGCGACCTTCTTGCTGTGAGTTGACAGCACTACCTACTGCACTGCGACGCCTATAGACCAATTTAATGACCCAAAAAATACCTTAACACTCAAGTGGTTCTAAACTTTACTGAATACTTTTTTTCTGTTGAACACAAAAAAGATGTACTGAATAATGTTACTGACATTCATAGTAGGAACAAAAAATACGATGAAAGTCATGTTTTTTCAGTAATCTTCAGTATATCTTTTCTGTTTAACAGAAATGTGAGTAAATGTTTGGAATTAGTAGAGGATTCGTTTATGACTGCAGAATTCATAGAATTTTTCTCTTCCCTATTCCCTTAAATGTGTGTAATAGAGGGCATTAGCACTCCTATTTGACATACTAGACATTCTTTTCACATTCACCCCAATTACCCCCCCCCCCCCTCCATTAGGATTAAACAAAATCTTATTTGCTCAAAATATAACATTTATGGAATGAAAGTCCAATACTGACCAGTGATGTGACTTTTTTCTGTCAAAACCAGCTTAAACAAAAGGGATTGCCATATTGAACAAGCATGTCTATAGAGAAATCTGTGAAATGTTAATAATAATTACATTTATAAACATTTTGTGGCAGTTCATTCCAATAATAAAGGGACTAAGCCGACAAGAAAATGAATGAATGAAAATGAGCATTTCGATTTTTGTTCATAATTTTTTTGTTTGTTTTTAATTTAATATATACCATGGGTTTCCAAACTCAGTCCTGGAGGGCCGGTGTATGGAGAGTGTAGAAAATAGATTTTTTCTATAGAATTTTTTCTATTTCTCATTAGAGTAATCCTTGATTCTTTATTAGTATGTTGTGTATGCTTTGCCTAGTGATGTTAAATCATTTACCTTAAAGTCATTCTTTACTATATATATATATATATATATATATATATATATATATATATATATATATATATATATATATATATATATATATATATATATATATATATATATATATATATATATATATATATATATATATATTTATATTCTATACTTCATACTATATTTTGTATGCTCTGTGAAATTAAATGGTAACTGAAACTGGCCTTTGAGGAGAAGTATTTTGCACACTAATGTGGCATTTCGCAAAAAGAGCTATCTTAGACAAGAAATATGCAGAAATATTAAACAATAAAAATAATGTGTTTCTTGCTTCTGATTTCCTGTGTCACCATTTATGAAAACATTAGAGAGCCTATAGAGGTCTCTAAGCATGTGCATTTACCTGGTCCAGTTCTTCTGTGCAGAAAAGCTGACAGAGACAACCCGCCTTCTCCTTCTTCTGTGAATATAAACTGGGTCTAGTGTTAAGAGAACTCTCACAGAGTGCCTGGTGTGTTCTCTTGGAAAGCATTGTATGGGACACATTTGTGCGACCAAGGGCCCTTATCAAATTATTTATGAATTATTTATTTGTACTTAATAAATTACTTATATTTTTTGAATTGATCTCCACCTCCTGAGTTTGTATTAAACACGCATGGAATAAAAGAGCACCTATATACTCCAACAAGAGTTTAGCTCCAAACCCTAATCAAACACACCTGAAGCAGCTAATCAAGCTCTTACTAGATATCCTAGAAACATCCTGTCAGGTGTGTTAAAGCTCAGCAGGACACTGGCCCAAGACTGAGTTTGGACATCTCTGATACAAACCATTTCAATGTGGTCATGTCATTGGCTCATAAACATTTCCTGCTTTTTTATCAATATAAGTCTCTTTTTGGATTCTCGCAAACTATAGAAATTAAAAATGTAAAACAGTTGTCACCATATGTTGGCACCATTGTTTTTGTTTACATCCCTCAAAATTGTCTATAGCGAATAAAATGCTCAGTTTTATATTTAATACAAATGATTACATTTAAAGAAATGTTTTAATTACAAAGTCTTTGTTTTATATCTATTTATATTGATTTCTTTTAAAAGGATACATTTTAATTCAGAACATGTTTACACACTTCATTGTTTTTTTTATATTTAATTAAATGTACTATTTTTTATGACTTTTTGGTTAGCCCTTTACAATCAAGTTTCATTGGTTAATGTATTTACTAACATGAACAAAGTATGAGCAATTATTTGCAGCATTTATTAATCATTGTTCAGCATTTACTAAAATTACTAAAAATTACATAAAAAAATTAATTAAAAAAATCTGCATTATTAAAAATCAAAAGCCGTGCTTGATGACATATTAATGCATTGTTTAACTAACATAAATTAGCTAATGTTAACAAGCTTGAATAAATACTGTATTTATTTAGTTAATTGTTTGTTCATGTTAATCAATATATTATTAAATAATGGAACACTATTGTAAAGTTTTAACCTTTTTATGATAAAAAATATTAATTTCTGGACAAAATGTGCATTAGTGTCTAATAATTTAATGGCCCATCAGCATTTTTAACCTTGGTTAACTATCAAAAGTTAAAATTTTATATAAGACTCTTATTTAAAAAATAGCTTTTAAAAGTAATTTTACTCTTAAAAAAACTCTTTACAGACTCAAAATATATGTATTTTTTATACTGTATACGTGACTTAATTCCTTGTGATTGTGTGCGTGCAGGCACTGACAGAGAGGCACTTGTAATTCTTTTGTTAGAGTCAGATCGGGTGTAACAGATGTCTCTGAATTAATTAAACCAAAGTCCCCAAACAACCCTTTCAACTCTTAATGACCTCTGCACCATTAATGTGAGGCTCTGACTGAGGCACATCCAGATGATTTACACAAGGTTATTGTGTCACACATGGCCCTATAGAAAAAACACAGCTTTAAACCTGTAAGCCTCTTATTAATCTAAGAGTTCACACTTCTTTTAATAATGAGATCTAATACACTTAGCTAGTCTGTGCACATTTGGATGTAATCTTATTATTTAGTGAAATTTGCTGTTCATTGTGTTCATGTTGTAATCTTATCGTTTCAGACAAAAGTTTAATTTGAGCAAATGGATCCTAAGCCTAATGCATTTTTTTATTTCAAGTTACATTAAAACAAACAAATTAATGTTCACATTTAAAATGAAGCTAATGTTTTCTGTTTTGTATGACAACCCTAAAACACAAAAGTTTGCAATGTGAATTGAATATAAAAAATATGCTCCCACTTTATATTAAGTGATCTTAACCCAGCACGGTGTTGCCCTCAGGCAACAAACGATTCTTTTGGCCCACAAACCCCCTTTACATTTAAAAAAAAAAAAAAATCACAAAAAAGTGCAATAATAAGTTCATCAATGAATAATCAATGAAATTTAAGATGACTGTGGATTTGACCTGTCTTCTATGGACAAAAGAGCCATTTTAGGGACCATAGCCTGCTTGTGCACACTGCTGGCAGATTGTAAGATAGATTTCACTTTTTAACATGTTTAAATCTAAATATCTTTAAATTAAAAATGTGTGTGATATGCATAAATATGTGAAGCATATTTGATCGAGAAAATACACTTTTTGTGATTGTTGTCTCAGGGTAACATTGTGCAGTTAGACCGCTTTTGTAAGAACAATAACATCCTATAAATGTGCAGATATGTATAGCACCATATGTTTAGCTTTACTGTATCCTATTGCTCTCAGGAAAGGGATGTTGAAACATTTTATGGAGGTAAAAAACAAGATTAAGCAGTTATGCTCATTCCTTCTGACAGCAAGCTTAAAGTCACATTAGCTATATGTTTCTATTCAAAGATGCGAATTAAACTTGCAAAAAGCCACAGTTCTGCACAGGTTAAACAAACCTGATTAAACTAATCGCGTTCTTCAGGCTTGTTTGAAACAGGTAAGTGTGTTGAAGCAATGTTGGAACTAAACTCTGCAGGGCTGTGGCTCTCCAGGAACTGAGTTTGTTGTACATCTGATGGTCATGAACACAGAAAGGGAGATAGATACAGAGTACCCGGATGCAAATGTTCATCTAAAGGAGGGTGCCCAAACTCTGTCCTGGAGGGACGGTGTCCTGCAGAGTTTAGTTGCCAACCTGCCAATATGTTTCTAGTTGTTAGAGCTTGAGTTGCTGGTTCAGGTGTATTTAATTGGGGTTAGAGCTATACTCTGCAAGACACCGGCCCTCCAGGAGCAAGTTTGGGCACAACTGACCTAAAACCAAATGATAAAAATGTGGCACCCACCTTTGCTTCACATCCACCAACAACTGCTTTCAGAGGTTAAATAAAAAAGATAACATTTGATTGGTACCGCACAGCAACACACAATTAGCCATTTATGGCTAGTTATTGATGAAAAATTACTTGTTGATATTGTTTTATGTATATTTTGTAATGTATTTGTGGGTTGTTTCATTTCACATATAATACAGATACAGAAAACCTTGGAGTTTTAGTGCCCTAATAGCACGTTGATGCCCTGAGGCAACAAACCAAAATCTCAAAATTATTGTAAGGCACCCTTAAGCACCCAAAAATCTGGGTGAAATGCCCAAGCTGTTTTTTTTATATGCATTTTTTATTTCTCTTTGCTATTTGGGCTTATTGGAACCTCTTTAGAATAAAACCCAAGTACCGTCTTTTGATATGATTTATACTTTTAGAGAAAAATGATGTCCATATATGTGGACTCATTGTCCGAATTTCCACAAAGCACATTAAAGTCACCTTTGTGTAACAGAATAAAAACTTTTCATTTCTGCCTTGAACATTTTTTGTCCATTTTGGTCAGTTAAAATAGTGTTGGGACATCTCATATGCTGCAGGATGACACTGTATGACTGTAAAAAAATATAAATCATAAGACATAAAAGCTAAAACGTGCTGTCCACGTATGTGGCCACTAAGGGGGTTAACTAATATGTAATGAAGGTAATCCTTAGTTACAATGTACTTACTGTGCAAATACGTTTTTACATTGCACTCCTGGTTGATTAAATGCATGCATGCAATTACATCTGTAAACAATTTCTGTAGTTATTTAATAATTATAAAATAACTAATAATTAATTTATTTAAATACACTGTTGACCATTCCTAACACATTTAAACCTACCCAGACCACCAAACTTGTCCCTAACCCTACCCGTATGCACCTAAAGAGCACCAGAAGTGTTCTGCAATACATTCTTAACACAGTAAGTACATTGTACTCATTTTTGATGCAAGTGCATTGTAGTTAGGGTCCAAAAATATAAACAGTGCTCAGCATAATTGAGGACACCCCATTTTGAAAATGAATATTTTCATATATTTGTCAGTGAATAAAGGCAATGTGTTTTGGTGCATTTAAACAAAACAGATTTATTTATTAAAATAATATTTTAGAAGCCAAACATACTTAGAAATTGAAAGATATAACAGAACAATTCAAGCAAAATATTGCAAAAATGAATTACAATCTACAAAATGTCAACTAAATCTTTAAATGTTTTTGCTTCTCATGATTTTTCCTCTTTTTAAATGTGTATTTAATATTACATGAATTTGGGTGTACTGGTTTTTGGACTTATTGTAAGTTATTTAGTTAGATAAGCTCCAGATTTGGCTCATTGACTAATCTAATGTATATGCATTTAATAAATATGTATATGCATATAATAAACAATAATAAAAAAAAAATTCATGTGCATATTTAAAAGAAAAACAATCATATTCAATATCACATTCTACACCATACTTTACCTTTGGGGGGTAATACAACTTATTTAAAAAAAACTGAAAATGAACAGTGCATTAATTCTCCTATACATACAACAAAGAAACAGCAACAGTCTCACACACAAAAACACTCTGGATGAGGGGAGACGGGGGATGGGGGAGACAGAGAGAGAGAAAGAGAAAGAGAGACGTACTGCCTCCATATCTCCTAAATGACTGCGAGTCAATGAATGCTCGGGCTTTCAGAGCTGCTCAAGAGAACACAATAATCTAAAGAGAAAAAAGATGGAAGGGGGAGAGAAAAAGATGCCCACTGGAGGAAAACACAACCCCTGCATGTCCTACAGCGCCCACCTGCTTCTGTCTCTGGTGACATAAAGAAAAAAAAAATGACAGCCGAGTGAGAGAGAGACAGAGAGAGAGAGAATAAGCATACGATGAACAGAGGGGAGGAGTGGATGGAGGATGGAAAGGGGAGGAGGGGGTTTGTGTATGTGTGTGTGGAAGAGAGAGAGAGACCGAGAGAGATAGAAAAGCGACAGACGGCAGGGGCGGCAGCCGGAGGAAGAGTCACTCATCGCGGAAGGATCAGTCAGGCAACCGTCTGGGAGCGACAGATCTGGAGACACTAGAGGGAAAAAAAGAGAGAAGACAGAGACAGAGGTAGGCTGCTGTGTTTCTTTATTATGATTATTAGCTTCTTTACACCTGAGCTAAACAAAGCAAGGCCTGGTTTGAGATCCTGCATCTTGTGTGATTGTGTGTTAGGTCTGTGTTATGGTGATTATCTGATTTTGAGGGGATTTTTTTCTACTATTGGAGCCAATCAGTGGCATATGTGCAAATCAGCACTGCAGTGCAGATGGAGGAAGAGAGAGAGATTCAGAGAATATAATGGGAGAGAGAGAGCGAGAGAGAAAGAGAGAGAGGGGATGCTTTAGGCATCTGTGAAGAAAGAGATAGTAAGTGAAAGTATTGATGCTTTCATAAACACTGCTCAGGAAAACGTGCCACTTTGAATGCATTATTGTCAGTAGTAGTTGGTCTATTTGTTTGTTGCTTGTGCATGCATTCCTGAATGTGTTGCACATGGCAATGCAACAATAAAAGTGAAAGAGAATTAGATCAGTGCGAGTTGAATTCTAATGGTCAGGGTATGTTTAGATGTGGGCGCAGGGTTAGAGAAGCACCGCTTATTTGAGTTTTAATCATGCCAACAGGCAGTTGAACTATTGATGAGTTTCTGCTTGCAAAAAATAGTGAATCTGACATGCGTGGGGTTTGTATTCCTATCAGATGTTTGGCGTTTTTGAAGATGGTCCAGGAAAATGTGTGAACAGATGTCTGATAATGTGTTGGCATCCTTATCTCTCATTTTGCTTCAGTTGTGATGGTTGACTTTTCACACCATGGGGTTAGATTATTATTTATAAATCCTATTTGGCACTTATGTGAAGTCTCGCTCCTGTACGTCACAGAGATGTGACACTTTTCGTTGAAAGGGCCCTGGAGTATTTAAAAGTAAGATTAGGTTTCCTTTGATATTGTAATATAGCTCTGGTTCTGTTGTTCTGTGCGAAATACTACAACAGGTATAGGATGATGATACACAGTAAAAAAAAACCCGTGATTTTACAGTTTTTTTTTTTTCTGGCAACTGGGTTGCCGGAAAAAAAAAGTAAAATAATAGTTACTTTTAACAGATACAGGAGTATATCCTGATAATAAGGAATCCAACATTTATAATATTTCAAGTGTTCACACTTAGATATTGTTTCATAATAATAGCCGATTTGGCATGCTGCCCCGGCAGAGAAGCCTGAGCTCAGAGATAATTGAGCCCAGGGCTCCCACCTAGTCAGTGGGCATGCAAGGGTGGTATGAGATCAGGTAGTTCTTAAGAGCTCCACCTAGTAAAGGAAAAAAGGGGAGGGGTGGATGGGGGAATTCTCCAAAAAATGAAACAAGGGAGTAATGCTAGATGGACTATTTATAGTGAATTTGGAATAATCTGCTTGGTTTACTAATAATTACAGATAAGAGACCAGCTGTGATCAATCAAATCACGTGCTCCTCTCGAAAAAAAATTGTGAAACTTCACAGTGTAAAAAAAAAAAAAAGTATGAAGTCTACTGAGGTTAAATGAAAATTATTATTTTAAATAAATAAAATTGTGGAGGGGTTTTATGGAAACACGAACCTCCATATAAATGAGATTTTCCCCCTGGTTCCCTTAATCGTTCTCAGTGAGTAAATATCCTCCAGACAGCAGGCAGACAGCACTATTCAACTAACTACATTAACTGTGTTTTATGCACCCTTAACCTGTTTAACAACCAGACTGGATTCAGTGTTCTGAAGCGCAGCACATCCGTGAGATTTGGGAAGACCAAACAGATCTTCTGAAGATTGTGTGACCCAAACAGACCTTCAAAGACAATAAGGCTGCAGAGATTTTTTTGAATGTGTGTGTTTTCATGGCTTTCTTAGATTCAAGCAATAAATAAATAAATAAAAACAGCCTCTAAGCTTTGCTGGACAGAAATAGCATATATGATGAAGTGCTCATGCTTTTATGTCAAAACGCAAATGGACAGACCATGCAAATTTGATTTTACATTACATTAAACATTAGTTTTTTTCATTACAACTGCATTTTGGTTTCAAAATCATTGTTTACAATTAATTCGAAATTATTCTTATGTGTGTATAAAGTATATGCACTCACTGGCCACTTTATGAGGTACACCTTACTAGTACCGGTTTGGACCCCTTTTTGCCTACAGAACTGCCTTAATTCTTGGTGGCATAGATTCAACAAGGTAATGGAAATATTTCTCAGAGATTTTGGTCCATGTTGACATTATAGCATCACACAGTTGCTACAGATTTGTCGGCTGCACATCCATGATGAGAATCTATAGTTCCACCACATCTCAAAGATGCTCTATTGGATTGAGGTCTGGTGACTGTGGAGGCCATTTGAGTTCAGTGAACTCATTGTCATGTTCAAAAAACCAGACTGAGATGATTCACGCTTTATGACAGTGCGTTATCCTGCTGGAAGTAGCCATCAGAAGATGGGTACACTGTGGTCATAAAGCGATGGACATGGTCAGCAACAAGACTCAAGTAGGCTGTGGCGTTGCCATGATGCTTAATTGGTACTAATGGGCCCAAGAAAATATCCCCCACACCATTACACCACCACCAGCCTGAACGATTGATACAAGGCAGGATGGATCAATGCTTTCATGTTGTTGATGCTAAATTCTGACCCTACCATTCGAATGTTGCAGCAGAAATCGAGTCTCATCACACCAGCCTATGTTTTTCCAATCTTCTATTGTCCAATTTTGGTGAGCATGCGCGGATTGGAGCCACAATTTCCTGTTCTTAGCTGACAGGGGTGACAACCGGTGTGGTCTTCTGCTGCTGTAACCAAACCACCACATGGTTGAATGTTTTGTGCGTTCAGAGATGCTCTTCTGCATAGCTCGGTTGTAACAAGTGCTTATTTGAGTTACTGTTGCCTTTCTATCAGTTAAAACCAGTCTGAACTCTGGCATCAGCAAGGCATTTTTGCTCAAAGAACTGCCACTCACTGGATATTTTCTCTTTTTCTGACCGCTGTAAACCCTAGAGATGGTTGTGCATGAAAATCCCTGTAGATTACCAGTTTCTGAAATACTCAGACCAGCCCATCTGGCACCAACAACCATGCCACGTTCAGTCACTTAAAATCACCTTTCTTCCCTTTTCTGATGCTCTGCTTGAACTGCAGCAGTTCTGCTTGAACTGCACCAGTTCGTCTTGACCATGTCTACATGCCTAAATGCATTAAGTTGCTGCCATGTGATTGGCTGATTAGAAATTTGCGTTAACGATTAGTTGAACAGGTGTACCTAATAAAGTGGCCGGTGAGTGTACATTGTTTAATTCCACACTGTTAAAACATGTATTTGTTTATGATTTCCAATGGTTTATAATTTATGGGTGTTTTACATTTATTTATGTATTTAACTTTTGCTTTTGAAAATTTGAATAAAGGGAATTTTGGTAAATCATGGTATAAACATTGGATAATGAGCTGCCAGTACTTTTTCTGGTAAAGGATTTTTTCAGTAAATGTATTGTCTATAATATTGTTTCAAAACAGTAAAGATGTTCTGTCACTTTATCACTTTGTTAGAAATGTAGAGTAACATTTTGTACTTTAAAAGGTCCAATTTGAAAGTGTAAATAAATGGAAAAGGAAACTATTCATATTTTTATTTATTATTTTTTTTTATTATTGTTTATCTAGAGTGTAAACAAGACAACTTAACAAGAATAGGGATGTTTTGGAGAGATAGAATGCTTGTATATTTTCCATACACACACACGCACCTTTCTTCCCATAGATGTAATGAATTTTATACTGTACAATCTGTATTATATCCCCCTAGCCCCAAACCAAAACCTCACGGGAAGCAACCTGAATATTTACTTTTGGAAAATACTTCTTTCTGTGTGATTCCAAAAATAATGACAAAAAAGTCCTAATTTACTGGTATGACTATACTCGCTGAAACATCTCATCCTCACAATGTAAGGAATACAAGGCACACACACACATGCCACACATTAACAGCCTTTAAAACACCTCATACCCCTGTGTATTGCTTCCACAAAGCTCTTTTGCCAATTACATCATTACCAGAACAGCAGAAAGTGGAATGACATCATCCTTTCTAGAGTAAAAGTGATTGTGGATTGCTGTCTGTGGTGGCCATGATGAGATTATTACTTCTCACTTTCACTCTTCTGATACTGCAGAGAATTGAATGCAGCTTTATGCTGTTATAGTTGGCTCCAGTTAAGTGTCTTTTACAGTGTATGCATTTGTGATTTATGTATTGTAAGCACAGTGTTGGACAGGTGTATTTTTATATGTAAATACAGTAAATATTATTATTTTTAACAGGAACAACGGGAAATGCATATGATATTGCATTATGAGTCACTGCATGGAACAGTCACAGATGTTCATCTAATTATTTTCACAATTGTGATGCATGAGATCTGTAAAATTAGTAGCTTGATTAGATTTCATTCATCTGTGATTGTGTTCAAGTAAACAATGAGCTCGGTCTTGACATCATTCTGTCTGCATCAGTATTCTTTGTAGACTTTCAGAGGTGAGCTTCTCTGTAGCTCATGTTGAACTGGTTCAACTCTGCCCACATTGCAGCACTCCTTCTGTTGAGTGTTACGTGGAAGAGAAACTGCAGTATTTCTATTTTTTGTCTCTCGCCTCTTTTCCAGTTGGATCATTGCTTGTGAGAATGCTATTTCTGTTTCACTGGGCACACTGAAAGTATGGCAGCACTGAACTGCTTTGAGATGTGTGTATGTGTGTGTGTGTGTATGTGTGGTAAAAAGCATGTAAGAGAGGAAGTTGTGGCACTACTTTGAGCTTTGTGTACCTGGTCTCTCTGCTTCCACAGAACAGCATCACTCATCTCTTCCAGTCACTCTCTCTTTCTCTCTCTCTCTCTCTCTCTCTCTCTCTCTCTCTCTCTCTCTCTCTTCTCTCTTCTAGCACTTTATCATGGCTGAAGGTTTGTTAATCATATCAAGGCAATGCACACTCAGTAAAACGCTGTGAAATATAAGTTGCATGCTTAAAAGTGATGGGATATTGACTGCAGGCATTTAAACAGATTACAGAGCCTACAGGAAACCAGCAAGAGATTGAAAGTAGAAGAAGAAAAACATATATATTTTTTATATTTTAAATATAATATATTTAAAAAATTGTTAATTTAATTTATTTGTTCATTTTTTATGTTTCAGCTTTGCAACCATACTTTAATTTGTACATTAATTTAATTTAATTTAATTTAATTTAATTTAATTTAATTTAATTTAATTTAATTTAATTTAATTTAATTTAATTTAATTTAATTTAATTTAATTTATGAAAAAAGTGCCAAGTGCCATCTGAGATGTTCTTCTAAATTTAAAACTTTGTTAAAAAGTTATTTCAGGTTCAAGACAATGACAATAAACTATGCTTTGCAATAAAAAAATAATTACTGAACCTACACATGTAGAAAAATTCTTATTTTGAAAGACATTCTTTGAAAAAAACACTTCTGACGACACTTTTTTTGATGTCTGAACTCTTCCAACAAGCAAACACACAAACAAAATGACAGACGGACAGACTGATGGAGGATTGAATGGTTATTATAAATTATAAAATGAAGCCATTCGTGTCACCTTTGTGCAGTTATTTCTTGTTATCGGTGATGTTTTTGTTTGTTTGGAGCATGGTGTCTAGTCAGACTGGTCATGCTGTATGTTTAGTTGGATTTTAGTGTACTAGATTAACTGAGTTTAACTGCAATATGTAATATCAAGCAGCTTTGTGGAATACATTATTGGTGTCATTTTTTAGCTCACCCAGCAAGCATTTTTTGTTTTTATAAATTGTCTAATAGATGTCTAATAGACGTCTGAACATAGTTGTCTTGACTAAAACAAGGCTAACTTTGGGCTGTCACTTAAAATCTAATAGAAGTCTAAGAATAGGCCAAAACTAGACTAGTCATCAAATAAACAGAAATGAATGACTACACATATTACTTCTGTCTACTTGATGACTAGTCTAGTTTTGTTCCTAGTCGTCAAATAGACAGATTAGACAGACTTTATATGTGTAGTCATTCATTTTTTGTTTATTTGATGACTAGTCTAGTTTTGGCTTATTCTTAGACGACTTTTAGATTTTCAATGCCAGCCCAAGTTAAGCCTTGTTTTAGCCAAGCTGTCTACGCTTAGATGTCTATTAGATGTCTATTTAACACATAAGTGTTTGCTGGGCAGTGTGATCCATTATTGTTTCAGTTGAGTGCAATTACTGTTTTAGTGTCGCAAGGTTTATCACCAATGGAACAAGTTCAATTCAGCTAATAGAAGCTTTACGAAAGGCAAGTGTAATTATGGAGCTCAATTGAATATTGATTCCATTCAGTTCAAGTTCAAGTAGCAGTGCTGATGTCAAAACTTGCCCTGCCATGACAAATTATAAAATGCCTAATCATAACAAAATGGTTGTTGTTTAGAGGTTGTTTCCCTTTCACTCGCAGTTTCAAATCTCAGTTTTACAAGGATGAAACTTCAAGGATTTCAGTTATAATCTGACATATTCTTCTAGACTTCTAGAATACCTGTTACTAATCGACTATATTGTCTCTTCAAGAATCTCCAGATAATGCTATATTTGAGACTCTACACTGGGCCATATACATAAAGATCAGATGAGATGTAAACTTGTGAAAGATAAATTTGCAGATCATGATGCATAAGCATATTCAGAATTACCACCTTTAAAAGGCCCCATTATGGGTTATAAAATGATTGGGTTATATGGTTTGGAGTTCCCAATAACAGGCAATGTAAGGTTAAAAACACTTTAATTGTCTTATTCGAAGCATTTCGATGTTACACGCTTCATGAATGGTAATATTAAAAAAAATCTATAAGGGCACTTTAATCAGGTGTTTTGACATGTTTTATGACAAAGATCACTGATTGCTCAAATTCTGCTAAATTTCTCTCAGTTTTGAGGATGTTATTCATGCTTTTAATTATAGGCTGAACTGTACTGTAACTATATTTTGGGATGCAGCTTGGCCTGTGCTGCGAATTTTTGAGTGAGGTGAAAAATAGGGAGGACGCATATAACTTCGGTTTTGTTCACTACACTGCTGGGCTACCTGTTTTAGATTTGATTTTAAAATTCAGCTTCTTATTTACAAATGTCAAAATGGTTTGTTACTAATTTATCTTTGTGAGCTTTAGATTGAGCATCAACCTACTAGATCCCTTGGTTTCTCCAACCAGGATCTATTTGTTTACTTCTAAATCAAGGCTTAAATGTAGTGGAGATTGTCCCCCCAGGCTTTTAAATGTTATTGACACTATTGCCATAAGCCAAGATTCTTCTATTGACATTTTTAAATCCACACACAATCTGTCACTGAGGCAGTACCTTTTCAAAAGGTACATTTTTGTTTTTAATAGGTCTTTAAAAGTACATATCAATAACAAAAGTACAAATCTGTACTGTACCTCATAGTACCTTAAAGGTACAAAAGTGAACCATAAAGGTACAAAAGTGTGCACTAAAGGTACCTGTGTCCCCCTGTATGATACAAAAGTGTACCTTTTGAAAAGATACCACCTCAGTGATAGATTTTGTACCTTTGTTTCTTAGAGTGGAGGCTAAATACATATCTGTCTTCAAGGCAAATGGCTTTTTTTTTTTACCCATTTCTGTTTGTTTATAAGTGTGTCTTTGTCTTTTAGAAACAACTTGAATGCATATTGGTTAACAGGAGTTAGTAATTAATTGTGCTCATATAAATTGTCATAGTCGTCACATTCAATACTGTAATGCTAAAGATGCTAACTTGGGAGATGATCTGACAATAATTTTTGGCTGGTATTCATAACCGATAACTTTAAATTTGGAGATTGCTAGTCTAATATTAGCTGTTTTGTATATAAAAAAGCAGAAACTGTTGCTACTTTACACGTCACTTTTGAGCTAGCGTTTGAATGATTCTCTAGCGTAATGTCTAAAATAATGACAAAACAGTTGATTTTGCTGACATTTTAAGATTATAAGGCTGAGGTCTACAGAGATTTCCCAGTATTTCTCTGTTGCAATTGGGAGATCACAATAGTTAACTCTGAAAAAGCCAAAACAGTGCAAACACTACCAGATTACTGTTGTGTTTGCGATAAGAAAAACGCTAAACACGCGCAGGCATTTCTTCTTTTTTAAATGAACTATTCTGCAGGAACAAAAACAGGAGACTCATTAGAAACAAACATATGGCCAAACAAAAAGTAACTCAGGGTTATATAAAGAGTGACTAACAGAAAATACATACATTCCTGATTTGTGAGCAATCTCACACTCTGCATACTACAATTACTATGGTGTGAATACCGCACTACGACATACAAAAGAGAGAGATGGACTTAGAAAGTCACTTACAAAAAGCCCCGCATAAAAAGGCCTTAAAAGTACATCATGTTGTCCAACAGCTGCAATATTTGTCAAATTGTAGTGAGTTTGTTGATCTGCTGTCACTCTATGTTAGCGGAGTAAGCATACAAATTGCACTATTCGCACGTAAATAGACACGCGAACATTTGAGTTTACTCGCTTCATTCGATTTTCTGGCGTGCAGGGGGATTTTCCCCTGGGACACCAACAACGGGCGCTATGTCATAATCACGCCCCCACAAGAGCAAGCTCATGTTAATTAACATTTTCAAACTTGAGCGATTTGCGCGAAACATGAAAAACACTCAATTCGTGCCGCGATATTCGCGCATATTGCGTTATTCACGCCTCACCATTTCCGTGCGAATGGCGTAGCACGAATTACGCCACAAGATGTCTATTCACACCTTTGCATTGACTTAACATGTAAATCACTCGCGCTTGACGCTTAATCCGCTTTCCATGAGAACCAGACAGAACTGCTGTATAAATATATATATTGTAATTGTATTGTAAATCTGTAAATAAAATTGTATATATTGTAATCTGCATGATTGCGTAAACAAAAAGCAAAAGGCAAGCATAAACAACGAACACCTGATTCTTTTTTAAAACCTTAACTTCAGAAAAGTTTGAATTGATCTTGAATTGAATTTTATTTATCAATTATTATTTTCTATGGCCAACCTTCTTTTATATAAAATTTACTTCCCAGCAAAAATAAAGCAACCAAGTCACTAAAGATTAACCAATATTAAATTCCAGTAAAATAATAAAAAAGTGGTAGATAGCTATGACGTGAAGTGGTTCAACTTGCAGAAAATACTTCATTTATTGGCTTAAAGACATTTCCCCAATTTTGTTATCAGACCAATAAAGATAACATTAAAATATTATTTTATTTGATATGGCCTCTGATATAGTCCCTAATCACCAATATTTGTATTCGGCCAAGCTCTTTATTGCAGAATTAAATCTAAGATGAATGCTATTGAATAATTTTAACGACTGATTACCTCTCTTTTAGGTCAACCCCTTCCTGATCAATGAAAGAAGCCATGCCAGTCCTCTCTGCAGGAGGAGGTACAGATCCAAACAAACACACTTATTAATGTACAGCCACAATGACACTCACTCATCTCCTGTTTACATGCAGGGTTGCACGAGACGCTTGCCCTGCTGACCTCACAGCTGCGTCCAGATGCCAATCATAAAGAGGACATGGTCTTCCTCAGGGATGTTTTCAGTGAGAGGAGTCTCAGCTGCCTGATGAAGGTGGGCTTGTGAGTTTTATGCAGTATTTTGAATTGACTTTGAATTTGCTTCATACAAGTACTGCTTACAACATGCATTATTTGCAAATAAATGTACATTTTGAGAGAATAAGCCAAAGGTGAGTAACTTATTCTCTTAGAAATAGAAGTACACAAGCTGTCACAAACTGATATAGATAGCTTAAAGGTTACAGACAGTACAAAAATATATTTTATATAATTTGACATTTTTGGTACTAATACAGTTCAAGGCAAAATCCTGATAAAACAGGAAATGAGCCAAGTAAAGTGAGTGAGTCAGTGGGTAGGTTTAATTAAGTTAACTGGCCTAGTTAACTTACTTAACCTTATTCACTGACTCACTCACTTTACGTTGGCTTATTTAGTCATTCATTCAATTTCCTCTGGCTTAGTCCCTTTATTAATCAGGGGTCGCCACAGTGGAATGAACCACCAACTTATCCAACATATGTTTACACATGCCCTTCCAGCTGCAACCCATTACTGGGAAACATCCATAAACACTTACAGTATTCACACACATTAACTATGAGCAACATAGTTTATTCAGTTCACCTATAGTGCATGTCTTTGGACTGTGGGGTAAACCGGAGCACCTGGAGATAACCCAAGCCAACACAAGGAGAACATGCAACCTTCACACAGAAACGCAAACTGGCCCAGCCAGGACTCGAACCAGCGACCTTTTTGCTGTGAGGCGACAGTGCTAACCACTGAGCCACCATGTCCCCCTTGGTTTATTTAGAAAAGTCTAAATAACTTAGTCAAGTCTAAATGACTTGTATAAATTTACTCAGACAAGTCATTGGTTTGTCAAATCATAAGGAAGCTAATAATATTGACTCCCTCTTTCTCTCTCGATGTATATACAGTTGAAACCAGAAGCTTACATACACTCTAAAAAAGGAACATAACAATTTTTTTAAAAGACGTCTGATGGTAAATCAAACTAAACGTTTCTTATTTTAGGTCTGTCAGGACTACCTAAATGATTTACATTTGCTAAATGCCTGAATAATAAGAACATTTTTTAAAGATAATTTTTATTAATTTCTAGACAGTCAAAAGTTTACATAAATTTACTTGGTATTTTTTTTAGATTTGCTTTTAAACTATTATTTTGGTCAAATGTTTTGTGTACCCTTCCAAAAGTTTTTCAAAATAGTTTGAATGATTTTTGGCCCATTCCTCCTGACAGAATTGGTGTAACTGAGTCAGATTTGTAGACTGTCTTGCTCGCACAAGCTTTTTCAACTCTGCCAACAATTTTTTCTATAGGATTGAGGTCAGGGCCTTGTGATGGCCACTCCAAAACATTAACTCTGTTGTACTTAAAGCACATTTTACCTAATTTGGCAGTATGCTTAGGGTCATGGTCTTTTTGGAAGACCCATTTGTGGCCAAGTTTTAATTTTCTGGCTGATGACTTGAGATGTTGCTTTAGTATTTCTACATAATGTTCTTTAATAGATAATGTTAATAATCTTATTGTACTGTATGTAAACTTGACTATTAAGAAGAGTAATAACAATTTCTCAAAAATATCTCTCTCATTATTCTGCTATTAAGCATAACAGAAACAAATTTGATAATCCTAACTTGCCTAAAAGAGAAAAAGTTTAGTCACATTAACATCTGAATTTTTAAATGGTTATGTGCCTTTTTATACAGTGAATGTAAACTTCTGATTTCAACTGTAAATGAATCAAAAACTGATTTTATTCCAGCCAAAATAAAGAAAGGAGAAAAAAGTGATAGAAAATACTGTGAAAATATCCTTGCTCTGTTAAACATCACTTGGGAAATATTTTAATTAAAAGTAATTTTTTAATCATTAACATAGTATGAGATGGCTATTTTTTTTTGCCTTCAACTGTATGTGGTTTTAAGGTACCAATAAAGACCCTTTATGTACACATGTGCACTGTCTGAAAGGGTACCACTCTAGTGACAGAATATATATAGCTGCAAATATGTAAGACGCTAGTCACCTAATGTTCTGTATACATGTGCATTGTGTGTTTGCTAGATTCATGAGAAGTTGCGTCAGTATGAGAAGCAGAGCCCCACCCCGGTTCTCCACAGTGCCTCCACGCTGGCAGAGGATGTAAGTGCTACAGCCTTACATATCACATCACCACAAGCGAGATTAATGATCTTTTATTGTAATACATGAGACCAGAGTTTCATGACATCTGCAGGGAATGAGGGGGTAACAGTGTGTGACAGAGCAACTTTCTGTGGTACATTTTCATGGAAAAGTTAATAATTATTTATTTTTATTTTACACATTCCTTTTAGCTAAACACTTAAGCTTTACAATTTTAGAAATTTTTCAGCTGGTCTCTGGGTCTGGTAGGAGCACTTTTAGCTTAGCATAGATGATAGAATAGAATCAGATAAAGCATGGACATCTCACTGTAAAAGGAGTCAAAAATATTGATAATTTTACTATTTAAAGCTTTACTCTTCTCTAGTTACATTGTGTAGACTATCGGTAGGGCTGCATAATTCTGTCAAAAATTTGAAAATCACGATTTTTTTTTGCATTAAATCAAGATCACAATTTTCCTTACGATTCTGTAAATGTAAAATAAGGTTAATATGATTAGCCTATTATTATTGTTAATTCTCAAACATACGGTAAAACAACAATAATAATATTAGGCCTATGTGTAGCTCTACTGTTGTTTAAAATGCAAAGCTTTGTGTAGACATTATGGTGGACTTGAACAGATTTTCAATATGTCTGTTTAATATAATAATATGATTTATTATGTTTAAGTCATGTGCTTGTCATCGGCCATTGACAACATTATTAGACCATTTGTTTTCACAAATAAAATTTAAATTTTGTCATTATCAGTATCCTTCTTGCATTATATTCAACATTATATATAGGCTAGGGTTGTTATACTGACACAGTAAACATTTATTTCATGCACAACACTTTGTGTTTGCTATGAAAGAAAAAAACATATCAAATGCTTGTCATAATCATAACTGTAAAAGCGATATAATCATTTAAATGATGTGTGCACAGGTTTCACTTTCACTTCCTAATGCGGCTCATGGCTGCTGTCACCATGAGAAAAAACACATACATGCAAATCAAACCTTCCGCACGGCCCTCAAACGATTGCTCTGTGTAACTTCATTACCTCTTATTCACAGCCTATGCAGGTTGTGTTCACTAAAGTAGGCATCATGCGTGCACGCGCACGTTCTCGGTAGATAAACAGCTGGCAGTCAGCTCATGTGTGATTTTTTTGTCCGCGAATACATCATTACATGGAGAAAGAAATGACATTTTTGGGTGAATTATACCTTATTAATACAGTATGTGACACTTTTAACGCCATTTGAAGGTGTCAATGTTGCTGTGAAGACTTGTGCGACTGCCTTGCTTCTCTCCTGACCTTGAAAATATAATTGGCTGAATCGTAGAAATGCTGAATTAAGATCATGTGTAGGGTTGAATCGAGATTGTGATCTTTTTTGATTAATCGTGCTGCCCTAACCCTCGGTAAATGAAAAGCTGTTATTTTCTAGATGTCTAGGAACAATTCTCAACAATCCAACCATCCGATCAATGCCACAAAATTAACCTGTATTTTCTGTATTTCCTCATGTTCAAGAATCTGTTTCGTTTAGATATACTGTACATCATCCATTTCATGCCATGCTTTAATTACTCTAAATTAACTTACTGTATGTCTACCTTTACTGATTGGCAGGTTGCAGAGGAGTTGCAAAGTGGACCAATGAGTGTTGAGGAAAAAGAGCTGCTACATTTGCTGACATCTCCTCATCTCAAGGTATAAAAAACACCTTCATCTTCAGAGCTTCACTATACTGTAACTGTCAGTGTAAAACTAATTGTGCCTGTTCATGTCCCTTCTGGATATTAGGCGGTTTTGTCAGTTCATGACACAGTGGCACAGAAGAACTTTGACCCTGTGCTGCCTCCTCTGCCTGATGACTTTGAGGATGAACTAGACGAGGAGTCTGTCAAGATCGTCCGCCTCGTCAAAAACAAAGAACCACTGGTAAGAGAAAAAAACAACTACAGCATGAGAACAGCGACCAAGTGTTATTTTACTTGCAGTTATGAGTCTTTTAACCAATCACATATGTTTCTGTTGAGCTTATGAAAGCAGTGACTGTGGTGAAAAATAGTTTGAAAAACGGAGATTTTCAAAATGCTCTCGCAAATTGATCTTGAGGCAAAATTTTACCCTTAAACTCATTTCATGAGGAAGAGTACACGTTGTGCTTTAGTCATGTAAGTTTAGTTTCATGTCACAAGAAGATTAATGTAAATTCAGCTCACTATGAACACTCTTGTAATTCACATAAAGCTTTATTTTAGGCTCAAGTGGTATTGCTGGATTTTCAATATGATGTTGGTTTAAGATGTTGGCTCGATGTTGGATTTTGGTCACTTTCCAACACAACCTAAAATCAACAAAACATCAACATAATTTCACATCGTTTTTGGACATCAAAATAACATTGTCGTTCACAAGTTCACCTGCTTAATCAATTGCATTAACATGGTAACCGATTTTGGCAGTGCTGACCTGAAACGGGGGCCCGAGCTATCAAACCCTTTGGAGAGCTCGAACCTTCCATCCTTGAAGGAGGCTCGAGACTTAAAGCATGAGTAACTCCCATTTTAAAACATTTATTAAAAAACAGAGGAGGAGGTGGAGGGATGCTGGAAGAAAATTCTACTGAAACAGTGAATGACTAGCTAATTACAGTATGTGGACGATTGCTATGAAACCTGTTCAGAGATTCACCACTGGTGGGTGAATCTGAATTAAGCTGTATGATTCATGTGAATTTTATGGTATTACCTACACAGTCTGTGGGTATTACACAGATGGCCCCCTTATGGAGAAACATTTAGAAAGTGTTATGATATAACAGAGCCATGTTTACTGAAATCACATAACCTTGCCAATTTGATACACACTCCAAAACCACTGATTCTAAACAAAATATTTGTAAAAGTTTTAAAGCTTCATGAAGCAGTGCTTCAAAAGCAGCCATCACTAGTATAAACCCAGCAGGCACACAACGTCAACATGACATCAGATTGGCATTGTACCTCAATGTCGTGGGACGCTGAATGTTTTTTTGGAAATGAAAATCAGTTTGGCGTTCATGCCGGCTGCTAGCTCTCTGCAACTCTCACATGGTCACCCACTGAAGCTAAGCAGGGCTGTGCCCGGTCAGTACCTGGATGGGAGACCACATTGGAAAGCTAGGTTGCTGCCCGAAAAAACTCTATACTGCTCAGTGAGCATCTTTCAGATGAGATGTTAAACTAAGGTCCTGACTCTCTGTGGTCAATAAAAATCTCCAGGTAGTAGATGAGGAGGTTCCCCTCATTGTGTAAAGTGCTTTAAGTGTCCAGAAATGCTCCATATAAAGCGCTATATAATTAATTGATGTCAATGTCAGACAGGTTTGGCATTTTCGTCACTTTTTAATGCAATCTAAAATCAATCAAATATCAATGTGTAATGATGTTACAGCTTGATGTTGTGTGGAGGTTACCAATCTGATGATGGATTTTGGCTTCCATAGCTGATGAATAAATGTCAGAATTTGACGTCAATATGATGTTGGCTCGACGTTGGATTTTGGTTGCTTTCCAACACAACCTAAAATCAACACCATAGCAACATCATTTCATGTAATTATTGGACTTCAAAAAAACATTGTTATTCACAAGTTCTCTTGCTCAATCTATTGCATCAACATGGTAAACGATTTTGCCGTTACTGTCCTGAAGCGGGGGCCCGAGCTATCAAACCCGTAAGAGAGCTTGGACCGCCCATCCTTGAAAAAGGCTTGATGCTTGACTCAAGCTCCACGTATGAGTCTCCCCTTTTTTCTTTTTAAAACATTTTGAAAAAACAGGAGGAGTTGGAGGGATGCTGGAACAAAAGTCAACTGAAACAGTGCAGTGACCGCAACTATATACACACATAATGATTGACTGACCCACCTGACTGATCAGGTTCCTCCCGAAAAAACACCTACCAGTGTTTAGGTCATTGTGTGTTGTTTTCTGCAGCTGAACCTTCTCTTTGTCTTTCTGCATCTCTCAGGGTGCCACTATTCGGCGGGATGAGTCCACAGGGGCTGTGATTGTGGCTCGTATCATGAAGGGAGGAGCTGCCGACCGAAGTGGTGAGTGACACTTCAAAGAATTTTCCTCTAATCTTCATCTCTTGCCTTTCTTTATGCAGAAATCCATAATAATCACAATGCGATGCTATTTCCCCTCGATGTCCTTCTAAAACGTGTCTTATCTCTTTCAATTGCTATTGAGCATATCTGCGAAAAACCACAGCAGTCTTCAAAGGCTCTCTAAAGCCATTGAAGTGTCTGAAAAATCACAGCACATCTGCTGAGTGTGCCAGATAAGCTTATTTTCACTTTGGTGATGATGGGAAATGGGCTGCTTGTCTGCTCTAGTCACACATGGCCCATCTGTGTGGTCAGAAATGGCCTCCAGAGACCCAATCAAGAGAATCAAACAGACTCACTAACCACCTGACCACCACTGTTGCCATGGGAATAGGGTCCGCGTACAGTGCGTGCGTGTGCAGAATAATCTTTTTGCTTATTAAAAATGCATTGAACTATGGCTATGAAGTGTGTCACGCAGCAGGTGGAGCTTGAACATGGAGCAGTGAATGTGTAATTTAGGTAGTTCTTCTTTTCCTACAGGCCTGGTGCATGTCGGTGATGAACTGAGAGAGGTTAACGGAAGCTCTGTGATGCACAAGAGGCCAGATGAGATCAGTCAGCTACTGGTAATAGTTGACTCTGCTTTTTATTTTTGTGATCCTGGTTCACAAAATCAGTCAAGGTTCAATAAAAAGATTTTAAAAAAACTGTATTTAGCTGAGAAAATCTGATAAAAAAAAACTGTAATCTGAGTGTACAAAAAAATCAGATATTAAAAAAATTTACTTAATTTGAGACAAATTAGGTTCTTGGAAATGTATATTACTTATCAGAAATCATGTTTAATGTATTTAATTTAATGTATTTACAATAAGAAATTAAACTAAAATAAATAACATTTTGACTCATAAAATGTATTTTGGCTTACTCTCACATAGTCGTCCACTGGATAGGAGACCACATGGGAAAGCTAGGATGCTGCTAGAAAGTGGTGTTAGTGAGACCAGCAGGGGGTGGTCAACCTGAGGGCTATGTTGGTCCTAATGGCCCAGTACTGTATGTTGATCCAAAATGGCGGCGTGGCAGTAGCTCGCAGCTGCCGCTCCGTATCTCAAATGGTCCTATTTCTATTATGTATCTTGTCCTACGCAACAAATGGACACCAGAACAACAGATGTCCTTGTGTACCACCATGCTATGCTATGCGAGTTTTAGGAACTTCCACAAACACAGCATTAGCAATGTTTTGCGGGAGTAGCCTCGTGACCTCGGCTTGCTTCAAGGACCAGGCCCTCAGAACCCAGCGTTGCCAGAAGCCGTGCGGAGGAGGGTGCATCAAAAGCGGTGCGAGAGGAATCAGAAGTAGGGAATGTGACTAATGCTAGGCTAAAAACTAACCCTAGCTGGCCTGCTCTTTCATCTGTCTTCCTTGCAAACATGCTCCCTGGACAATAAACTTAACTACATCAGACTACTGCAAGCCACAAGGAGTGAGTACAGAGACTGCTGTGTCTGTTTTCACAGAGACATGACTAAGTGGCTGAGTTCCGGACGCCACTATTCAGCTAGACGGGTTAGCCACACTGTGTGCAGACAAGACTCGAGACGGCGGACACCACAACATTGCACTAAATGTTGCACAAACTGCACTTTGAGCTCTTATTCTATTTATTTTTATTTTAGTTTGTCTTTTTTTTAATCCTGTGGAGTCCTGTTGTGTTGTCATTTTATGTTGTTTGATGTGGCACCTTGGTCCTGGAGAAACATTGTTTCGTTTCACTGTGTATTGCACTGTATAATGCTGAAATGACAATAAAGCCAACCTGACTTGACTTTTAATGTGGACTCTTAACTGTTCAGTCTCCGTCTTTCGAATGAAACGTTAAACCGAGGTCCCGATTCTCTGTGGTCATTAAAAATCCCAGGATGTCCTTCAAAAAAAAGTTGGCATCATGGCCAAATTTGCCCACTGGCCTCTGTCTATCATGGCCTCCCAACCATCCCCATACCATGATTGGCTTCATCACTCTGTCTCCTTTCCACCAATCAGCGGGTGTGTGGTATGCGGTCTGACGCAATATGGCTGCCGTCACATCATACAGGTGGATGTTGCACACTGGTGGGTAGATGTAGATACTCTTCCCCATAAAAAATATGTAAAGCGCTTTGAGTGTCCAGAAAAGCGCTATATAAAATGTAAGGAATTATTATTATTATTTCAACAATTCTATTTATGGGTGACGCAGTGGCGCAGTGGGTAACACAATCACCTCACAGCAAGAAGGTTGCTGGTTCAAGCCTTGGCTGGGTCAGTTGGCATTTCTGTGTGGAGTTTGCATGTTCTCCCTGTGTTGGCGTGGGTTTATTCCGGGTGCTCAGGTTTTCCCCCACAAGTTCAAAGGCATGTGGTATAGGTGCATTGGGTATGCTAAAGTCGACTATGGTGTATGTGCGTGAATGAGTGTGAATTGATGTTTCCCAGTGATGGGTTGCAGCTGGAAGGGCATCCGCTGCGCAGAACATTTGTTGGATAAGTTGGTGATTCATTCCGCTGTGGTGACCCCAGGTTAATAAAGGGACTAAGCCAAAAAGACAATGAATGAATGACAAATCTACTCATGCAACATAAGACTGGTTTTGTGGTTCAAAGCCACATTTGGTTATAAAAAAAATTATAAATATTTATTTTCGCATTTATGCCTAAAAGTACTTTTTTAATTTTTTCTTAGTCTCAATCACAAGGTTCCATCACACTGAAGATCATCCCGGCAATAAAAGAAGAGGACAAGCTGCAAGAGAACAAGGTGAAGAGCTATAAAAACAAAAACAAAGAATAAAACGATAAATAAAATGATTAAATGATTTAACATTAATCAGTCCAGCAGGGTGGACAGGGGTGGGCAATCTCAGTCCTGGAGGGCCGGTGTCCTACACAGTTTTGCTCCAACACTAATCAAACACACCTGAACAGGCTAATCAGTGTCTTTAAAATCACTATAAATCTACAAGCAGGTGTATTTGATTAGAGCTAAACTTCGCAGGGGACCGGCCCTCCAGGTCCAAGTTTGCCCACGCCTGTTCCACGATATTGGTCTTATCAACTGAATATGTGGTGTTTTCTTCAGGTCTACATGAGGGCACTGTTTGATTACACTCCACTGGAGGACAAAGCCACACCGTGTCAGGAGGCAGGACTTCCTTTTAAACGTGGGGACGTCCTGCAGGTGGTCAGTCAGGATGATCAGACATGGTGGCAAGCCAAGAGAATTGGTGACTGCAATCTTCGTGCAGGACTTGTCCCATCCAAGCAGTTTCAAGAAAGGTGGAGCAGATATAACGTACTGTAAAAATACACCTGGCCTCAAAACTGTTTAGTTTGCATGAAACCACAAAATTCAACACATGCAAACATGGACACACACACACACACACATAGGCTAGTTTTGGTGATTAATGAGGACTCTCCTTCAGCATAATGTATTTTCATTCATTCATTCATTTTCCTTTGGCTTAGTCCCTTTATTCTTCAGGGGTTGCCACAGTGGAATGAACCACCAAGTGTTTTACATTATAATGTATTTATACTGAAAAAACACCTTTGAAATGGCCTTACCTTACTACTACCCCTACACACAGCCCTCAGAGGGAAACTATGTCAAACTTTGAATGTGAAAAAACCTTGTCAAGAATTATTTTGTAGATTGTGTAAAAGCTGCTTCACATACATTATTATAGTATAGTATTATAGAATATAAATATTGCCTTGTCTTTGTTTAGCTTTTATTAGCTTTTTCATCTCTAGGTCCTCCAAAAATGTGTATTATCTTTTTCAGTTAAAATTGAGTAAAAACACAGCAGTCTCTCTAATGCGATTGAAGTGTCTAAAAATCCCTGAACATCTACCGAGTGTGCCAGATAAGCTTATTTTCACCTTGGTGATGATGGGAAACAGGCTGCATGTCTGTTCTAGTCACACATGGCCCATTTGTGTGCTTCATTAGCCTCTATTAGAACAGCAATTCCCTCCAACTCACCCAGAAAAGAAAACTATGTGAATTGTGAGCAATAAAAGCATGTAATAAATCCTACATATTGCACATAAGTGCTCAGTGAGTACAGTTTAATAGAGAGTGTAGCTGCTGTACCACTGTTAGAAACAGCAGTACATACAGCGTTTTCCTTAGGCTAAATCAATAAAATTAATTTCAAATGATTCCCCTTTAGGTCTTTAGGTGGATAAAAATGGGCCAGTCTGTCTTTTGGTCCATTCTTTCATCACAGTGGGTTGCATCTTGGCTGGATATACTTTACACTCATGCTAAGAATGGGAGATTATTTCCCCCCTATCACCAATGAGTTTGTTTGATATTGCTCAATAGTATATCTGATGTCTCCTGAGACAGGAATATCAAATCAGACCAGTGTCTGATGTCAAGGGATCTGATGTTTTTTTTTTCTGCACTGTTTGAAGCTCTCCTCATGTGCTTTTCCCCTCAGGCGCTTGGCCTACAGAATAAAAATGGGCACTCTTCAAAACTCCAAATCTCCCAAAAAAGCTGTCTGTGAGTATTTCAGTATTTTCCTTCCTTCTTACTGAAAACAAGCATCATAGATATATACACTAGATATCGCATACAGGCCCTGAGCATGCGTCAATACTGCCGCCACATTTTTACTGTGCTCCCAGGACAGATCTACCAGCCAATCAGAAGATGCTGGATTCTAGCGCTGTGTATGGGTGTAGTAACAAGCAAACAAAGAAAACAAACCATAAAGACATAGCATTTCATTGGTAATATTCCATTTTTTAGTGTTTGTGCTAAACAAGTAACTTTACTGATGACAATACAGTCACTTACTGCACTGACCATGAGGCAAAGTAGCAGCAACTAGCATTAAAGATAGAGGTGTGAACCCACAATGGTCTCACGGTTCGGTTACGATTATCATGCCATCGATTCGATTAAATTCGACATCTCGGTGCATCACGGTGCATTGACGACGCAGGGATATCAGGGTGCTTTCACACCTGCCTTATTTAGTTCGGTTGAATCGCACTAGAGTTCATTTTCCCTCTTGGTGCAGTTCATTTGGGCAGGTGTGAATGTAGCAATCGTACTCGAGTGCGCTCCAAAAGTGGACTTAAAAAGCGTATCGAGACCTGCTTGAAGAGCAGTATTCGTTGGTAATATTTCTGCAAGATGACCATGTCGCAGTGTAGCTGAATTCATTTACACCTCCTCTTGAAGTGACATGTGATGCATTAAAACATTGTTTTCCAGCTGCGGCCGCACTTCATTCTCGAAATGTATTGTTTGTCTAAACTAGTGATACAATCAGTCAGCGCAGTCGTCTTTCCATAGTAAAAAATGACATTTTTGTCTGCCGGTTTTTTTACTTGCGGGAGTTCTTTGCCATTTTTCCGCACATGAATTTTGACTAATCGGTAAGCAGTTTAGGAACTATGTTCAACAACATCTGGCCAATGAGAGATGTGGATTTTGTCAGATGACTGTCTTTTGGTTCTTTCAACTGGTTCGGACCAAAGCCAGCAGTGTAGTGTGAAAATGACTCAAAGACGGCAGAAAATGCAGCAATGTATCATTTATTACCCTTGGTTCGGACCAAATGAAGTGAACTACAGATATGAAAGCACCCTTAATGTTCACATGAATCGTTCATAACAGAGATTCATTCACAAATGAATCACTCCCTTCATTAAAGTGACAGCAGGACTGGAGGTGTGTTTCAGGACATGGATTAGGGAGGGAGTATAATACATTTCCATGCACACAAACACATACTCTTTGTCGGCAATGCCCGAGCGGTCACTTATCCATCGATATAGATGGATTTATTATAATTTTCGCAATTTTAAATAAATATTTGCATACTAACCACTGGGAAAACTCCCGATTATAGATATATGCATATGTGCATACATCTCTGGCTCCAGATGGCCAGTCCTCCACTGCACTTTGGTCCTGCCTTAATTTCAAAGAAGCGCTACCCTATACTAAAATAGTGGCTTTATTGACACATTCCTTCCAATAAACAACAATAGCGTAGACCAGTGTTTCTCCACCACGTTCCTGAAGGACTGCCAGCACTGCATGTTTTGGATGTCTCCTTTGCCCATTACACTTATTACAGGTCTTTCAGTCGCTGCTAATGAGCTGGTCATCTGAATCAGGTGTGTTTGGTTAAGGAGACATGGAAAATGTGTAGCACTGGTGGTCCTCCAGGAACGTGGTTGAAAAACACTGGCTTAGGCGACATCTAATGTAAATATCTATGAAAAATCTTTAGTTATTAATCATTGTTGAATAACGAGAGACAGGATTTGCGGATGTGGCTTGTGTGAAGTGGCCAGGTGATTACTGAGCTTTAACCAAGTGCTACATGTTGACTAATCTAAAGCTGATTAGAGAACAGACACATCTGCAGTACAACAACAGGCCTGTTTCTCTCTCTCTCTCTGTCTCTCTGTATCGTTTACTATTGTTATGTGCGCTATATCACTCCTCTTTTTCTTTCTCTGTGTTGGTCTTCACTGCTGGACTGACCTTTTCTTGCATGATGTGGGAATGATGCTACTTATGAAACAACATCAATTCAATAATTGAACTCCAGGCCTGGCTTTTCTAGTTTAGTATAAATTAAGTGTGTGGTTCTGGTTTCTTTCATCATCATGTGTTTTCCCTTTCTTTTTACCGCTGACATCAGATGACCAGGGGTGTGATAAAGGTGGGTCTTCAGGATCTAAGTTATTACATTGAAACCCAAATTCACCACACACCACAAACATGCAAGCTCACAGGTTTCATGGGGATAGGATATTAGGCCAGTCTGTCACCTAATCTGTTTTAAATCCTAGACTACAATTGCTGTAGAACCACACACACACACACACACACACACACACACACACACACACACACACACACACACACACACACACACACACACACACACACACACACACACACACAAAAACACACACACAAACACAACCACGCACCCACACACACACATGAGCATGCACAAATGACAAAGTAAAGTAATTAAGGTCGGTTCTCTGGTCACTTCAAAGTCTACATGCCACACGCATGCGCACACACACTCAACAAGAGACTCCAATGCATGAAGCTTTCCTGGAATAATGAACACTTATTCCTTATACAAGTCAACTATTTTTAGAGGATAAACTATCCCATATACAGTCGTGTGAAAATACATGTTTACACAATTAAAATACAACTAATATGTACACTTTAATAACATGTCAATGATGCTTGTACTAATTAATTATTTAATTTAATTTTGATTAAAAAACATTGATTGGTTTTACATATTACTTAAAGTTACTGATTATCTGTGTTCAATATCTGAATTTCTGTTCCAATAAACAACCAACCAACCAACCAACCAACCAAACAAACAAACAAACAAGCAAACATTATCACTTTTGATCTTCAGAGGTTAATTCTTATTCAATCTTCTTATTTTTTATTAATTTAATGTCATGTTTTGTACCATATTGATGGAAATTGGCATATATAGTTGAAGTCATTGTACAAGTTATTGTTTAACGATGGTTTGTTCTGCAAACTATCGTAAAAAAAATAAAAAAAAAATAAAAAAAATAGCTCAAAGAGGCTAATAATTTGGTCCTTAAAATGGTGTTTAAAAAATGAATAACTGCTTTTATTCTAGCCGAAACAAAACAATTTCTCCAGAAGAAAAAATATTATCAGACATACTGTGAATGTTTCCATGCCGTTAATCATAATTTGGCAAAACTAACAGCTCATGCATTTAATAGGGAAAACATTTTACACCCAAAATGACTCATCATTTACTGATTACCGAGACTTTTGTTTGTCTGTTACTGATGAACCCCTATGTGAAATTCAGTTAAAATAATATTTCATTGTTTTGAGAACAAAAATATTTACCAGCACACAATATGTTTATTTATGAAAATATACACTGAATGCTTCAACACAATCTCATTCCAATTTGTGACTTATTGATTTAGTGGCTAATTCGTATTAACTCATTTGTATTATTTATTACGATTTGCTTATCCCCCAGTGATGGTTGGATTTAGAGGTGGGGTGAGCCATGCCTCCTTTTTAAAATCGTACATTTTCGTATGACTGAACTCAATCATGAATACAAATTCATATGAAATAGCCACTAAACTGACAAAGAGTAAAATAGTTCTGTTTCCTCATGAGATGGACTAATACATGCTCTATATAAAATGTACACAGCCACAAACATCTGTGCTGCATTGAACTAAACAAACAAAAAACATGAAAGCAGTGTTTTGAGAGGCATTTATACTTGAGGTTTGTGTATTTTATTTTATTTTTATTTTTTTGAGAAATTGAGCTTTAGTTTAAAAAAATCGAGCATAAGCATTTTGAAAAACCATCCAACCAAACAAACAAAAGCATCAATCTCATGGATCGACCGGTTTTTAACATGTTACATTTTTTTATTATACTTTTATGCACAACATGTTGTGCATCGATTTGCACACACATTAGATCCATTTGTTTAGACATGTATGGAGTCAATCTAGGGCCATATACACTTGCAAAATAAAAGAATATTTAAAAAAAATAAAGTATTGAGAAAAAAAAATAAATAAATGCAAATCTCTGAAAACATCAAAGGGAAAATTATTTTTTGAGACATAAAAATAAAATTTGCAAACAAAACAATAAAATAATTGCAAATAATAATCAAGCATTAAAAAAAAAAAAAAAAAAAAAAAAAATATATATATATATATATATATATATATATATATATATATATATATATATATATATATATATATATATATATATATATATATATATATTTATTTGCTATAAAAAATAAAAAATAAAATTTGAAAAATATTTTAACAGCATTGCCTTTACTAAACCAAACGTTAAAAGGAAACTAGGGTATTTATGGCAGGCCCAGACCTACTGGGTTGTAAGACCAACTCGTTGATACTGTGTGTCCAGGTGATGACGTCGCTTACATGGAAGCAGGTCTAGGCCTGGCATAAACACCCAAGTTCCCTTGACTCCCACCCCCTTGTCATATCAGGGCCACAAAGCAAAACGCGCAGAAACATGAAGTGCAAAATGAAAACCGCATCACAAACTCATGGTTGACTAAAAAGCAAATCAAAATGAGCATTGCAATTGACTATACAGGTTTTTGTAAAGGCAAATTTACATATATATTTTTTTTAAAAATTGCAAATATTTTCGTTTTTTTTGCACTGTTTGATTTTTATTTGCAGTTCTTTTTTTGTTTGCAAGTTTCATTTTTATTTCTCAACTTAATTTTCCATTTGTATTTCTTTATTTTATCAGTAAAATTAATTTATATTTCTCAAAAATAAATTTTTACTTTGCGATTTATTTATTTATTTGCAGATTTGCATTTTATTTATTTATTTTTGCTCAACTTTTTTTTCCTTTTTTTTTTTGCAAAACTTTCCTTTATTTTGCAAGTATTTATGGCCCTCGCAAAATTTATTTTGGTGTGCAAGATCCTGAAACATTTCATCCAACACACAATAAAGCATCTACAAATATTCCTCATTTTTTTATATATTGTATGTAGCCGTCATGTTATATTTCATCATTATTATTTTTATCTCTATCATCTCATCCTTTTCAATCTAAGGGCTTCATCTCTATTTACTGTATAGTTTGTAAGCACTCATTGTTTCTTCCGGGTTGTGTTAACTTGGACCGATTCAACTACTGGGTTACATAAATGTTACCCAACTGTTGGATTTGTCCATATTTTGCCCAAAGTTGGATTAAAACAACCTCTTTCACATCATCATTTATTTCTTCCTGCCAAATAACAAACCTAGACTGCTGCCCGCTCTCCTACCCACCCGTCTAACTGTTGATCCTGCCTGTGTAAGTGCCTTTCCTGAGCCCTCTTTCCTCTGCTCACTCCCTGTCTCTCCCTGCTTGCCTCCTACAGAAGACTGTGACTGTGAGGGCTATTTCAATGGACAGTACATAGGTGAGAGCCTGCATGCCCACTCCTGAACCCACACGTACTAACCTTCTGCCTGAGTGAGCTTCTGTTGCTGCCCGTCTCTGTGCCAAGAGCCCTGGCTGAGCCCATGAAGAGGGGAGGCCGGATTGGGGGAGTTTTGTGGCAGCGTGAAGGGAATTTTAGGTCAATCTTTTACTGTGAAACCAATTTGTAGTGGTGCATTGAGGGATTTTGAAAAACAGACTTGGGTTTTACAGCTTTGATCTAGAATAAGGATAGAAAAAGTTTGTGAGTGGAGTGGAACAACAGGAGTTTCACCTGAGTGGTCAGTCCGTTTTAGATTTTTAGATTCACTACAGGTTTTCCATTTCACATTGCTTAAACACTGCAGAGAAGCAGAGCTGCAGTAATAGCATAAAGCCCAAAATTATTTATATTTATATTCAATTATTCATTAGTCACAAGTTCTTGTTCAAATGTAAAAATAGCAGAGATTTTTTTTCCCACAAAGATGCCTCTTGTTTATTGTCTTATTATCTTTTAAGAGAAGTTTGCATGTCATTACCGGTCAAAAAAAACTTGCTGGTTGACTAAATGTAACTTTAAGTCATAATTTAACAGTGGTAGGAATAATTTCAGCCTTGGCTGTATATACACATTGTTTATAAACTATTTTATTTATGTTTTTTTTTAAATAATTTTGACTATTCTCAATAAGGATGCATTTTAAAAATAGCAATATTGTAATTTTTTTTAATAATTATTATACAACGTTTGGTAACACTTTATTTTGATAGTCCATTTGAGTATTAGTAGACTGTCTGCTTATTATCTGTTGATGAACAGACATTTAACTGACTATAACAAACTTTGCAAGTACATGGCAACTTACACTAACCCTAACAAGTGTTAATTTTGACAGCAAATTTTGATTTAGTTTTAGTCTTGGGCTGTGTCCAAAACCGCCTACTACTCATTAGGTACTGCATTTGAATTTAAACATACTACTCTGGCATTAGAAAAGTAAGCTCCAATGTGATAAGTTCAAATGTGATAAGTATGAATAAAACTCGGACGTACTACATCTGCCATTCTGTCATGGTCATGTGACCTATCTGCGTCAGTTGCGTCGCTTCACTCCCATTCAAGAATTCTTTTGTGGGGCATCATGGGATAGCTCAGCGTGCATGGGATAAGCACTTCGGAATCTCGCCGGTAGTAGTAAGTCGTCCAGGTACTTCTTGCATACGGATTTTCGAATATCATCAGCTATACTACTCGGCTCGTGTGCTTATTTTAGTGTACTATATAGTATGGAAGTATACGGTTTCAGACGCAGCCTTAGTCTTTTGACTTAAATTCCATTGTAGTTTTAGCCATATTTTAGTCTTTTGAATCATTTTAATCTTAGTCGACTAAATTTCATAATATTTTAGTCGACTTAGTCTACTCTACTCTTATTATGATGTAATTGCATCTCGTGTCTACTGCGGATCCGTTACTTATAAAATGTGTGTTTCTCATGCATCACACACCAAGATTAATTCTGATTAGATATTTTCCAAAAAAACATTACTCAATATTTTTAATTATAGTAGTAGTCATCATCATTTTTCAAATAGTTTTCGACGGTAGAAACGTGTTCGTCACAAAAATGTAAAAAAAATTTGTCAACAAATTTTAAAAAGGACCCTAACCCCAACCTAACAGTCTACTTATAATCTAATGAGAATTAGTTGACATGTAGATGCTATGTAACTTAAATTCCACAAATGAACCATCAAGTGTGACCCAACATTTTAAATGTGTTCTTTACTGTCATTATAAATCTTTTTATTAATTTTTTTTTTTTTTTATAATATAAAATGTGCTAAACCCTAATACCGTATGTACTATCGTTCAACATTTTGGAGTAAGATTAAAATACTAAAGTGATAAATTAAATAAATAAGTGAGAGATTGAGCTTTTATTTAAGATGAATTAAATTGGTCAAAAGTAAAATGCATAATGGAACAAAAAAATGTAACAGTTTGAGTATGGTCAATGTGTCTAATACATAAATGTCATTTTTTTTGAATGGTAGTGTGCATTTAAGTGGAATTATGCTTGGAAAACATATATTTTCCCTTCCTTTTCATAAAAAAAGTCATTTTGACCACTCTCAAATATTTCCATAAATAAATACTTAATAATATTAAATATTATTATAATAATTATAATAATAATTATTATTGCATAATAATAATAAATAATTATTAAGCAAAAATGTATTTCTGTTTTTATTTTTTAAGTATATGCCACTTCTCCATAATTATTGTAAATAGCTTATAAGAACAGTATTTAATTTTTTGCTCTAGACAAAATCATGTCCTGCCCCCCTATCAAAAGTGATAGCAGTAAAATGTTAGCTAATTTAATAAAGCGCTAATTTGAGGAGCTGTTAAAAGAGTGAAGAAAGGAATGTGGTATATTCAGTTCATAGTGTTAGATATTTCATTCACAAGCTATCGTTATTTTCAGAATGAGTAGCAGCTGTGGGAATCTTGCTGAAAATGTGTCAGTGGGGACGACCAGCAGGTTGACAGCTTTTCATCTGCATTTCTTCACTTTCTCTGACACCTTAAGTCTCTTCCTTGCAGTCTGTGAGGATGAGCTTGACAAAATTGAGACTCTGTGATTTTTTTGTGGGTGGCTTCCATAAGTATAGCAACGATATTTGAAATGCTAGGGCATTTTTACAGTGTCCTTGTTACAGTCTACTACATTTAATTACAGGTTGTTGTACATGTAGTACATGTAGTTCATTAAGTAAAATCAATGAATTACATTCATGCACTATATGATTAGCTGCATGTAAATTTACATATATAAGTACTATTGTAAGCTCATGGAATAGGTGTAATAGGCAAGGACACTGTAAGATAACTTAAAAAAAGATTATTATTCTGGAAAATTAAAAAGATTTAAAATTCAGGGATATATTTTTAATTTAATAATCCTGAACTTAAAATAAAATAATAAATACATGATCATTTTCAACATTGATCATAATAATAAGTTCTTGAGGTTCGAAACAGCTTATTAGAAATATTTCTGAAAGATCGTGTTGAAAATGCTTTGTCATCATAATAATTAATTGTTTTTAAAAGTTTATTATTTAAGTTTGAATAATTAAAAGTTTTTATTAAATATGATAATTAAACATATTAACACAGAAAACTGTCAGAAAACTGTGTTTAATTGGAACTTATTACACATCATTACTGTTTTACTTTAGTTACGACAAAGCACAGACTAGTGGCCATTACAGACTTTTTTCAAAATCTCATTGACCCTAAACTATTGAAGCTGCGAATAGGGTGGGTGACTTCTAATTCGACTTTTCCTCTGGTTCTAATGTAACCAGACTTGAATTCCCAATGAAACTGGGAGGGAATAATTCACCTTACCTTCCTCCCCTCTGGCAGGCAATACCTTCCCTTAACCCAGTCTCTGTATGAATATATTGCTCTGTTGCCTTCTGCTTTATTTAGTCCTCCATCCCTAAAACCCCACCCACTCAAAGCTGCTGCCCTTCTATTGGACACTATGCACATTAAACCCTGCACGATTGGCTGTTCACTCACTCACTCACTCAGTCTGGTGTGTGATGAGCTCATGTGTGTGGTGCCAACTCTCAGTCCACAAACACTGACCTGGTATAAGTTTACTAATTGAATAGTGCTAATTACGGTTCTGAATCATTAGCTACTCTGCTACCTGCCTAAAATACTGAATATGTTCTACAATCTGAAATACTATGGCTTTATATCCTTTATCTATATAATTCAGCTTTGAAATGATATATTTTGTAAATGTGCATTGTGATTTTAGTATTGGAACTGTCCAACATTTAAATCAGACTTACTTAAAGCATGGAATCTGCCTTCACAGATTTGTGTAAAAAATCTGGCAAATCTTTAATATCTGAGACAGTCTCCTATTTACAGTGAGTTTTTTTTCTGATAAACACTGGTTTAAGCTTTCTGGAAGCTATAGATAAATACTAATGAAGAGAGAAGAAGTGAATAAATTATTTTGAATATTTAGCCTGACATGTTTACTGTTCCAATTAATTAAAATTTTTTTTTACCCAGACATTTAAAACAACATATTTGAGAACAGTAATCACAATACCGTGAAACAGTGATATTTTTATCCGGGGTTATCATACCATCAGAAACTTATGTCGGCCTATGCCTATATATTATTTTTAGTAGTGTGTTAAACGAAGCCAACAACCTCCACCAAATATCAATTTCCTATAGCAAGAACAGAAATTTAACACATTGTAGACAAGTGTGTGCAGTACATGAGGTGACATAGAGCAGGGGCTCTTAAACCTTTCAGCCCACGACCCCCAAAATTACAATGCCATTGACTAGTGACCCCCAGTATCCTCAGAGGTGGTTTTAAATATATAAACCTTACACACTGGCGCTCATATACCAATAAGCCCAGTTCTGTTCATCATTTAATTTTGATGAACGCCACTCGGAGACCTTTCTCCATGTTCAGTTGTGGTCTGTATTTTTGTTTGTTGTACATGAGTGCCTTAAAGATGTCAGAAAGTTTAGCTTAGTGCCTTAAAATCAATGTGCTGTGTCTTTAAAATTACATAATCACCTCAGGGGTCGCAAAAAATGGAAAGGCTGATGGTATTAATTTGCATTGTTTTTTTATGTAGTAGCTACTATTTTATTCTTCTGTTGCTTACGGATAAAATACGGTAATTCTAGTAGTTTAATAAAATGAATTCGATTTTTGGAAATTCCCAAGCGACCTGTCTGCTAAATCAATCAATCAATCAATCAATCAATCAATCAATCAATCAATCAATCAATCAATCAATCAATCAATCTATCTATCTATCTATCTATCTATCTATCTATCTATCTATCTATCTATCTATCTATCTATCTATCTATCTATCTATCTATCTATCTATCTATCTATCTATCTATCTATCTATCTATCTATCTATCTATCTATCTATCTATCTATCCATCCATCTATCCATCCATCCATCCATCCATCCATCCATCCATCCATCCATCCATCCATCCATCCATCCATCCATCCATCCAAATATGCTCATATGCAAATGCGGTCTCAAATATTGTAATTTCATTGGTTACTGATGCACTGATTAAGCTGCATCTGCATGCTCTCATTTCATATTAAATTTAAAGTATTTTGGCCACGATTATACTAGCATGTGTTAAAAATAAAAAAAGTATACTTTGATTTTAGGAGTGTTTTATTTAAGCACATTTTGTTTAACTTAAATCATGCATGCTGCAGAGTTTCCTTCACAAATGTGTAGTGCAGATTCCGTGCTCACCAAATTTTGGAGTAGTGCTGGTGCAGAGTTCCACACAGTCATAAATGACCTGAAGTTTAAACTGCAAGCTGATTTTGGGTCAGTTGTTGAGGGCAGAGTGTGGTTTATGCACAAGTGTGAGGTGGTCTAATGCGCATTGTAGTCTCTTCGAAGTGTAATGCAGTGGCTCCCTCCTGTGGCCAAGTGTTTTCCTGGGATTTTTACTCAGGTACAGTCCCCACTAACCTCCATGTCCTAAAAATAACACACTCACTGTACATCACTTTTCATCAGATCATGTTGTTGGAGAGCAGGGTGAAGTGTAGCGTTACGATACAGGAGTTGAACTGGAAGTGTTAGTGGTTATGGTTTCAATTGGGAATGTTTTTAGCATTATACATATGAAGTGAAAGTGTGAGTGCTTATTTGTAAATCAATTACTGTTAATGCTTAATTTTAACTATGTTTACTCTATGTTTAATTGTGTTTTAAGTAATATTGTCATAACACTTTTTTTTAATTGTATAAAGTCTAATAAAATTGAAATATAATTTTGTTAGTTTATATGTATTTCATAAATAAATAACCTTTATATTTGAATATACAAGTTTACTGAGACCAAATTTAAACAGTGATAGTACACAAACAAATGTATAAATCTTAATTTAACTTGATAATTAACTGTAATAATAAATAAATAATGATTTAATTGTTAACTTTCGATTTTGTCTCAGCTGGTTTAAGGAGAAGTTTCCGTCTCAGTCGAAAGGACCGTCGCGGATCTTCAGGAGAGGCTAATGTTTCTGATCAGAATGACACAGATTTCCTGACTTATGAAGAAGTGACACGTTACCAGCAGCGGTCCAATGAAAGACCTCGATTAGTAGTTCTCATTGGTAAGATCATATTCAAAACATTTTGTATCTTTTATATTGTGCAATGTGTAATTTTGCTGCAATAAATAGCCCACGGATTAAATGAAACCATTAAAAACTATTTAAATATAAACTGAATGCACATTTAAAACATTTACTATGACAGCACTCTCTTGTAAAGACATTTTTGTTGAAAAACAAAACTCTTGTTATTATATAGTGGTTCATAATTAACAAGCACATTGAGTGTCTTTAAAATGCACAGCATCTTCAGTAAACAACTGCTTAAAGTTAGGATTCACCCAAAAACTTAAATTCATTCATTATTTACTCGCCTATTACATGTTTCAAACCTTTGTGAGTTTATTTTTCCTGTTAAAACACCATAAGATAAGATGTCGTTTTATCCCAAATATGGAAGTCAATGGTTTCAGCTTTTTAGCTTTTTTTTCACAATATCTTTTGTGTTCAACAGATGAAAGAAACTCATAAAGGTTTGGAACCAATTGAGATTGAGTAAATGGTGTGTTCTTTACCAGTAAAATCTTTAACAACCTGGTTACTTGCATTACACATTCTGAAGATATACTGACCTCTAGTGGTAAAAGTGATTTCCCACCACTTCAGTATTTCTCTGCTCTTTTAGTCCTTGTCTGGCACACTATTTCCTGTAATGTAGCACTTTATGAAAATAAGCTACTGTATATATGATTAATTCTAGATTTACAGTTACAGTCCAAGCATTTTCTATTCATTTCCCTTCAACTGGAATGATTACAAATCGTCACCTAGAATTATAAGGTTCTATCTGCCATTTTTTTTTTGTCAAAATTGAGTTATTGACATATTCTTATAAAATGACAACTTATTTACATTATGTGATTTTTTTTATAAATAAATTTTAAGACTTAATAAAAAGGTTTATCTACAAAGTCAAACTCTAGCTTGGCTCTATAAGGTTCTTTCTGTTAACTAATCAGCATTTCGAATGCATGCATGATGACCAAGCATGATCAACTTTCTTTGTCATTTCGCCAAACTGCTCCATTGACAGCGGGAATGACCAGAAAGAATTTTATATTAAATGTGAAAGATTTTTATTTGAGTATATATGGTAAGTGAAACATTTTCCAGTGTTTATTAAACTCATTTGCTCATTGTCTGTTTTCTTTTAAAGTCTTTAAATTTAATGTTAAGCCTTGAAGGGGAAACTTATTCAATTCATGGGGCCGATAATTCAATAAATATAATTCAATAGTTAATGTAAAGCATACATTTTAATAAATATTTACATATTAGTTACATAAACTTATCATCTGCACTGGACAAATATTTAGCACGGCCTTGTATGCTTAATTTGAACAAGAAAAAAGATTCATTCTAAAACATTAAATAAATGTTATAGAAAGCAAAACTTTAACTTTCTTAAGCATCAGCATATTGTTACAGCATATATATGTATTATATATGTTATATATATATATATATATTATATATGTTTTGATTGTATTTCTTTTGAAAAAAAATGCTTCAATGAATGATCTGCAAGATAGAACCTTATAACTCCAAGTGGGAAATGGCTTTTCACAATTAGAAGGTTCCATCTGCATTTACTGTGTTTTTTTACTCAAATTTGCAAATGTAAGAACTTTGATCATATACATTTAGAGCATATTTAGGGTCGCTGTCATGTTAATGTATGAAAGAGAAATGTTACACACATATTGTTTGCTATATGGAATGCAAAAACTTTGAAGCTCAATATCCCAAAATCCTTCAGAATGGCGATAGAAACTTAAAATTCCAAGGTAACGAAATGTGTTAGTTAGAATAAAGTGAATGCATTATTAACGCAAAATATGATGGAGAACTTTTGATTCTGTTACTAATTGTTGTTTAATTGTCGTTTATAGACCATTTTGAGGGATGTAAACAAAAACAATGGTCCCAACGTATTTCTTGTTTTACATTTTTTATTTCTATAGCTTTCGAGAATCCAAAAAGAGCCACATATTGATAAATAATGTTATGATAGCTGTTTAACATTAAGTTATGATTGAACTGCCTCTTTTTACAGTATATCTTGATAACAAGCAGGAAATGTTCATGGGTCAATGACATTACCACATTAAAATGGTCTATAAACCACTTTATAAACCACAACAGAGAACATAGTAACAGATTTGACATTTTCCATGGTTTAGCATGTCTAAAACAAAATCTTATGTGTTGTCATCATATTATTGTTAAAAAAAACTACGAAAAAAAATCACTCAAAAATCACAGTAACAGAGTGGACAAATAATTAATCTATTGTTAGTTAGTGAATCCAATATTTTAAATAATAATTTATTTTTTGCAAATTAATGAGAAAAATAAACAACATGCACCTTAATGCCTTCCAAAGTTTCTTGTCGGAGCAAGTTACATCATTTAAAAAAGTTACATGCTTTTTTTAGCAGTGCTTTACAGATTGTTATACTTTTTCATAAACAATGTAACAGAATTGACCAAAATACAAGAACAGACAAAATTCATTTATTTTCCTTTGGCTTACTCCCTTATTTATCAGGGGTCACCACAGTGGAATGAACCGCCAACTATTCTGTCATATGTTTTACGCACCGGATGCCCTTCCAGCCCCAACCCAGTTCTGGGAAACACCTATGCACTCTCACATTCACTCATACACTATGGTCGATTTTGTTTACCCAATTCACCTGTACCACATGTGTTTGGACTGTGGGGGAAACCGGAGCACCTGAATGAGACCTATGCCAACGCGGAGAGAACATGCAAACTAAACACAGAAATGCCAACTGACCCAGCTAGGGCTCGAGCCAGTGACCTTCTTGCTTTGAGGTGACAGTGCTAACCACTGAGCCATCATGCTGCCCAACCGATAAATTATTATTATTTTAATTAAACTTAATTTTTCCTAATTAATTATTTGTGCTGTATACATGACAGGTAAAAACCTGTCAAAAACAAAATAACAAATTACAAAAAAAAAAAAAAAAAAAAACTTTAACACGTATACAAACATTCATACAAACATTGTTTTCAGAGATATATCGTTATTATTAAAAACAGTTTATAAATAATAGAGGGTTTATCTTGGAGACCCAAAATGTACCAACAGTTCAGGACTGAGCCATGTGATCATTTTAACTATCTTTGTTCAGGTTCTCTGGGAGCACGAATCAACGAACTGAAGCAGAAAGTGATAGCAGAAAATCCCCATCGTTATGCTGTGGCCGTACCCCGTATGTCTTTTCTCATTTCTTATTCAGGACTTTAAAAAGTGTTTAAGGTATACATTAAATTATACACTTCTGTTAAACCATAAATACAAACTGTGAAACCTATTTAACGTTAGAAATGATCTGTGAACTTTTTTACAATCAGTAGGGGTTAGAAATTTTGATAACCTTTTCTATAGTGATGGACATTTGAGTGAAATGGCTTCCTGAAAAAGAAGAGATGTAGACCAAGACTTGATTTTGTCCATTGAGATTAGACTGGATGGCTGTGGTTTGCAATAAGTAAAACTAATTTGAATGAAAGGCTGTCCGACTTTCATAAATGTAAACAAGAGATTCAAGATGAATGCGAAGTTGAGTAAAGTTTGCAAGGGTGTATGAATTGAAAGAAATAAAGGTTACACTTAATTTTACAGTGTGTGTGCTTGCCCAGCAGGCACACAACATCATAAGACAGTAATATTTGATTGGATTTAGGTCATGACGTCAGGTTATCAAAATTCAATGTCTATCCAGCCTCTAAGGTCAACTTTATTTTGATGCCCAGTAACAACGTTAAATTATGTGAATATTTGGTTGATTTTAGGTTGTGTTGGAAAGTGACCAAAATCCAACATCTGATAGATGTCACAGTGGTAATGTCCACACAACATCAAGGTGTAACATGATCAGATGTTGATATTTGGTTGATTTTAGGCTGGACATTGACGTCAGCCTGACATTGCGTTCTGATGTCAACCCGATTTTCATCTACAAACTAAATTTAGCGTCCCCATGATGTTGGGGTACGTTGGGGTACAACCTCAATATGACGTCATGTTGACGTCCTGTGCCTGCAGGGTAGTACATACTTAAATGACTGGGTTTAGAGGATAGTTTTCAAACAAAATGAAAACTGACTCACTATTTACTCTCCTCTTGAGTGGTTCCAAACCTTTATTAGTTTATTTTGTAAACAAAAGATGATATTTTGAAGAAAGCTGTAACCATTGACCTCCATATTAGGAAAAACAAGCACTATGGAGATCAATGGTTACAGGAAAGAAATAAACTTATTAAGGTTTAAAATAAGTAAAGGATGAGGATATGAGAGAATATTACATCTTAGGTGAACTTTCCCTGTAAGTTCAGGTGTAAGTTTAGGGATGCTAGTTATGTAATGACAATAATATGTACTTGCAAAACAGAACTGAAAAAAGTGTACCAAAATAATGATGTGCATGAAAAAATAGCTGTTGCTTTTCAATTCATGTTGACTTTAAATGACCAAAATTGTCATATCACCACACTCTAACTCGATGACACAAAATGTAGGTTTTTGAAGGATATCCAGGTCAGTTTCAGACTTGTTTGATAATGAGAATGAAATAAAATTAGGTCTGCCGAGCATCAAAAGGATGCAAAAGCACATATGGACCACTTTGATGATATTTTTATGGTCCTTTTGTGTTTTTTTTTTCCTTCCTTCTTTTTTTTTTTTTTTAAGCTTGAAAGCTTCAGTGCCATTATAATTGCATGAAAAACAGTCTGGAATTTCACATTGTGATTCACACAAAGAAAGTCATATGGGTTTGCAAGTACATGAAGGTGAATAAATGATAATCTCTTTAAACCATATGACAATTGTGTCTCTCTGTCTTCCATCACAGACACCACACGACCAAAAAAGAGCCATGAGAAGGAGGGAGTGGAGTACCACTTTGTGACTAAGCAGGCCTTTGATGCAGATGCACAGAATAACAAGTAAGAGATGCTGTGATGTGCTACTGCTAAATAAGTTTCATCCATTTGTGTCCCGCTGTCATGCCTGATTTCATTTTGTCTGCAGATTTATAGAATACGGAGAATATAAGGAGAATCTGTATGGGACCAGTATAGAGGCCATCCGCTCGGTTCAAGCCAAAAACAAGATGTGTCTTGTAGATGTACAGCCAGAGGTAAATTAATGCAGTACTTGCCCTTAGAGTTGATTAAAACCTCAAAACTATTTTCTGACCCAAAAAAAGTAGCCTATTTTATGCATTTATGCAATTGGTGCTGCTTATTTTATTTTCTCTGTGAGTATATAACCTAAAGAAATATCTCCAATGCTGATGTGCAATGACTGGTATCACCTTCAGGTGGAGCTACTTGCCTTTTGAAACAAGCATATTAGTCATTCAACCACAAGCTGCACTTTAGACCCAATAGCTGGAATCTGTCTTGTAGTCATGGGGAGGCATTTTACCTCACACTTGCTCTCAGACATTTCTTTTTTCAATTTCACTGCTACTGACTGAAACTGAACATAAAGTTTATCAGGGCATGCATTGCCCATAATCTTCGTAATGTGTGATTTTGTAGATGTACTTGAAAGTTTAAAATTAGTTATATATTTAACATCACTTGTTGGTTATTAACAGTAGATATACAGTATGAAGAACATAGGTCTTAAACTCAATTCCTGGAATGAAGTTTTGCTCCAATGCTAATCGAACAGAGCTAATTCAACTAATCAAGTTGTTCAACACTACTAGAGCCTACTAGATTAGCTGTGTTTGATTAGGGTTGGAGCAAAACTGTGCAGAGCTGCGGCTCTCCAAGAATCGAGTTTGAGACCTATTATGTAGAATGATAGATCAGGGTTTCTACGGGTCAGAAATTTGTTTAATATCATAGAATTTTTTAAGTTTCTATTCTAGACATTAAAGTCAGGAATTTTTCATTAGATTTTTGGGGGGTTAGTTATGGAATATCAGGTTTTTTTGTTTGTTGCTTTTTGAAATTGTAATTTAAATTTAAATTTATTAAAATGTAATTTTTCAGTACCATATTTTTATATCATGCAGTTTTGACACCTATAGACTGATTTCACGCGGTCGCCATTTTTAAGAGCGAAGGCTTTTAAAGGCTGCGGTGGGAAAAAACCCGGAAGTATTGTTGGGAGTTACATAGGAATGTTAAGTAGCTGGCTGTATATCTTATCAGCGAAGATAAAGTGACACAAATATGTAATTTCACTGCCTTCCGAGTGACCTGAAGGTCCGTTCTGAATAAATGGTGAAAATAAAAAGGGATGTCAGAACTCACTTTTTAGCTAAGGGAAATGGCACTAGTTAGCTAATGTTTTCTTTCCCAAACAAACGTTTTAGATGCCATTTATCAAACTCAGGTTAATGAACTGATTCTTTCTCTATCTTAGACTTGTCACGATACTGAATTAAAAGACAAACCGTCAATTTCCTGTTAACATTTAAGGCAATGTTAATGGCTTTCTTAAAACAGCGCTGATTTGCCATTGTGTTCACATGCTCAACAGAAATAACTGTGATTGTCCAAGAACATCATTAGTTCACCCTCTGCTGTTTACCGAGTACAAACACAGACGAGCGATTTGCTTGATGACTCGACTAATCTTCACTGCTGCTTCATGCTCCAGTGTCCGTGTATCTGTGTTTGCACTGGGTGAAGAGCGGTAAACTGATGAGCACTGGTGAATACTATGATAAATCAGCTCTGTTTATGAACGTGCTTAGCGGTGCTTGAATGATAGTGGGAAATGGACGTTTTTAAAACTTCACTACCAGGACAACAGACGACACGAGAGTGTGCTACAGAGTAATGCAGTGTTTTATCTCTCACCGGGTTACAAAGGTTAAAGCAGGGAAGCATCCCCACAGTGTTTACCTGCTACCATGAACTGAAGTCTTGGAGGACACTTGAGCATATTACTTTTAAAGAGATTGTGATGTTGTGTGATGCTAAATTGCTTTTAATTGTTTAAATTAAACTTACTGAATGATATTAAAGTGATGTTTACACCATTTCTGCATTTTGAAATTGTGGCAACAGCTAAAGGTTTGTAGTCCACAGCATGTTACTGCAATGTTTACAGTGCTGGTCCTATACTTCCAGGTTTACCACTCCAGCCTCGCTTTGGTTCTTAAAAATGGCCGCCGCTTGAAATAAGCATATTTTCTGGTATTTTTCAGTTCCATTTTAAATCCTTTCAACGGGCAGTCACTTAAAGGGGACCTATTATCCAAAAATCACAGTTGTGTGGCAACAGTGTGTGATTATTGTCAGCCTATAATGGTATCAATTAATTAACTTTATTTTTCATAATCACACTTCATAAAAGCAGTCCGTAGAAACTCTTTGACATTCTCCCTCTCATAAGACCATTAGTAATGATTTCTCCCTCATTAATATGGACAGCCCTGAATGAGAAGCATCCTTCCACCATTAGATATTTTGCACTGTACTTGCTGAAAATAATGACAGTACCTAAGAGGCATTTTAAATGTGGACGTTTAGGATGCATAGATAAACACAATAATCTCTATAGTCTGCCTTCTTTTGAGACACTTCTTTTCACTTTTTCAGGTTTTCACAGAGATAACGTTAGTCCTGTTCTGTATCTGCCATTATGTTGGCATTTGCAGCTTAACTCTCTTTTGAAAAGAGCACAATCTCATTTGAATTTAAAGTGACAGTCACTAAAATAACACAATTTGGATCAAAGCCTAAAAGGGGCAGTTTCTGAAAATATTTCTAACAAATATTTGTGAGGTATTTTGAGCTGAAACGTCCCACAAACACTCTAGGGACCTCAGACTTATTTTACATCATGTGAAAGGGGGCATAATAGATTCTCATTTAAGCCAAATGCAGCCACCAGAGTGTACCTGCTATCTAAGGCTAACATGCAGCATGTACCGGTTATCTAAGGCTAACATGCAGGATGACATAAATATGAAGAGCTTTGGTTTCCAAGATGACCACATCAAAAAGAGGCTGTTACGACAGAAAATGGCAGAAAACTAAAATGTAAAGTTTATAAAACTACTATTGAGTTTTGAAATATGGGAGAGTGTCTATCGAGTATCTAAGTATCTTAGTTTTTGTTTTTAAAAATGAGGTAGATTATCCACTAATGTTCTCATAGTAGCTATTAAAGTAATGGAAAATGATATTCAAGCTAAAATCATTTTAATATCGTTATTATTTTTAACATATGTAATTATTCAATGATATATAGATTGATATATCAATGATGTGCTATCTCTCAGAGCTGCTTCATTTTTACACTCCCGTGAGATTTCTTAGGTCAGGGGTTTTCAAAGTCTAAGACAGTGGGCCTCCCTTTTGACACAACTTATCCATTGGCGCCCCCCTCCTCCCAAACACGCACACAAACACACACACACATATATATATATATATAAAGACACAGACAGATGTCAGACTGTTAACTCACTTTTATCATCATTTGCATGAAAGTGCAATTATTTACAGAGTAATATCAAGTATTTTAATATAACGTTTTTAAAACTAGGATGATGGTTAATATGAATAGAACAGATCCAAGAACTCTTCATCCCAGTCAAAACAGTCGAAGTTTGACAAACCACACTTAAAGGTCGTGGTTCATCAGCTGGTCCTGTCCACATAAATCCTAAACTCAAATACTGATCATCATATGGTCGTCTTTTGGGTTTAAGCCCTGAACTTGAAGGCTTTGAATCGGGGGTCTCAGAAACCGATCCATTGCAGGCACGTGCACACATAGGGCTAAACCTGTGCAGTGCACATGCCCTTTTTAGTCCTGGATAGAAAGTGCCCTTCCAAAAAGATCAAAAGTGCCCCCGCGACGCGGCACACCCTCGGTCCCGCCCTTCAGTAGGCGCACGACAACACCGCTCTTGAGCGTGCGCGCGACAACACAGCTGATCAGAACGCGCGCGACAATAAACTTAATTAAACTTAAAAATTATATTTTTATTATATATTTTTCTCGCGCTTCCCCTGACATGCTCTGGCGCCCCCCAGGGGAGGCGCGCCTCACACTTTGAAAACCCCTGTCTTAGGTCAATTGATCAGAATCTTCTTTCAGTTCCTCAGTCCAGGCTGAAATGTAGAACGGACAGAGCTTTCTCTGTGACGGGTCCTCGGTTGTGGAACACCCTGCCCCTTGAGATTAGAATGGCTCCATCATTATCTATTTTTAAATTACTTCTTAAAATGTATTTTTTTAGCTTGGCTTTTTAAGATTATTTTAATTGTCCTTTCAACTGCTACATTTTTACAGATGTTTTTCTTGCCTCATTTCTATGTATTTTTATTCTGTCTTTTTATTTTTACCTTGTCTTATGTACAGCACTTTGGTCTGTCTTGTGACTGCTTTTAAATGTACTCTATAAATAAATGAACTTGAACTTGATTATCAATATATAAGCACAAAATCTTTTCGATTTTTTTTTTTTTACCAGGGAAAAAAAATTGGATTAAAATAGGAACCCAGACAGATAGATTTAAAAAGACATATTTGATCCCTTTTTTGTGGGTGTCATTTACCCGTCTACCCAAAGCTATCTCACACAAATTCATAACTTTTTGATTTAGTGGCTAATTTGTATAGATTGGTATGATTTCATTCGTACATTTTAGTATGGTTTGCTTATCCCCAATGACAGTAGGTTGTAAAGGGTAGGGTTTGGTGCCATGCCTTCTTTTAAAAATTGTACATTATTGTAATTTTTTGTACAGTCTACCTGAGCAGTTGTCTGTTTTTCTTGTCCTCCACAGGCTCTGAAAGCCCTGCGAACAGCTGAATTTAAGCCTTATGTCATTTTTGTGAAACCGAAAATCCCAGAGAGCCGCAGACGCCGCAGTGCCGCCACATCGCCAGGAGGAGGAGAGCACGGCAGAATCACAGTGAGTCTGATCACAGGTTTACATCATTCAGCTCTCGAGAAACTCTGATCAACGACAATTCCTGCAGCCTCTCAAAAATCAGCCTCCAAACGGTGTAATTTAATAATAATTGCAATAAAATTGCCAACTGTCTGGATCTGAAAATCAGCTTAAGGTTCGTCTCACTTGCAAAATTTAGGGGTGAAAATCAGAGAAAATCTACAGACACGGCTTGATTATTATTATATTTTTTCCACATGTCTACTGACTTCTCTTTCGTTTGATTGTCAGGATTAATATTCATGCCACACGCTCTCTCTTCTCTTTTCATCTTCCAGGAGGAGGACCTACAGGAAATGCGTCTGTCGGCGCAGCAGATCGATCAACAGTACGGTCACCTCGTGGATCGGGTCCTGATCAAAGAGGACACTGCCAGTGCCAGCACAGAACTACGTAGCATCCTGGAGAGGTTGGAGAGGGAGACTTTTTGGGTTCCTATTAGCTGGGTCAGACCCTAAGATCAACCCCTTTAGCAACATTTCAGACCGTTGATCAACACTTCCACTGAAAGCTTCTTTTCTTCCATGAAGTGCAGCCGAAATGCACTCATCCTCCTGGGAAAGGCTCCTCGGAGCTCCGCCGTCAGTGAAAGAAGCCACAAATAGGCTAAATAAGAGATTTAAAGTGACACAGATCACTGAAGTTTGAGCAGATTTTGTTTTCAGGCTGGGTCATGCAGGCACATAAGCACTTGTTTTGGCATAAATGATCTAATTTATTTTTTAATGACATTAGTTATTTATTATTTGCCAAAATAGTTTGTTTACTTGATACGTTGTAGCTTCCTTTTAGGTTATTTAAGCAGTTTCAATAGACTGTTCACTGAAGCAATACTTTATGTGTGCAACTGTCAGCTTATGTTATCATAAAGCAGGGGTCACAAAATTTGTTCCTGGAAGGCCGGTGTCCTGCAGATTTTAGCTCCAACCCTAATCAAACACACCTGAACAAGCTAATCAAGGTCTTACTAGGTATACTTAAAACACCTAGGCAGGTGTGTTGAGGCAAGTTAGAGCTAAACCCTGCAGGGACACCGGCCCTCCTGGACTGAGATTGATGACCCCTGTCATAAAGGGATTGACCTTTGTTAGTAAATGTTCTGTGGATTGTGGGGTAATTTCTGGCTTGATCAAAAGGGAAATTTGCAGGTCACCCTGTAAAAAATCAAGCAGTTCCCCACACATACCCATGCAGAGACTCATTTAGCAAGCATAACCTCTTTAATTTGAGATTATTTTACATTTTACTTTACAAGCTTTTTGTTGTCGAATTTAATTGCAGAAATCAGTTTCTTTTTGTAGAGCAAGGTTGATCATAGTTTCACAGGAAATTATTAAACTCCTGCTGTGCCAACAACTGTCTCAATGTAACAAGCTTATTTTCCTCTAACATTTTCTTTATTCAGAAGGTTATAAAATACCACGCCAAAGCACTTAAGCTGTGTAAATATGTAACTAAGCATCATGGAGTTTCAGTTCCCTAGGTGTAGTTGTGCTGAGACAGTAATACATGGGGGTGTGCGATGTTGACAAAAATGATATATATATACAGTGCTCAGCATAAAGTTTGAGTACACCCCCCACAAATCTCTTATTTTTTATAGGATGCTTTAAAATGTTATATTTGTGCAATATTATATTAGATTAGTTAGTACTGAAGCCAAATCTGGAGTTTATCTCACTAAACAAAATAAGTTTTTAAAAATTAGTAGCCCAAATGTATACAGTTGAAGTCAGAATTATTAGCCCCCTTTTGATTTTTTTTTTCTCTTTTAAATATTTTCCAAATGATTTTCATCAGAGCAAGGAAATTTTCACTGTATGTCTGATAATATTTTTTAGCTACAATGAAGGCATTTATTAATTAAAAAAAAAAAAAAAACATTTTTGGGACAAAATTATTAGCCCCTTTAAGCTAATTTTTTGTTCGATAATCTACAGAACAAACCATCATAACACAATAACTTGCCTAATTACCCTAACCAGCCTAGTTCACCTTATTAACCAAGTTAACCCTTTAAATGTCACTTTAAGCTGTTGAGAAGTGTCTTGAAAAATATCTAGTAAAATATTATGTACTGTCATCATGGCAAAGATAAAATAAATCAGTTAATAGAAATGAGTAATTAAAACTATTATGCTTAGAAATGTGCTGAAACAATCTTCCCTCTGTTAAACAGAAATTGGGGAAAAAATAAACAGAGGCCCTAATAATTCAGGGGGCTAATAATTCTGACTTTAAATGTATGTTAGGGAATAATATTAAATACATTATTTTTTTTTTCAAAAATATAAAGAGAAACAAAGAAGATATATAATTTGGTTGAAATTTTGTAGTTTGTAATTTTTTGCATGAATTTAAATGTATTGTCTTTCCATTTCTAAAGATTTTCTTCGAAAAAAAATATTATTTTAATAAATCTGTTTAATAAATCTGTTTTGTTTAAATGCACCAATATATATTACCCACATTCACTGAGAAATTGCTAAAAATATTTATTCTCAAAATGGGGTGTACTCATTTATGCTGAGCACTGTATATATATCTTGGTTTTACATTTTAAAGGGGTTGTGGGATGTGTTAAATATTATACAAACACTATTTGGCCTGATTTTGTTCTGGTACCTTCGCCAGTTAAGGCCACTAAAACTGGCAGAAGTTAGTGGCACAGTCCTGTCTAAATGAGTGATTCGGGGAATTATGCTAATCATGACTCAAATGATTCATTAAAAAAAAGATTTATTCAGGAACAAGAAAGGATGGTTGTTCTGAAATGCACAAATCTTCTGCTCTGGCAGAATTCTTTTAATGAATTGTAAAAAAATCAATATCACACTTGTGATAAATCTCACATGCTAATATTCAGGACAATAACAATCTTGCTTGTGTGATATTTCCTTACTAATTCATACTATATATATGTATAAAAATCATAGAGGGAGATTTTTTGTTTCATATCTTGAATCATAGGGTTGTTCTGAAAGACTTGCAAAATGAGTGATTCAATAATGTGAACTCGCACACTGTAATTTCAACAGTTATGATGCTGTCATCAATGAATATCGCACACCTCTTATTCAACATGCCTCTTATTCTAAACTAACGGAACAGGTAATTGTTCATCTGTGTATATCTGCATCATGTGCTCATGCATTTTTGCCATTTAACTTGCACATCTTTCTAAAACATTCTACCATTTCCCAGATTCATATAATTTGTTTTGATCCTACCTCACTCCGATTTTGAACTTTGTTGTAAGCTGCCATTGTTCGGTGTAAATTCCTAAGTGTATGTTATGTCCTGATTGCAAGTAAAAAATGTAAAAATTCTCAAAAAGTTTCCTGTCTTGACTGAGCACAAATTTTGACATTATTTAGCTCCTTTCTTCTACAAAGTATTCTACGAATATTCTAAAGTATACAATTATTTTTAGGGAAACACACACCAAAAATATTTCTAGTGTATCATGATAGCCTCAGATCATGAATGACTTCAGATGTGTTAAAAGTGTTTAAAACCCATGACAGCAAAATATCTAAAACCCACCAACCAAGATAAATAATAGGGGACTTTCCTATATTCTAAAAAAAAAAAAAAAACACAAAATCTCCTCCCACTCTCCTATACAAAAACACAAACAGTGTAGACACAAGCACACAGAGACTTGTTGTATAACAGGCTCAAAACTGTGCTCATGGTTCCAAAATATATTCAGTGGGACCTGAAAATATATTTGGGAGCATTTGTGTGAGTGCAAATAATTGTGGTGTGGGATGTTTCTCTATAAAACATTTGCTAGTTACTGCACAGTACCCAGGTAGCAAAGAGTTAGCAACCGCACAGGTGGCACCATCTCTAAGGCGGCACACAAGATTTTGGCCAGATGTAAAATGTAAATGTAGGCAACGTAAGTTTGGCCTGTCTTGACCCACATTTAAAATACAATAAAATTATTTTTAGTAAAGAAAGAATTTCCACTAATCAGTTCACTTTGAGAAAAAGCACTCCCATAGTGTGCTTAAAGTGCAATACTTCATGGGTTTATCAATTTCATTGAAATTGGGACAAACCAACCTATCTAACCCAGTTCAGGCCCAGTTATGAGTTATTAACTTGGCTGAGACTTGACCTAGATATGGTCCATGTTTGGCCCTTGTCTGGAAGCCAGATTTGGTCCAGTCATGTTCCGTAGAGAAACAGTCCCTTAAAAGGCATTGTCTTATCTTCAGTTTCGGGCTCAGGCAAGCTTTGCACTATAACTTTATATACTATAAGTGTACCGCGCCTAAACCCAAATAAACTGTGCTCTGGCACACCTCTTCCAACCGGGCCAGGGCCGGCCAACTGAACCTTGCCTGAGCCCGATTCAATGCACTCACACCTCTCAAACGATCCGAGAAACGGGCCTGGGCACAGTTCAGAGAGCATAGTGTGAGTACGCCCTAATTCACTGCGGCATGTGGGTCAAGCAAAACCTGATAGTGTGGGCCAGAGCTGGGCCATAGAAATTCTGCTGTGTGGGTATGTGCCTAACAGGGTGAGATATAGTGAATATTGTGTATAATTCTACTCATTCTCACAGGTTCTGTGCTTAAAGTGTAATGCTCTGGCAAAATTGCTTTTACTACAGTATGAAGCTTGAATGATTAAATAAATTCACAGATCGAGACAGTTGTTTGAAAAGTCCCTGTGAGAATTCAATACACAAGAGTGATTCAGTGCACAGCATTAACTTTTCAATGCGCAAATGGCCTCAAATCAGTACATCACATCTGCACTGCAAGAGAGATGCACACAGAGATAATTAACTTGTGCTTGTTTTTGGAGATTCTAAAGACATTTTCACTTGTCATTGCAGCAACCTCACTAAAGTTTAACATTTGCTGTTTTTTAAGTCTTGAAAACCAAGTGTTCGCTGACACAGATCACTAAAGTTTAAGCAGATTTTGTTTTCAGGCTGCTATGCAGGCACATAAGCACTTGTTTTGGCATGAATGATCTAATTTATTTTTCAATGACATTAGTTATTTATTATTTGCGATAAAAAAAGATGTTTACCTCAGGAAATATTCACTTGTCAGAGCAGCAACCTCATTAAGTTTACCATTTGCTGTTTTTTTAAGTCTTGACAACCAAATGTTCAATCATTAGAGACTTTACACAAACCTATTTGGTTCTTAAATAGTCAGATACACTTTTTTTGTTGTTGCCAAAATGCTCACACAATGTAGTCAGTTATATCTAAAATAAATGTAAAATGAACAAACAAAGAACAAAGGAATCAAAATAAGTGTGTCTATACAATCTGCACATTCATTCCTAAAGTGATATTCTCCGAATGTACCTGTCTGACATTTATGTTAATCAAATTACAAAGTCAAATAAATCATACACTGCTCTTGACTGAATCTTAATCTAAAGCTTAATCTTTTTTCTGTCTTTGATTAATGCATAAAGGACTATTCAGTGTTATTTTACATCGAAGTACTTTCCTAAGTGTTTATATAGAGTACCCGATTAAGCTACCATTAGAGCTGCCTAGGGGGGAAATAGGGATAACAAATAAAGACAGGGGGTTAGAACTAGGGCTGTGCGATTTGAGGTAAATATCTAATTGTGATTTTTATTTTATTTTTAAATTTTTTTTGACAGGTTGTGCGATTTTGATGTGATTTAATTTTGTAGTCCAGCTTCAGCTCAATAATCTGTATTGGAGCTTCTTACTGCTAAAATGCAGTGTGTTAGTTAAGAAAAGGAACTTAAAAGATATTAACTTATATTGGCAAACATCTCTGAAATTGTACTTTGCCGTTGCTAGCTACTAGATTGAGTGTCACTGGCAATACTTTTTGTTGACTTTTTACTTTAGTAAGATGCTCCTTGTATAGCCGCCTGTGGTGCTTTTTTAGGTGTCGGTTGTTGTATTTCCTCATGCTGTGGCAAAAATTCTGCGACAGCTCTTACAAATTACCTGTTTTTGTTCAGTGTTTGTGAATTTGAAACCAAAATATTCCCATATTAGTGACGTGCTGTTTTTCTTTGATACTAATTATTCTATTAATGGGTCCCACTTTATATTAAGTGGCCTTAACTGATATGTGCTTACACAGGAATTAATAGTTTGTTACAATGTACTTATTGTGTAAATACATGTATTTACTGTGTACTTATGCTTGATTAAATACATGTATGTAATTACATCTGTAATTAACTTTTGTAATTACATTTGTAAATACACTGTTGACCATCCCTTACACCTTAACCTACCCTTAAACCTACCCACACCACCAAACCTGTCCATAGCCCAACCTCTATCTCAACTCAAAAGCACCACAAGTGTTCTCAAATACATTATGAACACAGTAAGTACATTGTATTTATTTTTTTGATGTAAGTACATAGTAGTTAAGGACACTTAATATAAAGTGGGACCTATTAATGCTTCTGAAGCGGCAGATGCCATTATCCCACTCGTTCGCTTCCCTGTTTGTTTGTCTGTTTTTTTTTTATTGTGGGCATTCCCCATATTCCAGTTGCACAATTCTGATTGGCAGTGTTGGGGAGTAGTTACATGTAACCACGTTACGTAATTTAATTACAAAATAAAAGTAATAGTAATTCGTTACAGTTATTGAGAAAAATGTGTAATTAAATTAGTTAATTATGAAAATGTTAAAGATTACAAATGGGGTTACATCTAAATATGTTGAAAAATATAAATCTGTTGCTTTGCCTGTTTTTGATATGCACGGTGCCTTCTGCTGTGGTACTTCTACAGTATGTTATCATCAAATAGAAAAATTGTCATGCCAACGGATGTGCACATCGATGCTCGAATATGAATATAATGATGCTCAGAAGCTTTTTATTTGGTTATTAAAAAAACCTGGTTTTATTGGATTTTCTTGCTTTTGCTGTTATATACTATACTTTAAGTTTGGTACAGCATATTATTTACATTAAATAACTGAAAAAAAATTTAAAAATAAAAAATTGGGCGAGGCAGTGGCGCAGTAGGTAGTGCTGTAGCCTCACAGCAAGAAGGTCGCTGGGCCAATGGTTCAAACCTCAGCTCAGTTGGCGTTTCTGTGTGGAGTTTGCATGTTCTCCCTGCCTTCGCGTGGGTTTCCTCCCGGTGCTCTGGTTTCCCCCACAGCCCAAAGACATGTGGTACAGGTGAATTGGGTAGGCTAAATTGCCGTATGAGTGTGTGTGTGAATGTTTCCCAGAGATGGGTTGCGGCTGGAAGGGCATGCGCTGCGTAAAAACTTGCTGGATAAGTTGGCGGTTCATTCCGCTGTGGCGACCCCCAATTAATAAAGGGACTAAGCCAACAAGAAAATGAATGAATGAATGAACTGAAAAATCCTGCCTCATATGTATCATTCACAGTTTTATTGATCACTAAATGTGATTGACTTGGATTTAAGTTGCTTTGATTTAAAAATGAAAATTGCAAAAGCTTAGATGTATTTTTTATTGCAAATGCCACAAAAATCACCCTGCACAACTAAATAAAATGTAGATTTTTGTAACAACAGTAAACAGTTTTTTTTTTTTTTTTGTTATAAGGTCTGGTTTTGTGGTGGCTAAAAATAAATTAATATAATCTTAATTCAAGTGATGAAAAATGTAGAAATTCTAACAGGTAACAGAGTGCTACTGTAAGGTCACACCAACTTGGTATAAATGCTTGAAAATAAAGTAAAGTAACTTATAAAGTAACACATTTCTTTTCAAAATAAAGTAACAATATTTGAGTTACTTTTAAAGGAAATGTAATGCACATTATTTTTTTAGTTTGATTAATTAGCTACTAAAAATAAACAGCTGAATTTAAATGAACATAGTCACATTGAATCCCCCACTCAATGAGAGAATGCAGGAACAGACAGAAACCAAGATGGCAGAGCCTTACATTTCTGCGATGAAAGTTTTCTTATTATTCTAAATGGATCAAAGAAAGGGAAAAGGGCATTGTCTCAATGGGCAGTGACTTTAATTCACTACTAGACAAAAAGTACTACTAGTAGTAAACACATTATTTTACACTTCATTAATCTGTATATATGGCATATAGCTTGAGGGTCAGGAAGTTCCCAGAAGATAATATTATCCTACATTATATTAGATTTTTTTTTTAAGGTAAATGATGGTGTATGCTATATGGTGCATTGTTAACTGCAGAGCTCCTTAAAAAAATCCCTCAAGTTATGAAACATATCAAGCCTCAGTCAGGTCAGAACAAGTAAAGCAACAATATCTCAAGAGTAATGTAATGCATTACTTGTCATAAAAAGTATCAGTATTGCAACTAATTAATTTTTTGGGGGAGTAACTCAATATTGTAATGCAATATTTTCAAAAGTAACTTTCCCCAACAATGTTTATATATAATAAATAAACCAACCAGATATTTTTACCTATAATATAATATAATATAATATAATATAATATAATATAATATAATATAATATAATATAATATAATATAATATAATACAATACAATACAATACAATACAATACAATACAAAATAATATAATATAATATAATATCCCATATTTTTTACCTTATATTAATGTTACGACTAAAGTTTATTTATTTATTATTGCCAATTGCACGTCTTTTTCGTTGTCACGCCTTCCTGTTGTTTTTCTGTTATTCCATAGGCTCCCGTACCGGCGTGACCTTGAGTTCTGATTGGCTGCTGGTCTAGGAGGCATGTATATAAAAGAGCTTCCGGCAAATTTCGGAGAGCTCATTTCTGTGTGTTCGGTGTTTGGAGTCAAGGAGTGGAGCACCTGGGTTTCCCTAACCCCTCCGGCCGACGACCAACAACCAATATTGTACTGATGTTCATCATACGTTAAAATATTTTGAGAGTTTGAGCGTGTAGGGGTGACCTGCCTATTTATTTGATTACTTTTGACTATGTTCATGTTTAGAGAGTAAGGTAAGCTTTCTTGTATTTTTCTTTAAATAGTAATAGGTAATTTAGTGCATTTACTTTATAGATTCTTTTGTTTGTTATTTTGGCCTGTGGTCACCCTGAAAAGATGCTCATTTATATTAATCACATTTTTCTATAATAAATCTATTCATATATACTCTCAACTGAGTGTCCGAGTTTGGTTGTCGACCGAAGGGAGTCTTTTTGCATTAAGTATTTGTTTTGTTTGGGAAATCCACCACCCCAGCACATTTGTTTTTCTTCGTTTATTATGCCCATGTTGTTTCCCCTAGACTTAGGGCGTAATAATTAAGCAGTTAGATAGGCACCCTGTTATATAAGTGCACATACTGTAAACTAAAGTGCAACCAAGTCTTGTGCCAACATTATAGGGCTTGTAATATTCCATTTTTTAAATTCCAGCCAAAGCTTATATATAAAGACACCATTGGATGTTTTTTTTTTTTTTTTTTTTAATAAAACGTATCTTTTAGTACAGTATATAAAACTATACAGTTTTTACTTCCTTCCTGAAATAATATTATTAGTCTGCTATCAAGCTATACTGTTCCTAAATTGACATAATGGAATTAGCAAAAAGCAAGACTTGTATTATTCCAACATACAAGAACCTTTAATGGAAAAAAATCTGAATATTAAAAATTTTTTGACCACAAGTAATTGAAGTATTAGAAAATAAAGCACAACCAGAATGTAATGACCACTTTGTTTTGTGTTTTGGCCATATTAACATGTCACGTTTATTATTTTATACAAATTCATCCATTATTCTGCATATATAAGATCATTTTCAGATGTCGCATTTCAAGACATTTGCTTCGGCTTTGTCAATAAAACATTCATGAATTCATAGGACTCAAAAAGATCAAAATGACAGCAAGCAGTACTACGGCTTTTCCAGATTATTCTGTCAGCCACTCTATTGCACATTAACATTATGAATATATTCGTTGCTGCGGGCAATCAAATCCAAGACTGCGTTATCCCATTTCCAAGCTCTACAGGCTATTGTTTTCCCTTCTCATGTTAGATTGCATTTATGACAGTTTGACAGCTGCTGTCCTTAAACAGAACTGAAATAAACAACGCTAGATTTGTTCAATCTGGATGAAATATTTGAGACGTCCACAACACTCGTATGAATCATTTCAAATAATATACTAGCAACAACAAAAGGTTACGAGAAAGGTATTCGCATCAATCAAAGAGGACACTATCTCTGCCAAATTCAATCTAAGGTCACGGTTACACTGTCAGGTCTTGATGCCTGATTCCGTTTTTTTATTTATTTATTTATTTATTTTATTATTTATGTTTTTTTTTTTAATTGTGACCTAATTCATGTGTTTACACTTGCCATACAATTTACGACATTGCGCATGCGTAAAGGCGGCTTTTAGCATTTACACCTTGATGAAAGAATTTGTCTTGCTTTTAGCTCTGGGAATTATGCAAAGTTTGCCAAACTTTGAAAGGATTTTGAGGCGGAGGAGAAGGGAAAGGGCCGTCTTCGCAGCTTGTGCCTATGGGTTATATAAGGACTGTCGCCCAAATTTTGGTCATAAAATGGGGATGTAACTCACCTGTGACCACTATTATTGTTGTGGTCTTTCACTACTTTGTACTTGAATTTTAGTGACTTTATTTTTCAGTGACACTGTAGCCAGGAATGTTTGTAGCCCTGCTCGGCCATTGCAGCCACAATATCTTCAAAAAAAGATGTTTCTGTAGGTCCCTTTAATCTTATCTTGATATGACTCTCCACACACACAGGGCAACAAGGCAGGTAACTTCTGCCATCAACCACTGACCACTTTCCTCCTCCATGTTTCTTCCTGTTATTCTTTACCGCATAGGAGTCTCCATACACACTCTTCCTTCTTCGCCAATTAATCGCGGAGAAGTAACGTAGACTAAGTTCCATACACTTTACACTATTCAGCGCACTCAAACGACCAATACTTAATTGAAAGCCAGGTAAGCATGTCTGTGTGATAGTTCTCTGCGTGAATACATATTGTACAATCCAAATTTTGATTGATGTCTTTTGAAAAAGTAGTTTTTAAGAAAAGATGGGAAAAGTGCCGCCTAAGCATATGTTTGGAAGATGATAGGTATTAATGGTGTTCCATACATGATTAAAATAGTGTTTCATACATTGTGCATAACTTCTTTTCACCAGCAAAACCAATTTCAGTATATACTAATATTGTGTTTAACTTGAAGTTAATGTTACATTTAATAACTTTTTATGAAAGTTTGAAATAAAATAACTTTACAATAATTACTTTTTATGTCAAGCTTATTTTATCACATCACGACACTTTAAAATGTTAAAACATTAAATTCATGCAAATTTATGCAAACTTAACTGACCTTTTATGAATATAAACATCATCACTGCACAAAGATTATACAAACAGCGTTTGCAGCCTGTCTCTCAGGCGGAGAGTTGCGCCATGTGATCATCACCCACAACTGGTTGAGCTCCTTCTGTTCAGTGATGTTCTGCTCTGTTGCTCTGGATCGTGATGGCTCACATACTCTCCGTCTGCGGTGGGCTCTGGAGATGGTTGTTGGGCTGGTAACTGGGTCTGGAGTGGCACTGACGAGTTCTTCCATACAGGCGGTGAACGATGGTCTGTTCCTCGCCAGTGTCCACTGCACAAAAGTGGCGAGATTGCCCCAAGAACCATTTTTGGACGACAGTCTTCTGCAACTAACGTTCAAGTTGGAGTTGTAGAACCCGCAGAGCCCGTCGTCCGGCCAGCTGGATCGATTCACCAGAAACAGGAATCTGTCTGTACGGTCCTCTAAGGTGCTTTCTCCCTGCTTCATCATGAGGATCAGGAATTCGGGGGTGTAAATGGATTCCATGAGAAACCGGAGGAGAATAAATAGAAAACACTGGGGCAAAAAAAAAAAAAATGACTATAAAAAAAATTGAGGGAAAACACACCACAAACTTTTTTTTTTTGGGTCAGGTATTACGTAACGCCTTGGCTCACTCAGGAAGGCATAAGGATTGCAAAATTTATCAAACACGTAGATTTACTTACAAACACTAACTTTGATGGACAATCGAAAAACACAGAAGACACAGGAACAACATGGGTGATGACAAAGAACAACTGAGAATACCGGACCATGAATAACTAAGCACAGGGACAATTAATACACTGGGGATGATTAAACTAATTGCATACAGAGGTGAGACACAGGTGGAAATAATGAACATAATGGAATGGTGGGAAACAGAATAAAGGAGCACATGGGGAAGGTCACATTTGTGAAAACAAGCACATGTGGAACACAGGACCCGAAACATATCCGATTTATATCTAATTTATTTCCACATATGAAGGAGGACTGAAACCAATCTCTGAACATCTGAATTCATGCATTTTTTTTCGTGTTTAAACGGTCATAGAACAAATCCGTGAACAGATCTGTGTCACATACAAGAAAAAATTCTGAATTGGGTCACGTTTAACTGGCAGTGTAAACGGGGCCTAAAAGTCGTGAACAGCCAAAGAAGCTGCATTCCCTGAGTGGAGGCATTCTTTAATCCTTTAAAAGCAGCCAGCAAAAGCCAAACGTCCGATCAAACAACCTATTGACTGCCAGACTTGCTTGTTCGTTAGTAGATCATGGTCTTTAATTGGAAAATGGACGGAAGGCTTGGATTCAGTGGACATCTTTTGCCAGTTTTCTTTCAGAGGTCTTTAAGCAATGGCATGTTTGTGTGATAGACTTCCATCCGCTTAATTGGGCTGAAAGAGGGAACGGGATGTGATGCTTGCTAATTGACGTTTGTTTGATTGCGTGGTACGAACCTTTATTTGTTTGGTGGCAGAAAGATCCTTTGAAGTAATCCCGTCTCAGTCTCGTTCTCCCTCTTGAGCAATTAAGTTCTGGAACATTCTGCCTGGCCTAAAAGACAGATGGGAAGACGATAAAAAAAAACAATTAAAACGGGTGGCAATTGATCTCATTAGTATGGGAGTCTTGGCAGAGGAGTGTATTTCTATAACAAACCCGTAAAGTCATAAACAGAGCATTTTCAGAACACAGGAGCTGTAGCTAATAACACACTCCTGCGATAATTTAAATCGCCCAGACTGCAATTAACTTCAGCGAAACATTACACAAATGTAAAACAGACATTCATCTCTGTGCGGGAAACTATTCTCATTAGCTGCTCTGTTCATTTATCTGAGCCTTTTGTGTAGCGTGCGACTGACAGCATGATGATTTACACTGCATTGTGTCGCGTATCATTAAGGAGCTTTGCTAATAACGCTCCGAAAGGCCAACATTAATAACATTTACAAAACAGTAGCCTTTATCGTGGCCTACCTTTATTTTGATTCACCAAATGCCATGAGAGCAAATGATATTGCGATGGACTAAGGGACTTTCTAATTGCGTCATCTTTTTGTGCAGTCTGTACAATTAGGCTCAGCTGTTCTGACTCAAAGCTTTTATATTCATTACATAGTCATTTAAAATGTCCCACTAGTGTCCTGAGGCTTGATTATCAGCCTGTTACGTCAGACATGCCGTGATGTCTGTTTACGGAAAAAACAGCACCGCTGGCATTGTAACTTGTTAAAACTTAATGAGAATACTGTACTGTCAAGGGGAAAAAAAAGTGGAAATTCTGTACCTTTAGGGGTGCGACAGCTTGTCACGGTGGCCTGAAGGGTACATTAGTACCACAGCGCACAGACACGGTGTATTTTCGTGGATGCTGCCCTGATGACAAGCTGCTGTATGCCTAAAGGTAAAATATATTTTTTCTCCTGATGGCAAACTTTTTGTTGTAATTATGATGCAGAACTACTTTCATACTTATGATGCTTAGTGTTGCCAGATATAACAACACAATCTCACTGCAATTCCTAACTTTTTCATTTAGTGGCTAATTCTTATGATCTAATTCGTACAATTTAGTATGATTTGCTCATCCCCCAATGATGGTTGGGTTTAGGGGTGGGGTTAGGTGCCACGCCTCCTTTTTAAAATCGTACAATTTCGTACAACTGAACTTGTACGTATTTGTACAATTTAGCCACTTAAATACTTACGTTTTCTTGTAAGATCAGGCTGGATATAACTGACTTTTCCTGTCCACAACCAGTCCAAATGCACAAAAAAAATAATAATTATATTATTATTTAAATTTATTTAAATCAAAATTAACCTAGTTACTTTACTGTCATATTTTTAACCATACAGCAACCAAAATCAGCAATCACAAAACCACAACATAACCAGATCACATTGAAACACTGCCCCCCTCTCACCCAAACACTACACTTAATGTTGATTACACTGCCTATTAGAGTATGTTTTACTTTCCAAATAAGGTATAAAATCATCCCATTTGGCATTTTAAATTCTTTTGATCATAATTATGTAATGCTTGTCAAGCAGATAATGCCTCTATGTTGCTATTAACTGCGGGGGGGAAAAAAGATAAATAAAAGTGTCATGAAAAATCCATTGTGTAAAACATATGCTGGATAAGTTTCATTCCTGTGGTGACCCCTGATTAATAAAGGGACTAAGCCAAAAAGAAATTTAATGAATGAATGAGTGTCATTATAAATTGATGTGAGTTTATTTGCAGGCGCTGTATGATGTGCGTGCACGTGAAGTCAGATGAGTCTGATTTTGATACAACTTTCTTTCACCTTCTCTTGTGGGTGGGCCCACACGGTTTGCACTATGCACTGGTCGGAGCACACAGTTTTGTTAAATGTTGCATGTAATATTTATGTTTCAAAACTGCTCAAATTTTGTGAACCCAATAATGCCATTTTTTTACCCGCAAAAATAAATTCAAAGCCGCCCAATTGTGCGGGAAACTGCCAAATCTGGCAACACTGTTGATGCTTCTAAATATCCAATATCTACTGTGGCCGAGCAAGCTTATGTGCTGCAATTTAAGAAAACACATGCAATTTAAAAAAAACACCAGCAAATTTAGAGATGTTCATTAGTTTGATAAAACATGCTGCAAATCCTCACAATGCATACACATTAAAAAACACGCTGCATTTTCTTACAACACAAGCATTAAAAAACACGCTGCATTTTCTCACAACACCAATTGAACGGAACACAGTGGAAATGTTTCAAGGGACTCAAAAACGTGATGCCACTGTGCTGTGACTATTGCTCAGTGAAGTTGTAGGTGATCTATGAAAGGTTAGTTTTTTGTTTGTTTATTTTAAAATCCTGATTCCCTTGTATTTTGAATTGTATTAGCTTAAACAACCATAACCTAAATAGCCGAGTCCGTCAAGTTTTAGAATCCTCTTGAAATATTTCGATGTGTTGTGAGAAAATGCTGCACGTTTCCGTGTTTTATGTGTTTGTGTTGTGAGGATTTGCAACACGGGTGCTGTCAAACAGATGAATATCTTCTCTTTTTGATGGTATTTTTTTGTAATTGCATGTTCTATCATTTGATGTAACATATATTAATCACATACTTTTCCCCAACCTGTAAGAATCAAAATAGATAAAATAAGCCATTATAGAATATTGTAATATATTTGAAACAATTTATAAAAATCCAATGGGTAAAATCAAATGGCTTGAAGAATAATGATTAAAGTTTAAAAAAATTTAAATGACAGTTGTACAGTAAATTAGTATTTACTGTACAATTTAGGCTTAAACAATAATTATTCTCTACTTTATTTTTCAAGAGGTGGAGCCAATGTAACTTGTGTTAAGACATTTGTTCTCATTCACTTCTGTTGATTTTTAGCCTACAAAAGAGTTTATAGTGCTCACTACTGAAAACTGATATTTTCCTTATATTATTTGATTTTAATATTTTGTTAAGAACACTGGTTTTTAGTGTAGATTTGACCATTTTTGGCCATTTGACATTCCTAGCTATATACCAAGCCAAATAAATCAGATACTGCTAATTGTGTGATGAAGATATTTTTCTGCTAGATGGTTTATGGCAAGTTAAGGTAAAGTTGACCCAAAACAGAATAATTTACTATTTACTCAACCTCATGTGGTTCCAAACCTTTAGGGAAGACAATGAGAGATATTTTTTAATGAGTGTGGGGAATTTATATATATATATATATATATATATATATATATATATATATATATATATATATATATATATATATATATATATATATATATATATATATAAATCATTATCCTCTAAAATCAAACTGTTTTATATCAAGTAAAGGGTAATAATTTTTAAATTTGGGTGAAGATATATTCCATTATAATATTAAGTAATAATAGGTTTCTTTCTCCTTTTGAACAAAAAATGAGATAATCTAAAAAATCTGAAAACCTGTAACCATTAACTTACATAATAGGAAAAAAAAACTAATAGTCTCAATAGTATTTGTTTTTCTTACAATGGAAGTCAATGCTTACAGGTTTTCAGCTTTTTTTTTCAGAATATTTCCTTCGTGTTTAACAGAAAAAAACACAACTTTAATGATTTAAAACAATGGTGAGAGAATGATGACATTATTATTATTATTTTTGGCTGTAATATACCTTTAATACAAAAAAAATTACAGACAATCCTTGCAAACCACTGTGTCGGATTACAGAGCTGCTGTAATCTCTGGACATAGACGTGCACATTCATTTCACACACACCAGCCCTTCTATTTATTTACATAAATTACAACAATTAGGAATAAAATAGGAAACAAATAAGCAAACAAAAGCGATTAACAAAACTAATACTCATGCAAACTAAAAACAAAGATGCATTCCTATGCAAGCAAAGGATAAAAACACAAAATATATGTATAACACAGATCAAAATAATCCAAGAACAATCAAATAAATAGGCCCAACAACCTTAAGCAGAAATGAGAAAGAAATAGAATAACAGCAAACACAAAATAAATATCATCATAGATCTATTTATGCCATATTTTCTCTTTATTCATTCATTCATTTTTCTTCGGCTTAGTCCCTTTATTAAACAGATGTCGCCACAGAGGAATGAACTGCCAACTTATCCAGCAGATGTTTTACACAGTGGATACCCTTCCAGCTGCAACTCAGTACTGAGAAACACCCATACACTCTCACATTTACACACATACACTATTGACAATTTAATTGATCAATTCACATGTAGCGCATGTCTTTGGATGCCAACACGGGAGAACATGCAAACTCCACACAGAAATGCCAACTGGCCTAGTCAGCACTCGAACCTGTGAAGAGACAGTGTTAACCACTGAGCCACCGTGTCTTCCCCCCATTTATTTATTTATTTTTTTAATTATTGCTGTGTTTGATATTTTACTGCAACACTATTATCACAAGAATATCTGTCAAAACTCTCCCTACAAATTATTTTCTATTTCGTACAGTTATTAAAAATACTGTACTCCATTAGTGTAATTTTACAGTAATTTTAATATTTAGATGCTAATTTAGCTGCAAGACTCATTTTGACTTTTTTGTTGTTGATTATTCATAGTTTTTATTTTTAGCAGACTTTCAGCAGCCTAGTTTCCCATTTATTCAGACAAAGCATGGAGTGTAGCGAAAAAGGTGCATAAACAGTAAATGTTTTCCTCTGATATTAGTATTCAATAGATGTAAGATACTAAGGCAATGCAAGCTCTGTGTCATCTTTGAAGGATTTAGATAAATTACCTCTTGTAGAACATCCTCTCTCTGCATACTACCTGTTGCATTGAGCCTCAGGGGGCTTACAAACAGACACCATGTTTTCTTCAACAGATTGGATTTTTGTCATTAAATTCAAAAGAATGATATTGAATAAAAAACACAGATTTAAGGCCTCAGACAAACTGTCATCATCACATGTTGGTTCTGACAGTAACAATCATCGGTTTATCTGTTCTTTTAGAAGATCTGGGATATCATAAGCTAAAGACGGCACTTGTACTGCTAAAAAAAATCAAACCCTTTTAGCAAACTTATTGGTCAAATCAAACCAGTTTGTTAAAATAAATAAATAAATGAACAAATAAATAAATAAATAAATAAATAAATAAATAAATAAATAAATAAATAAATAAAACACTAATAAAATAGAATAAAATATTCTTTGTTTATGTTAACTTATTTCATGGTCTGTTTAAATTCTTGATATTGATTGACTGGAAGGTGTGCAATAAAATCATTTAATACACAGCTAGATCCAGTTTTGATCACAGTACGAAATAAATTACCAAAACATTAGTAGTAACCATAGCAACTCAGTGACAGTTGGAGAGTGAATGAACCACACTTTTTTTTGATACCCAACTAAGCCGACAAGAAAACGAATGAATGAGACTGTAAAGAACTGTATGTGTTCATATATGTTGCATTTATTTATTTAATATAATTACAGGCGTTACAGTTGGCTATTTCGCACTGTCATTGATCTACAGTTATAATCCATTCCTGTTCATAGAAAAGTTAGTAATAAACATTTATACAGAAGTATTTATGTGTATAAAGCATCGGTTTTGTGAGAAGTGCTTCTCATATGGTTTGTGAACGACCTGTACAGCTTTACTGTGGACATTTTCTCGAGTGAAAATGACGTCAACTGAAACTTCCTGCAATACACCACGCCCACCAAAAGAGTGCCCTTTTAGTGGAAATGCAAGCCTGATAAAAGTGACCCGTACCGAACCGTACCGTACTGTACCAGTCAGTGGAAACGAGCCATAATGTGTCAGTGCTAGTACTTGCAGACAGTAATAAGGTTAGGGGTTAGTCTAAGCTGGCATGTATCTGCAAAGTTCATATAGTCAGTTTCTTATAGTTTCTCACAGTTATACAGCACTATTAAAATGTTTTGATGGTGCAGTATCAGCAGATATTAAGCAGACTGTCTATTAATAGCCTAATGAGAATAAGTTGCCATGCAGTTGCAATGTAACTTATAGTCAACAGCATGAACAACAAGGACCATGAAAAGAAAGTGACACCTAAATATATATATTAATAAGTAATAAGCAAACCTGTCTGGTGGCAAAATAAATCCCTTCAAAATATATATATATATATATATATTTATTGTGTGTATTTGTATTTAACTTGGATATTCAGTAATATTAAATCCAAAGGAAGAGCAGTGGAGAGACCTGTGTGTGTGAAGTGCTGTAAATGCCTCATACTGAGATTATTTGTCAGTAGGGAGAAAGGTGCACAACGGCTCAAATAGCTGACACCAATGTGTTCATGGTTAGAGCTGTTGGGCGAGCGTTTGAAATGCCATTGATTTCCCCAGGCCTTGTTCTGTTTGCTGTGCAGAGCCCTTATCATCACAGTATAAGCCATTCAATTAGCCAGCAGCCTCTCAGAGGCAGTAAACAACAGCGACAAGTGATTACATATGACTTGCCCTCAAATACTGCCTGTGATTTACTAAACACGTCTAGAATATTCCTGCAATGGTGGGAAAATAACAAGAAAAATAACAGTTTGACAATATTTCTTGATACTTTGAGAAAAGGACTGGACTTTGAGAAAAAAAAACTACATTTAGAACCGTTTAAATGCATTTAAATCCCTCAAAATGACAAGATAACTTTAATCAGCGGGAAATTGTACAAAATGTATGTGAGTATAGACTAGTTTATCAACCTCAAAAATGAAATATGTAAATTCTCAAAATGTTAAAGCACATGTAAAATTAAATAAGCAATTTCCATTAATTGTCTGCTCAGGCATGTTTAGCAACAGTCAGTCAATAATATTCAATGCTACAGTGCAGTTGGCTGAGAGTAAGATATGATGGGAAAAAGAAATCCCACTCAGAACAATGTACATGCATTTTCTTAATATTTAGATTTTTTTAATCCCCATATTCCAGATTTTCAAATACTTTTACCCCAGCAACATATTGTGATGGAAAGCTCTCCAATTATGTATGTACATAAATTAAATATTAAATTAAATTAAATTAAATTAAATTAAATTAAATTAAATTAAATTAAATTAAATTAAATTAAATTAAATAAATAAAAAATTGGACACTTACGATCAGTGTTGTAAAAAGTTATTTTTGAAGGTAGAGTGTTAAAATATTGGGTTACTCCCCAAAAAAAGTAACTAAGTGCATTACTTAGTTACTGTTTATAGAAAGTAATGCGTTATATTACGTTTGAGCTACTTTGCGTTATTTTTCCTTACCTGGCTGAGGTTTGATCTCTTTTAGAACCTGCAGGTGCTTTTTCATCTTCTTTTTAGAGAAGCTCTGCATTTAACAACCCTCTCTTATAAACTACACCTTCATTTACCTTTAAAAAATGTAGGATAATATTATATTTTGAGAACTTTTTGAGCCCAGAACTATACATGCTGTACATACAGATTAATGAAAGCATATAAAGTAATGTGCTTGCTACTTTTGAATGATTTGTGTTATTAGTTAAGTAAATTCACTGTCCATTGAGATAAAGACTGCAATAAAGCCTAAGAGAACTAACATGAAATCATTTATATTAAGGCACTAATTTTAATTTTAAAACTAGTTTTAAACCTTTAAAATGTTTAATAACAAAATGAACAGTAAGACAGTAAAACATCCCCAAATCAAAATAAATCTTTGAGCTTATACATTGAATAAATTGCTTTAAGTGGCCTTAACAAATGTGTTAATCGTTTCCCAAAATAGAAAACAATCTTATTATATAACAAAATGCAATCGCTTCTACAGTAAAGTTAGATAGTGGCTGCATCTTCTCAACAATTAAAGCAATAATCATGTTTTTGTTTAGATGTATTACTGTAATTGTCTTACCTGGAGAACTGATGTCAATCATGGCTAAAGGTGGGGTGCGGGTGTAGTACTTCGCATTCAGTTGTGTTTTTTTTTTCTAGGTGCTTCTAGAGTTTTACTCACACATAATCTACACAACATCAATCCACTTCTTTCACTACTTCTTTTCCTTAATGAGTTTGAAATAACAAGAATCCATTGCAAAAAATGTAAGTCTACTGCCTGCCATTGTTTCTGTTTCTGACTGTCTGTAGTGATGATGGGCGATTCGCAAATTAATTGTTTGTTTTTAACCAGATCTTTAAGTGAACCGGTAGAACCAGTTCATTAAATTGAACAGAGTTGTCGTGAAACATTTGCGTCTTTAGTACTCTGGTACTTTCTGTACTCCAGATACTTCCTCTGACCCAAAACAAACCAATATTCTGAGTTATTCAGTTACTAGAACAGTACACTGCTGTGAGAAAAAGAGACCTGATGATGCTGTGAGAAAAAGAGACCTGATGATGATGAGTGTGAGCCGATTGTCTTTTCCCTTGCAGCACGCTTTCTCATTGAGAGTTATTCAACCTAACTATAGGTCATTTTTATTCCCAATTGCATTTTGTAAAAGCCAATTAAGCAAGGTAAACAGTAACCCGCTTTACATTTAAAAAAAATTACTCAAATGATATTACTTATTCTTAGAAGTAGTGTGTAAATTTACTCATTACTTTGGAAAAGTAATATTATCACGTTACACTGCTCATGACTTGTTTTGTTGTGCAGGGTCACAAAGTAATAACACCAGTAATAAGAGCCCACCCAGGTCCTTTGTGAAAATATGGGGCACAAGAGGAGCATGATTATGCATTGCACGTGCTGAAATGAAATAGTGTACCATCTTACCTCATTTTGCCCAATCTGTCACAGTATGCTAAAAAATACATTAAAAAAATTACAATACGGCAACAACAACCCTACACATCGACAGAGCAACATTTGCATTCATAAACCATTAGATAAAATACTCATATTTAAATAATTAATTTTGCAAAGAAGACAGTAAACAACAATGGCATCTTATGCAACTTGACCTTAGAAAGCTTTGTGAATTCATATTGCACACAACTTTTGTAGCTTTGAGATACAATTAAGTTGATTGGAGCTGGTGGCTAGTTTTTCCTAGATGTAAATGGCATGGCAGAGTCAAAACACTCGAGTCCTTGCATTATCTCTGAGTTCAAAGACAGCTATTTTGTTCTTCATGATGTTTGTTTATGTGTATTTCTGTTTATATGGGCCGTGAAGAGGAATTTGTTTTTGGTTAATGAAAGCTTCTTGCATGTGCTCCTCTCTCATCTCAAATGTTTAGAGGCACAAATAATAATATGCTGTCAAAATTGTATTTCTCCATTTGTTTCTGACAATCTAGACAGACATGCGTAGCCTTCGCCCATGTTCGCAGCAACCATGCAATCGAGTAACAGCAATCAAAAAAAAAAATACACAAGTATAAAAAGTAAGAATAAAAAAAACCTTTTAAATTAAATTAGAAAGAATAGATCTTGATATAAAGGGAGCTCTAGTATAATCTTTATAATGCAACAGATAGAAAAAAAATTAGAGACATTCTGTACAGACAGACAGAACAACAGAGTTATGGATAGATGAATGGACAGACAGACAGACAGACGGGTAACTATAATGATAGAAAGAGAGATGGATGGACGACGGATGGACAGACAGACAGACAGACAGATATATATTTATATATAGATAGAGAGAGAGAGAAAGAGAGAGAGAGAGAGAGGGAGGGAGGGATGGATGGATGGATGGATGGATGGATGGATGGATGTATGGATGTATGTATGGATAGATAGATAGATAGATAGATAGATAGATAGATAGATAGATAGATATATAGATAGATAGATAGATAGATAGATAGATAGATAGATAGATAGATAGATAGATAGATAGATAGATAGATAGATAGATAGATAGATAGATAGATAGATAGATAGATAGATAGATAGATAGATTGCAGACGGACAGACGGATGGACAGATAGATGGATAGAATGATATAGAGTAGTTAGAGAGAAAGATCAATCGATAGAATGATAGACAGTATGATAGATATATGAATGGATGGATGGATGGATGGATGGATGGATGGATGGATGGATGGATGGATCAATAGATAGAACAAGGGTTAGAGTAGTTAGAGATAATTTGATCAATAGAATGATAGACAGAATGATAGATAGATATATAGATGGATGGATGGATCAGTAGATAGAATGATAGTTAGAGAGAGGAGAGAGAGAGAGAGAGAGAGAGAGAGAGAGAGAGAGAGAGAGAGAGAGAGAGAGAGAGAGAGAATGATAGACATGGTAGATAGATAGATAGATAGATAGATAGATAGATAGATAGATAGATAGATAGATAGATAGATAGATAGATAGATAGATAGATAGATAGATAGATAGATAGATAGATAGATAAAAGCAAAGACACAAGTGCTAGAATTCATTTTCTTTTATTGTTTTCATCTGTAAGATTTGAAGTACAGAAGCAATTATGTTGGAGTTAGAAACATCAACCCCTCTGATTCCTGCTAATGAGAGAACAGCAGAGGTGATTTGACACCCCTTTCGTGTTTGTCCACATGGCAAGAGAGAGTTTGTCTTCTAAAATTACTGTTTATCATTATGAGTGACTTCTTAGTTCACTGTTGTACAAGTATAGACAGATTCTGCATTTGAAGTGTGTACATGTCTGCTAATTTTTTTCTCAGCATGTGCTCGAAACCCTCTGAGGTTCACAGATCTATCTCTGACACAGACTTAGAAGAAATCAGCACATTTTCAGGCAAATAAGGATGCGAGTTTCATCCTCTACAGCCCATTACATTTGATTAGCAAACTGAATTGCAAATTAAACAAATAAAAACAACTACATTCTGTCACGGATACTTTGCAACTCAGGAAATTGTCCAGTCTGCAGTTTTCCAACTATTTTGATAGAATAAGACATGTGTCTGTGTTAACAGTCACACAGCTTTCTCACATGCCACAAACAACCCATAGCACATCTTTAATAATCTATTCCCTCTGGCAAAATTATAATTTCCACTCTTAATATTAATGTTTAACAAACGCTGCATTGTCACATTACGATGTAGGTGCAAACCACGCTTCTTAATACTGCAGCCCCAAAAGAGAGGCATGAAAATAATGATTAATGATCCTGCAACAAAAATATCATAGCATGGGTAATTTTGACAAATAAGTGCATAACAACTGCAAGTTCAAATCTGATTGAACAAGGGTGCCCTGGGTCATGTGTGAACACCTGGATGTATTCAACCAAATTAAATACCTTTTACTGATTTATACATAGATTCCAGAAGTTAGTCCAGCCAGATTTCACAAGGAATCATAAGTATATTTTACGTTTTGTCAGTTTAGTGGTTAAGTCAGCCGTACACAAATGTATGATTTAAAAAAGGAGGTGTAGCATAAAACCCCACCCCTAAAACCAACCATCATTGGGGATGAGCAAATTGTACTAAATTGTACGAATGAAATCGTACGAATTCATACGAATTCAATTGCTTAATCAAAAATTTATGAATTGCCGAGAGATTGTTTGGGCTTGTCAGCAGATGTCTGGCCGATTTGGCCTAAAATCAATTTTAACATCAATCATCAATTGAACATTTTAACTCGATTACGATTAATAAATGATTATTTTATTTATTTATTACATTTCACTGACAATAGTTCACTGACAAGTTTTATTTGCCGTCTCAAGGCATCTCTGGTGCAGCTTCCACTCATCATCAATGTAGTGCAAAGTAAAGGTTATTGCACACTGAATCTGAAATTTTCGTCCGTACTTTTCGCACGTTAAAAAATTTATTCGACTTCAGGTTGTGTGGATTGTACTGACACACTGTCCTCAAAACTTTCGTCCATCATAAAAAAATCTAACTTTTTTTCGCATCTGAGTTTTGACAGTTACAGAATATAGAATGCCATCATTTGAGCTACAGATAACCACAGATGCCAAACACAGTGCATAAAATAAAGACAGAATGTGGTGGAAAGCTGAGAAACCCTATATGCTGAATTCAGTGACTGGCAGTGTCTCTCCATACATTTGACGTACTTCCCATAGAAAGTAAAAAAAATTCATTTTGAAAACGAAATGCATTGATTTTATTTTTTTGCTGTTTGAAACAACTAACACTCATTTGGGGGATGGTGGGTCTCTAGCGGGGGGGGTCTTTGGAACGACCGCTGGCAAACGCTATGGATAAGCTCACCGGGGGCGTTGGTTAGACCCAGGGGAGAGCCCACCAAGCCATGCCCGGATAGAGACCACTCTCTCCGGCATGACCCGCGCCTGGAGGGGGGGGTAGCGCGTCCCTGGGTTTCGCTGACCTGCCGTCAAGTTTTCGATAACAGACACATATGAAGGACTTAGTGCAATTTCCGATTTCGCGGTTGATCGAACCAGGCCCCAGAGGCATTCAAAGAAGCCCCAGGAGATGCGTTCGAACCCGGGGGAGCTAGGTGCGCGTAACTGCCCTGGTTCAGCCAAAGACCCAGGTCTCAAAGGCAATCAAAGAAGCCCCAGGAGATGCGTTCGAACCCGGGGGAGCTAGGTGCGCGTAACTGCCCTGGTTCAGCCAAAGACCCAGGCCTCAAAGGCAATCAAAGAAGCCCCAGGAGATGCGTTCGAACCCGGGGGAGCTAGGTGCGCGCAACTGCCCTGGTTCAGCCAAAGACCCAGGCCTCAAAGGCATTCAAAGAAGCCCCAGGAGATGCGTTCGAACCCGGGGGAGCTAGGTGCGCGTAACTGCCCTGGTTCAGCCAAAGACCCAGGTCTCAAAGGCAATCAAAGAAGCCCCAGGAGATGCGTTCGAACCCGGGGGAGCTAGGTGCGCGTAACTGCCCTGGTTCAGCCAAAGACCCAGGTCTCAAAGGCAATCAAAGAAGCCCCAGGAGATGCGTTCGAACCCGGGGGAGCTAGGTGCGCCCTACTGCCCTGGTTCAGCCAAAGACCCAGGCCTCAAAGGCAATCAAAGAAGCCCCAGTAGATGCGTTCGAACCCGGGGGAGCTAGGTGCGCGTAACTGCCCTGGTTCAGCCAAAGACCCAGGCCTCAAAGGCAATCAAAGAAACCCCAGGAGATGCGTTCGAACCCGGGGGAGCTAGGTGCGCGTAACTGCCCTGGTTCAGCCAAAGACCCAGGCCTCAAAGGCAATCAAAGAAGCCCCAGGAGATGCGTTCGAACCCGGGGGAGCTAGGTGCGCGTAACTGCCCTGGTTCAGCCAAAGACCCAGGCCTCAAAGGCAATCAAAGAAGCCCCAGGAGATGCGTTCGAACCCGGGGGAGCTAGGTGCGCGTAACTGCCCTGGTTCAGCCAAAGACCCAGGCCTCAAAGGCAATCAAAGAAGCCCCAGGAGATGCGTTCGAACCCGGGGGAGCTAGGGGTCCATTGCTGAGCTGCTAACCCGCCTCCCAGCGCTCATATCCCCGCAGGCCAGCGCGCGCAAAGGCCTATTTGGGTCACCAACGGTAAGCGAGGGGGTCAGAGAGCCAGGAGGGGGGGGTCTTTGGCGATCAGTGGTTCCCCGGGATAAGTGAGGGTGTATTGGGCAAAGAGCGCGGGACATGGAGCCCTGGAGGCCAATGGTGCACCAGCGGTACCAATTTACGCATCAGCTGAAACATTAGTGCGCTCACCGGGGGCGTCGGTTAGACCCAGGGGAGAGCCCACCAAGCCATGCCCAGATAGAGACCACTCTCTCCGGCATGACCCGCGCCTGGAGGGGGGGGTAGCGAGTCCCTGGGTTTCGCTGACCTGCCGTCAAGTTTTCGATAACAGACACATATGAAGGACTTAGTGCAATTTCCGATTTCGCGGTTGATCGAACCAGGCCCCAAAGGCAATCAAAGAAGCCCCAGGAGATGCGTTCGAACCCGGGGGAGCTAGGTGCGCGTAACTGCCCTGGTTCAGCCAAAGACCCAGGCCTCAAAGGCAATCAAAGAAGCCCCAGGAGATGCGTTCGAACCCGGGGGAGCTAGGTGCGCGTAACTGCCCTGGTTCAGCCAAAGACCCAGGCCTCAAAGGCAATCAAAGAAGCCCCAGGAGATGCGTTCGAACCCGGGGGAGCTAGGTGCGCGTAACTGCCCTGGTTCAGCCAAAGACCCAGGCCTCAAATGCAATCAAAGAAGCCCCAGGAGATGCGTTCGAACCCGGGGGAGCTAGGGGTCCATTGCTGAGCTGCTAACCCGCCTCCCAGCGCTCATATTCCCGCAGCAAACATAAGACCCCACCGCTGACGGAGGCTAAAACGACGTGCGGCTGGTGCCCCATACACGAGCCCAGGGCCGGTGGTGACCCATTCACAAACCCAAAGACCGATTGGGCCACCAGCGGTACGTCTTGGCCAGTTGGGTCACCAGCAGCACGTCTGTCTGATCCATGCGGTTTGGAGGAGTTAGTGTCCCCGGGCTTAATAGTGGGGTGCCCGGGCACGGCTGGTGATTAGGTGCAAATCTAGGGGGTCCTTTGGAACCAGCTCTTGCCGCCGGAGAGTGTGTGTGCCTCGGGCAGAGCGCGCAAGGCACAGGCCCCCCCCCAACGCTGGATCTCAGAGGCCCCATCAATGGTTCACCAGCGGCACATCTTTACGCATCTAGCGCCAAAGGTCCAACAGGAATACGTTATGCCTGGCGCTCACCGGGGCGTTGGTTAGACCCAGGCCCGAGCCCACCAAACCATGCCCGACGGGAGACCACCCTTCCCGGCCTACTTGTCGGGACGTCCCGCGCCTGGAGGTTTTTGCCCGACACCCTCAATCTCTGACCTGCCATCAGGGTTTCGGGGAAGGCGTAAAAATATGGACTTAGTCTCTGACAGTCCAGTCGCCAGACCCCACGGTGACTGATCGATAGGAGCTAGTGTGGCGCCCCAGGGGCTAGGCCCCCACCCAGGCCCCCCAAAGCACCAATGGGGTCGGCCTCTATGGGTGTGGCAGATCCTCCCCGTCCTGGGCGCTGTATCAGGGAGGCGTGGGGGTGTCCCTCCGCACACAGCGCCCCCCCTTCCCGCCCCGATCTGTGGGTAAAGGACCCAGATGGCCCGTCTGGCTAAATGACCCAGAGCTTGTCTGCTGCTCAGCCTGCCCGCCAGCCCGCCCCCCTGGACTCCGTTTCCCCCGCGCCGATACTCGGCCCGTGCCCCCGCCCCCCACGCCCTGCGAGGGCTGGGGGATGTTCGGTGGGTTCGGTCGAGTCACCCGGCGTGGTGAATCGAGGCCCCAGGGGCAGCGTAGGGAACGAGCTGGTGTGGGCTTCGATTCTACCCCCGCCCGAGTGTGTGCGTCTGCATCCCGTCCGTCCGCCCGCAACGCCGCCCACCCCCTGGGTTTATCCTTGCTGGCTCCCGGCTGACCCCCACCCCGCCTACCCTGCTCCCGGGGGAGTGAGGGTGGTTGGTTGGGAGGGGAAGCTAGTGGACTCCGGCGAGGTGAAACGTGCCAGGGTCAGTGGTGCCGGGGTTACGGGCTGTCTGGACCCCCCTTTCGATGGTTGGTGCGTATTCCATGTTGGTTGTAGCAGGTCACAAAAGCTCCCGCGGCTGGCGCGTGTGGAGCTGTCCCCCCCCCCCCCAATGGGGCTCAAACAATCCCCGTTTTGGGGTGGAAAAAGTGAACGTGAATGGCTGTGGAAAAGCTCCCGCTGGCCAGAACAGCAAAATGAAGGGGGGATAGGGAGTGAGGTGGGACACCCCTTCCCCAACTCGAGTCGTGACAAGAGAGAGAGGTGTCGAACCGCTGACCGGGGCAACGATGAAGGGGCGGTGGGGTGCATTGTTTAACGGGACACCCCCTCTGGTTCCTTTGAAAAGGGGGGAAGGGAGTGAGGTGGACACCCCTCTCCCCCCTGCTTGAGAAGTCGTAACAAAAGAAAGCTTGAACCGAATGGATCTCCGTAGGGCATCGGCTTACACCTCCTGGTGCGGGGGGGGTGTCCTTCCCCTTTAAGAAATACGGGTCCACCAACGTCATGACGCGGAAGTGGACGCCGCCTCCGGCCGCTTATTAACCGCCGCACGTGGCGTGCGGGCCCCTTTCCCCCTCTGCATTGGCTCTAGCACGGTCATGGCTGAATGTGCCCTATGCTTCAACGTCTACAGCCGGCTTGCGCCTCACCTGACGGCCGTTCACAAGGTGGCCAACTCGGACGAGAAGCGGCTGCTGCTCGCGCTGGCCGCCGGCCGCGTGGACACGCGGAAGACACCGTGCCCGGTCCCGGGCTGTCGCCGGACGCCAGCCCGCCTAGACAGGCACTTGAGGCAGCACGCGGAGCTCTCGACCTCGGGAAGGAAAGAGGCTATGGGGAGGGTGAAACGCCGGAAAGTAGCTCGGGAGTTGCAGTGGCTGCGGTCCACCCAGCCTGCAATCCCTGTCGTGTCCCAGCTAGCATCGTCCTCCGAGGGGGAGCGGGACTCGGAGGACCCAGAGGCCGGCCGCCCGTGCGCCGACCGCGGCTGCAGGCGCGCCACCGAGCGCATACAGGCTCAGCTCACGGACCTGGGGAAACAGGTTACCAAGATGCGGTCCACCCTGCTCCAGATCACACGCCTCTACCGGGAGCTGAGGAAGGGAGAAGGGGGGAGAAGGAGGAGGAAGAGGGCGAGGAGAACCAGGTCGCCTCCTGCACCACCGGCTCCCGGGCGAGGCGCGGCCGGAGGTCCGACGCCCCCCGAGCCTCCGGAGGCTTTGGAACCCTACCCGTTCCCGGACCATGTCCCCGCGCTGAGTTGAGTATATTTCAGGCACGTCACTGTCGCTCTGCTGGCTGTGTGCCTTCGGGGAAGTTGACTCTTGGTTGTGCTCGTTCCACAGACCTTCTCTTGGGGGAGTTCGAAGGGTACCAACTGGGCAGCGAGCCCACCGCGCGCCTGCGGAACAACGTCACTTCGAAGCTGGGGAGAATCAAAGCCTTCCTGGGTTACATGGCCAGGGGCACCGCGGAGCCAGGGGACTTCCTTTTCCTCAACCAACCAGCCCGAATCCGAGCGTGGGCCGCCCGGCTAGGTCAGACGCGCATGGCCGAGCCCACCAGGCAGCACTACCTGAAGAACGTGGCTCAGTTCCTAGACTACCTCTCGGAGACGCCGCCGGCCGCCTGTCAGCTCTCCAGCACGGCTCTGGTTCTGATTCGAAGGGAGGTCAGAGCCCTCATCCGCGGCATACGCCGGCGTGTCGTCGTGCACGAGGTAAGGACCAAGCAGGCGAAGGAAAGCCGACTGATCCCCAAGGCCAGTCTGGTGCGCTGTCACCGGACCGCTGGGAGGAAAATTCCCGCCCTGCTAGGTAAGCAAGCCCTTCCGCCGTTCCAGCGATTCCCCCTGTTCGTTCTTCCGGGGCACCAACAGCCCTTGGTTCATCCAGCCACGTCTGTCTGCCCCTCTCCCCCGCGAATGGGACTCATTCGGGGGGGAAGGGGGGCAGACCGACGTGGCTGGATGAACCAACAGCTGCTGGTGGCCCGGAGAGGAGTTGTGCGTTTCTTCTTCAGGGGCACCAGCAGTCCATGAACTGCTGGTGCCCCTGAAGAAGAAACGCACATTTCCTCTCCGGGCCACCAGCAGCTGTTGTTTGAGCTGCTGGCGCCCCGGAGTACAAGTCACCAGCAGCCAAGAGCTGTTGGTGACCCAGAAAGGAAATAGAACCGTCGGTGGTCTAATCTGTCTAATGTCTTTCACCAGCTAGCCTCGAATCCAACCCAAGCACTAGGCAACAGTGGCGCTTCTATGGCTTTCTGACTGGCTACCTAACCTCCATCTCTGGGCACCGCTGTGGAGTCTTCCAGAATCTCACAATCCAGGAGGTTGAAGAGGCCTCCAGAAGCCCCGACGAGTCTGCTTATGTCATTAACGTGAGTATGGCGCAAGTAAGGTGGGGGTCACCAGTAGCATGCTCTCTCTCTCACTCACTCACTCACTCACTCACTCACTCACTCACTCACTCACTCACTCACTCACTCACTGCTTGTTCTCTGATGGCAGATTACCACTCACAAAACAAACAGAGCCTTTGGGGCGGCTCAGCTGTCCCTAAACAGGGAGGAATACAGCTGGTTCCGCAGGTTTTTGGCGCTGCGGGCTGGTCTCCCCGGAGGGAGCCAGGCTACCTATTTCTTTTTCACTTCCAGAGCCAGTCCTTGTCGGACCCTGAACAAGTACTTTCAGTCTGCTTGGCTCAGTATGGGCCTTCCAGGCAAACCCACCTTTACTGACGTACGCACTGCGATCGCGACTCATGTGAGTAGGCATTGTGACGCCCCTGTAACTACCAGCGGCGGCTTCTATCCTAATCAAGCTTCTGTCTCTCTCCGACGCAGGCAAAGAATGCACACTCTTCAGAGGATCGCCGCAAGGTGGCGCAATTCATGTGCCATGACACTTCAACCTCAGATAAGTTCTACGCACTTCACCTCGGACCTCTCCAAGCACGCGAGCGCCGCAGACTCTTTGAAAGGGCCCTGGTGGAGGAGGAGGAGGAGGAGGAGGAGGATGGGGAGGCAGCGGGCACTGAAAGCCCCCCGCGGAAAGGGCGCAAGAGGACGGAGACTTCCGTCTCTCCCCTGGTAAAAATCACATTCTCTTTGGCGTGGACAGCAGAACGTGTGGCATTGGCTAACTTCCCTTTATGTGTCTCTTTTCCAGGAGGGAACCAGCAGGAGGACGCTGCCATGGCGCCCTGCCAAAGGGAAAAGCCAGGGCGCTCGCCCGCTCGAACAAACAGAAGACTCTGAATCGTCCTGAATAAATATTGTACAACTTAACGGTCAAATGGTGTTCAGTGTCTTCATTATTCCTTTTATTTATTATCTGTGTGGTAAAAGTAAATTCAGTGGGGACAAAAATGAGCCCTGTCTTCTTAGTTCAACGCTGTATGCCTGCTGCGTCCAGGTCCTGCCTTGGCTACGTTCCGATTGGGACAGATTAGCCCTAACTTGTGTGTTAAAAGTGTCACGTGGGATGCCCTCGTCCAGGTTCTGCCTTGGCTACGTTCCAATTGGGACAAACTATCCCTGCCTTGAGTGTTAAAAGTGACTCGCGGGACGCCCCCGTCCAGGTTCAGCCTTGGTTGATAGCTCATAGGGAGAATGAATCCCTTTTCCAGCACAAGGGGGTGATGGGCTGGACAAATCTGTCCAGGTCTGCAAATGCTTTGAACGCCCAGAAGGCCTTGAGTCCAATTCTGTATATTAGCAAGCTTCTCCCGGGACAGCTCGGTCCTTAGAGATGCATGAATAGGTCAGGACAGGGCAGCTGTGGAGTGGAGGTTAACTTTATGGAGACATTATAATAGAAAGCATGGTCTGCTTTTGGTCTGTTGCTTCGATACGTCAACGTGGCCAACATCTATTATAATGTCATATAATATACCAGTCTGTTTATGTATGTGAACGTGTGAAGTATTACAAGCAATGTATCAAAATTTTACTGATTTCCTGAAATAAAGTTCGGGATAATCCTGCGCAGCTCTTTGATAATGAGCTGAACTCTCCTTCCTCTGTATTGGATGAACATAATATGCCTGTTCCTCTTTCGGTTTCTACTTTGGAGAAGAGAGGAGAACGTATCACTGACTTAAACTGACTCAAAATGTTTTGTGTTTTCTCATAATGGATTATTAATACACATCGGACTAAGTGTGCAAGGTTTGTTTACATGACAAATTTTTTGCATATGACTAAGAAAAAAACACACACAAACATTTCGGACTTCAGTGTGACCTTAAGGCTCAAGAATGAGTCCATCGTCCTACTTGACTGGTGATCATAACGCTGCAAAGGGGCTGCAGGAGTAGAAATCAGCCACAGCCTTTAACTTAGCAGGGTCATGTGACACATAGGGAATATAATTGAAAAAATCGTCCTGCAAAAATTTGATCGATTATAGGTTCTAAATGTCAATTTCGATTACTTTTCGATGATCACCCAGGCCTAGGATTTTATGTCCCAGTACAATTTGTTCAAAAGCTTCACCTGCAGTTTCAACACAAGTACTCTAATTCTTTCTTTTCATTTAACGAAATGACTTTTCAACGTTCAATATTCTTAGATTGAACATTGAAGCAAGTTAAACTAATGAATGCAATCAAGCTCACTCTAGTCACCCAAATCTGACCCTCTTTTCATCACTTTCAGGCAAAGCACATTGTGCGAGAAGAGATTCACTTTAGATAATGATTCTTGGCTGAAACACTGTAAATGTTGAAGAATGAACGGGTCAGTTGAGGCTTTGCAAGAGTGACCTTATATTTAGATTGAGAGCGGTAAACACACAATCACACCTTTGAACTGTCAACCATCCATCCTCAAAGAACATTGTGGGAACATAGTAAATATTAGATAACATATGGCAATTACAGTGTTACAAACCGCAGCACAGATTAAGAGCTCGTAAATGATGAAATGAGACAAAGACAACCGTAGAGAAACCGAACTCACACAATAAACCACCTTCCACCTTTTCATGCTCGCAAAATCCCATCAATCAACTCTAAATTAAAAGATCACAGCAGCTTTCTAATATCGACAAATGAACACCTTTTACATTTGACAAAATGAGAACTGCTAATTATAACACCATAATCCTGTAAAGCGAGAAAAACTCTTTTTTTTTCGTACTTCCTTTGTTCAACGTTTTTCCAAAAGAGAACCAGAAAGCATGTATAAGAACCATACTCAGCCTCAATGGGCTCATAATGGCTTCAATTATACTCTGACCAATCCATTTTTCATATGATGGATCGACAAAAATAAAAGGCAAGGAAGGAAAGAAAGGGGCTCTCGGGTTTATGATGCATCGCTGATACATCAAGCAGCCAATTGAGATGCGGAAACACATAGCAAAGAACAGCACGAGAAGACAAATCCGTCTCCACAAGTTGATGACATGTCCGAGAAAAGCATATTGTAACGCATGAAACTGACACATGCACAGTTAGAACAGTTTCACAACATTTTCTCCGTTAATAATTTACAGTGTTTTGGCAGTAGACTTCAAAACAGTGGCTGGGGTAGAGAGATAAAGAACGAATGCGGGAGCACGTTGAGGCCATGTGCATTTTGCAGTTCCTCTTATGCTTGTGTTTTTGTGTTTTGTGTCTCATGTTTACAACTGACCGTCCTGACAGGTCCACAAGCATCTGCTTTCCTTCGCAAGTCCAGAACAAACAGATGGTGTTTGTGAGAAAATTTTGGGGTCCTTGTGTTCCTCAAGAAGCTCCTTGGCTTCTAGTTTGCATGTCTGTGCCAAATGATGACATGTCTAGAAAAACAGGTTCTCTTTACTCTGTTCTTCTCCCATTGAAATGGAGTGTCTCTGTTCCCCCTGGTGGAATGGAGGGTTAGGGCACTCAGCAGGCGATCTCTTCTAGGGTGCCCAGTGTTGTCTGAAGGGGAACACTGACAGTGTGGCTTATCGATTCTGAATGGTTCACTACCGGATCACAGGTACTCTAAGAGAAATAACACACATGTTATTAGTAAGGCCAGACAGAACCTGCTGACATTTTTTTTTTTTCTGCTGAGAATTTTGTAAAAAAAAAAATCTGTGGATTTATGTTGAATGATTTTAAAATATGACTATAAGCTTAAAATAAGAAATAAAAATTATACATTTTTAAGTTTTATTTAATCTTTAAAGTGCAAATGCAATGAGATCCACTATTTGGTAAACAAAGCAAGTCTCTCATGTAATATATCTACTAAAAGACAGAAAATATTACTTTACAAACTGTATTGTAAATAAATCATAAGAACGTTTTATTATTACTATCATTATATCACAATAATATTAGTGAAATTAATTTAAAATCTAAATAAATATCAATTTATGACATAAACACAAATAAATACATAGACTCAATAACAGGCTAAAAATCAGTTAGTCAAAAAATCAGTAAAAATCAGCCTAGTTATCAGTCTACCATAGCCTTTCCTGATATCTAAATAAGGCCATGTTATTAAGATACATTTTCATTGATACGATCACAAGTGGACCAAAGAGACACATTACCGTTCCCATCTGACTTTTAAATGTGCTACTTATGTCCACTTTCATCAACGTCTTTGATGAAGCATTGGGCAGTTGATGGATTTCTCTTATCTGTAATACTGCAAAAGGCTTATGCTATTTTGATAGTTTACAAAAAATCAAAATCAAATTCAAATTACCAAAACAATTAAAATGCTTTATTAAAGTTCATGCATTGGCTAATGAAATTGGGGATAATTGATTTATTTTATTTTTTATTAACTATTTGACTTAGACACTTTTGTTTTTCTGTTTTAAAATGTACAGTGAAGCCTGAAAATATTCATGCCCCTGGCAAATTCTGGAGAGGGGTATGGCTGCAGACTCAGCGAGGTGCAATCTGAGCTGCATGCAATGCTTTTTAATGGGCTCACCTATGTAACCCCACTCCTAACCCTACCCCTCACAATGATGTCACTAGCTCCACTGAGTGCATAGTGTCTGACATTGCAATCTCTAAAAGCTTGCATCATAAAGGCTGCATTCAGATACTACTCAGACCCTTTATTTGTTCACGATTTTGAGATTGCTGAATCCAACGCAAAATCATCAAAAAGTCGCAATTTTTTGCAATCCTGCAAAATTCTTAATTTATACGCAAAATAATTGCAAAAAAATGTAAATTATCTCACAAAACATCCAATTCCAAACCAAATAATCAAGCAATATTTATTTCTGTTTATTTTAGCTATAAATCACATACGGATGTGACTGGAAGTTAAGGGCTGTTTCTTAATATGTGTTCTTGACTGTACTTGCGTTCTTGTGTCCTCTTGAAACATCATCAACCGTCACCAAAGTACCGTTCCAATTCAAAGTTCACATCTTGCCAAGTACAGATAAAATTCCTGCATGTGTACTTGCTCTACCCCTTTTGCCAAGGCTGCATCGAGAGGTGACTTGTGCGAACTTGCAAATCTCAGGTATCCCAGAATGCATTGCAGCTAATGCAGCAAACGTTAATGGTGGTGGAAAAAACATGCACGATTATAAAAATACTCCTTTACTGTATCACAAAATAAAGTTTGAACAGTTTTTCGGGCAAGAATGTAATAAGTTTTAAACTCAAATCAGCAGTTTATACACAAAGATAGCGCATCTTAGACAATTTGCCTCAGCTTATGCGGACTTCGACTTTCAGCTCTGTCAACACCTCCCTTACCGAGAGCAGCTTTACTTCGGCCAGTCCATCTCGGATGTTAAAACATTATATTTAATTTGTTTTGTGAAGATCTAACTGACAGTTTTTTTGTCTTATAAATCTATTATTTTTTTCACAGGTGTATTATTTTGGCAGTATTATTTTGTTACCTTTTATATTTGTCTTTAATTATGTTACCGTGTTGTACGAGGTTTGTCTTTGTTTACCAAATTGTTTGACGTAATCTTTATTTCTTATCGTGCATGCCTTCATTTCTTATTGTGTATATACTTGCATAATTACCATTGTAGTTTTTTAATCTGATAATCAAAGACACGTGTCTGTTTATAATAACAAATTTTACTTCACATTTATATGGATTTATGTGTACATTTTCTTAAATCAAAAATGTAGATTTATAATATCAATATAATATTATCTACAGGGTCGTGCTTTATATAATTAAATCATTTTATTGTTAATGTACAGTGAAACCGATGAATCCATGGTGAGGTAAGTGAAGTTATAAGTTATATATAAGTATACTGCCGTTCCATTTGAAAAAGTACCCGACTTGTGTCTTTGCGTCCTCGAGAGTTCGTTCTTCCAAGTCTGAACTTGGCAGGTCTGAACTCCCAAGGGCGCAAGTCCGAACTTTGTGTACTTGATATTGAGAAACAGCCAACGAGAAGTATTTATATTAATCATTAAATTTCCCATTAATTGTATTTTATTAACGTCTACCTCTTTTCACCCTAAACATAACCGTCACAGTAGTAATACTGGCCCATATCTATCAGCTCATTCACTCAAGTGAAACCATTCGAAGAGGGTGGTCACATATGAAGAGTTCAGATGCAAAAACCTCTAAATATCATCTGAAATTTTCTTCTAAAATGAACATTTTTATCAGGCTGTGTGTTGGTTCAGTAATTTCACTTTTATGGCAAAGAATAGGTCCTTTGCATGGTCTCAACTCAACATAAAAGGAGCATTATTCTCTGCCTTCTATATCTATGGAAATTCTAGATGGCTCTTAGAGGTTTTTGCATCTGAACTCTTCATACATTATGTATTTATTTTTCACATGTGCAATCACACTATTAAAGCAATCCTGTCAAACGTGTTTTCAACTAATCCTGAATGTAATTGAAAGTGAAGGTTAGAATGTTTCACACCCCATTCACACCTGTAACTAAAGTTGTCCACTTGTGATTAGATCGACAAAAACACATCGTAATATAAATTGTGAACAAGGCCTAAACGATTTAGCTTAGCAGGCAAGCTTTTTTACCACATCCTCTCCATGACTCTCTTCCTCCTCCTCTCGGTTCAGCAGGTCCAGCAGTCTCTCCTTCACCACCTGCCAGCACACATCACAAACCACCATCTCATTCACTGCCAAATCAGGTCTCAAACTTCTGGCCTGAGTTCAGCTTTGTAGCTCTGCCAGTGCTGTGCTAATCAAATCAGCGACATGGGTAGCAGCCCAGGTCACTAACCACAGGGGGATCCCAGGATCAGGAAATCGCAAAGGGATTGAGATTGGCAATTGTGATCGGGAAAATCATTTTGGTCTTGTTTTCAGGTCCAAACTGGCTTGACAGATGCTCATGTTGGTAAAGCACAAGTGATCTCCGCTTCACCCATTTAAAATTTCAGTGGAATGGACAGGAATTGAAGTCGGAGCTAATGAAATAGCATTAAAAGGCTCAGAAATCGAAACAGAACTTTTTGATGGTGATGTCAAAGCCTGTTTCATAGTACTAAGAACTTTTTGAGACCTTTGCTTGACTGTTTACATGGCTGTAAAGTGCAATTTCAACTCTGATAAATATTTATCTCTAAATGGTTTCATAGTTCAGAAATGACAGGTTTTTCTCTTTCACACATTGAACATGAAATGACTGATCAACTATGGCAAATTTATGCCTGTACATGAGATGGCACTGACCACAACGATGTGTTTTTTTTGGCAGCCTGCCCATTTTGACCCTTATCTTGATCCTTTTTTTTCTAGTTGGCTTTAACCTACTGCTCCATATGAAGATAAAGTTTAGTAGTACATCAGAAACACAAGCTATTTATCATGTTTACGACCTTCATAAAATATTAAAATGACAATCAATTTGCATTTTCTTGCAGTTTCTTGCCACAGAACTTTTTAAAAGATGCTTGGCAACACTTTATGATAACTGAAGACTATTTATAACGTAATACGCATTAGTTAGCTCATCTTTGGTTAAGCCAGGGGTGTCCAAACTCGGCCCCGGAGGACCGGTGTCCTGCATAGTTTAGCTCCAACTTGCTTCAACACACCTGCCAGGAAGATTCTAGTATATCTAGTAAGAGCTTGATTAGCTGCTTTAGGTGTGTTTGATTAGGGTTGGAGCGAAACACTCCAGGACTGAGTTTGGACACCCCTAAGTTAAGCAATACCTGTAATTCTTCGGCCAGACGAATCAGAGCTTTTTTTTTTTCAATTTCAGCTAAAAAATTTTGTAAAAAAATAAAAAAATAAAAAAATCAGTAGACCTTTACTCTGAATAATGTTTGTAGTATATTAACTGAAATCCTAAAACAAGAGATTTTTAAGTTTAATTTAAGGTTTACAGTGCAAATCCAATTAGATCCATTTGTTTGGTGAACAAAGCAAGTCTTTCACATAACTACAGGACAGAAAATATCACTTTACAAACTGTGTTGTAAATAAATCATACAAACATTTGCATATTAGTTAATATAAGTGCTAAAATAAAGATAAAAACGGAATATATATATATATATATTAAGTACATAAATTAATTTTTAATTAATATATAAATTAAGTATTGCATTCCTTACAAAGCAGTTATTTAAGAGCAATTGGTGCTATTTTAAGATTATTCAGAATGAGTAAGTAAATGATAATAAGCTATTAATATGAACACTTGTACCTTGTATTTCAGGCATAAGTAAGTTACTCAGCATGTTGTTAATTATTTTTTTTCTGTTTAGAATATAACTGAGCCTGTAATTGTCATTTATAAGGGATCTGCAGGGGTTTCTCTTCACTTTAGATCAGCTCACAAAACAGTAGGAATTTGTATTGAAACTGTACAATAATTTTATGTTTAGAATTATTATTTTTTTATTTATATTAAGCTTAATCTTTTTAGTCTTGATTTCTTTGGCAAGTGAATCACTCTTTAATTTTCTTTTATCTGTTTTTAGTTAGCTTTTATCTGTTTAAAACTGTAATTAAAAAAGGAACGAAAAATGAACATTCTTTCACTGTGATTTTATCAGCTTTTTATCAGTATCAGCTTTTTTTAAATGTTAAAATTGTACTATGGTAAAGGCTGAGCACGTGGATATTACTGAATTCCAAGAGGAAATTACCAAGAAATGTGAAGCTGGCCTAATCAATATTGATGAGCTCTAGTATGAGTCATAATACCAGACACTGGAGGCGTCTGTTTGCCCTAGACCTGATGAGGGTTAACATGCCCTGGACATGATAGAGTCTCGCTTAAAAAAAAAAAAAAAAAAAAAAAAAAATATATATATATATATATATATATATATATATATATATATATATATATATATATATATATATATATATATATATATATATATATATATATATATATTATTAATACATAAATACATATTTTTAGATCAGCAAATAGTTTTTTTTTTCTCTTTTGTAATCTTGTGCAGTTTCACTGAAGCAAAATGCTTTGGTTCTTTAATTTTTATGTGTTTTTTAAACTGCATCCAAAAAAATTTAATATAGAGAGGCTTAAGCTTCAGGAAAAAGTAAGAAATATGTGTATTTAAAAATTATCTTGCATCAAAAAGCCATCAAGAGAACAGGACAGAATGTAAAATGTGTGTGTGTGTGTGTTTCCTCAAGGGCATGAGTGGTGTAAGGGCTTGTGCTGGCTGCTGTCCACAGAGCAAAGAGACCAGCAGCAATGCAGAATTAATGAAGCCTCATTATGATGAAACTCTCCATCAGAGTGTCATTCATTCTACACCAGAGACAGACAGACAGACTGAAGTTTTCAACAGCCGTCACAGTGTCTGGGGGAAACTATGTGAGTGTGTGATTTTTTTCTGAATAAATTAGCATTTTTCATGTCTGAGTGTGTTTACTACAGTGTGTATGGTGTCTCGTCTAAGACACTGAACAGCTTGTCTGTGTCTGAGTGTCAGATTGGATACAGAATTAAAACTCAAATGGTAACTTATAGTAAGTTATGTGCTGAAGTTGAGTTTTGAGTTAGGTGGGTACACACAAACAGCTTGTTTGCTTGTTTTTGGTGGAGAGGTATTACGAGTCGTAGTCTGTGTGGTGTTTTTCTTTTTCTTGCTCTTTCGTTTACTATCTTGCTCTCTCTCTCCTGGTCTCTCTTGTTTTGAATTATTCGCAGGTGCAGTGGATTACGGCGGATCAAGATTGGCGCTTGGATTGGCGGCGGCCATATTTAAAACCTCAGAGAACATGGAACAAATGGCTCACCATATTTACAGTGCAATTAAAAAATAAGGTTTTGTTAACACATTAGTTTAGGTAGCCATTTCTGCTATAAACTACTGGGTTATTACCTATCTATTAATGTGATACTAACAGTTTTTTGTAGTAGTTATAAAATATGGTTTTATATTACACCCCTAATCCCACCCAAAACTCAGCTTTCACCTCTCCAACTATTAATAAACAGCTATTTAGTAGTTTATTGAGCTAGTAAACTCAGTAAATGGGTTGTACTTTACATTATTGTACTTTAAAAAAATGTTTTCCACCCAGTTTTCTTCGTTAATATTTAAAAAAATATACATAATTTATTCCTGCAACTCTGAATAAATTCAGTGTCACATGATCTTTAAGCAATCATTTGCTGCTCAAGAAACATTTCTGTATTATTATCAATGCTTAAATCATGTGTGATGCTTGGTGTATTTCTGGAAATCATGGAATTATTTGATTCTAGGAAAAGGGTTAAAAGCAGCAATTATTTCAAATAAAATTATAAAAACAACCTTACATTTTAATTGTATAATAGTAGTGTATAGATGGTGCAACCAGTGTATTTTTTTTTGCAACAGTAAAATCAGATAAGTACTAAGATTATCATCAGAAATAAGGACTAAGACAGACAGACCAGATACACATTTGTACTTAAAGGCTCTATAGTGGTACTTTGAAAGCATATTTTTGTACATACCATTTTCATGAGGTACACTTTTGTACTTTTCAGGTCCTAATATGTACCCTTGAGGTATTATTATGAACTCTTTAGGTACAAATGTGCACCTTTTAAAAAGTATCACCCCAGTGACAGCTCTTATTTCTGAGAGAATAGATAGATAGATAGATAGATAGATAGATAGATAGATAGATAGATAGATAGATAGATAGATAGATAGATAGATAGATAGATAGATAGATAGATAGATAGATAGATAGATAGATAGATAGATAGATAGATATAGAAGCACTGGTGTTGTGTTGCTTAAAATTAATGTACACTTGTTTAAAAATACTAAGTTACACTTTTATTTAAAATTTATAACTAATATCATAATGTGTAATTGGCACTTTATTGTTTGTAAATGTGGACGTACCTCATATGCATAATCGAATAGCTCCAGTAAAGTCAGGATACTTGCTCCGATAAACAAGCCCATCTGACCACCAATATCACCTGTAACATAAACATATTTATGTAGATGTAGAAGAACAGAGAGGTAAGATGAAAGCCTTCATGCTACAGTGTGTTCTGTTACCTAGTAGACCCGCCACCTCATATGCTTTCTTCTGCTCTATGGTCTCATAATTCAGAGCTTCAAAAAACACATCCAGAACTAGGATGTTGTCCCTGCATCAACAGAACACAAAGAGTGGTGTTTTGAAGTAAAACCATTAAACAAGTTTCCTGCAAATGTGATTTGTCTGTTGATACCTGAGAGAACAATTACACAATTACAGCTGAACAAGAAAATCTAGCTTGAGTTCTAATAAACTACTATGTATACCACTGAATTGTTCATTTGATACCATAACTCACTTTACATTTTTTATATTTGTATGCAAGTAAACTATTTGCATAAATATATGTGTTATTACACTGTTGACAAAAAAAATTGTTGACCAGTAAAATAACCATTCCACAACACCTTCTGGTTACATTATTATTATTTTTAGCTTTGTAATGTTTTGGTTATATTCATTAATTCATTTTCCTTCGGCTTAGTCCCTTATTTTGAGGAGTCGCCACAGCGGAATGAACTGCTAACTATTCCAGTATATGTTTAAGCAGTGGAGGTTCTTCCAGCTACAACCCAGTACCGGGAAACAACTATACATACTTACATTCACATGTGCACTTATACACTACAGCCAATTGAGTTTAGCCAATTCACTCATATCACATGTCTTTGGACTGTGGGTGGGAAACCAGAGCATCCAGAGGAAACCCATGCACGCCAACATGGGGAGGACTAGCAAACCTCACACAGAAATGCCAACTGACCTAGCCAAGACCTGAACATGCACCTTCTTCCTGTGAGGCGACAGTGCTAACCACTGAGCCACCATGCAGCCCGGTTTTGTTTACAGAGGAATATTAATTAAACACATGTACTCATAATAGTTTAGTTTTCAGGATAATGGATAATACCTACAGCAGAAAATGTGTTAAACCTCCCTAAATCCTTCTGCTGTACTTAACATTTGTCTTTGTTACTTTGTATACTAATAATCATAAATCGCATACATTCAAAAAAAAAAAAAATATATATATAAATATATGTACATTGTATATGTACATTGACTAAGCTAAATTTACTGTAGTGTATGTGTTTGAATGAGAGTGCATGGATGTTTCCCAGTACTGGGTTGCAGCTGGAAGGGCATCCTGTGTGTAAAACATATGCTGTATAAATTGGCAGTTCATTCTGCTGTGGCGATCCCAGGTAAATAAAGAGACTAAGCCGAAGGAAAATGAATAAATACACTTAGTTATTTTGTGTTCAAACCAAAAAATTATAACTTAATTTGTGTTGGGACAATATGAAGAAGGCAGCATTTTTACAGTGTATTTTAACACCCCTTCACCTCAGAGAAATAGTTTGTAAAATAAACTGTTCTAAAAAATGACTCTCATTTAAAGACAGTCACTTTGTTCCTAAACAAACTGGCTATTTAAATCTTACGAATAAATGATGTAGTGACACACTTATTGGGACTATGGTTTCCTGCCACCTGTTGGTAGTTTAGTTTATATTCCAAAGCATCAAACAATTGCAATATATGCAAGGCAATTTGCAAATAGACTGTGTTTAGCTACTCTGAAGTCTGAATCAAATTAAAATAACACTGCAAAATAATAAAAATTAATGCTTTCCACAAAAAATTAAATCATTTTATGTTTAGGATATGTGCAACAGGAATGGAAAAATCCAATTTCACTGTGGGTTGAGCTGCCACAGCTGGAAACAGATAATATATGTTTTTTTTCTTTTTCTGGAGAAAGTCTTATTTGTTTTATTTTGGCTAGAATAAAAGCATTATATATATATATATATATATATATATATATATATATATATATATATATATATATATATATATATATATATATATATATATATATATATATATATATATATTTTTTTTTTTTTTTTTAAGGTCAAAATTATTAGCCCCTTTAATCTATTTTTTTCCATAGTCTACAAAACAAACCATCGTTATACAATAACTTGCCTAATTTCCCTAACCTGCCTAGTTAATCTAATTAACCTAGTTAAACCTTTAAATGTTACTTTAAGCTGTATAGAAGTGTCTTGAAAAATATGTTATAAAATATTATTTACTGTCATCATGGCAAAGACAAAATAAATCAGTTATTAGACATGTGTTATTAAAACTAGAAATGTGTAAAAAAAAATCACATCATGGCTGCTAGGGATCAAGTAGTCAAGAGCTGCATCCTAAATTCCATACTTCCATACTATACAGTATGATAAAAACAGTATGTGAGCCGAGAAGTATGTCCGAATTCACAGAATTCAAAAAACAGTATGTGAGAAGAACCCAGATGACCGTTAAAGCACCGTTAGAGAATTCATGAATGGGAGTGAAGGAACGCAACTGACGCAAATAGCTCATGTGATGATGACAAAATGGCGGATTTAGTACGTCCGAGTTCCATTCATAGTATTGACATTCATACTGTTTAGAACATACTTATCTAACGACTGAGTTGTACATTTAAATTCAAATGCAGTATACCTATTGAGTAGTGGGCGGTTCAAACACAGCCATCATGTTTCAAATCAAGTTGCAAAACACCATATATCAGTATCATGATGAAGACTGGACCTGTTATTGCATGTTATTGGCTGAACTTCAACCAGCAAACACAAATGACACTAGCATTATTTAAACCATTCTCTTATAGTGCTGCAGTGACAAATAATCTTGGCATGACATATAATTAGTGCTAAAAGTAAACACAATTTTTTTTTTCCTCATCATAATAAAATGAAGCAGTCTAAAGAAGCATATCTGTCTAGTGGGACACCAGAGTGATTATATGCTGTTTGCATTATGCTGATTTAATTGACTCTGCGCTTGAGCAACATGTGTGTATGTGTGAGTGTGTCTGAGAGAAAAAGAAAATGAGAGAGAAAGAAACAGAGATTCAGTTTTCCTTATAGCTCCACGTTTCAGACACATCAATCACATGCTTATCGCAATGACAATGAACTAATGAATGGAGAGGATGCGATATCTGTCAGTATATTGAAGAACAACTCCCCGAATGTTCTTGACACAAAGCAAAAGTGTTCTCAACTTGTCAGCTAAATGTCTGGAGGAAAAATAAATATGTCTGAGAGGCACATCAAATGTCCTGTGTGCTAATGCCACTTTTATTGTCTAGAAGCATGTCTAACATTTCAAATAGCAAACAACACACAGGGTGGAGTTTAAGGCAAGAGAAGCTTTCCATTTTGTTTAATAACTCACAAAGACGGCTTTGTGTCGTCATTTATGCAGTTAAATACTTTATAACTTTCTTGAATGTACAGTTAAAGTCAGAATTATTAACTTTTTATTTCCCCCCAGTTTCTGCTTAACAGAGAGATTTTTTTCAGACAATTTTAAACATAGTTTTAATAACATCTTAAATAACTGATTTATTTTATCTTTGTCATGATGACAGTAAATACTATTTTGCTAGATATTTTTCAAGACTCTTCTATACAGCTTAAAGTGACATTTAAAGGCTTAACTAGGTTAATTAGGTTAACTAGGCAGGTTAGGGTAATTAGGCAAGTTATTGTATAATGATAGTTTGTTCTTTAGACTATCGAAAAAACATCTTAAAGGGGCTAATAATTCTGACCTTAAAATGGTTTAAAAAAAAATTAAACTGCTTTTATTCTAGCCAAAATAAAACAAATAAGACTTTCTCTAGAAGAAAAATATTATCAGACATACCGTGAAAATGTCCTTACTCTGTTAAACATTATTTAGGAAATAAAGGGGTTTTAATAATTCAGATTTCATTGGTATGTAAATGGTTACAAAACGTTTTAAAAAATTTTTTAAAAAATTTGATGAAAAGATTCGTTTAGGTTTATTTTATTAATTATTAAATTCACACACATATATATATATATATATATATATATATATATATATATATATATATATATATATATATATATATATATATATATATATATATATATATATATATATATAAACTATTGAATTCAGCAATAATTATTAAAGGTATAAATATTAAAGGTGCATACTTTCAATTAAACATTGTATTAAACCAACTAAATTAGGAATAAAATAATTGGCTACAACAAATAATAAGCATCCAGTCAATACATAAATCAATAATTGGATTTTTGCTTTCAATTCGTCATATAAGAATGGTATCTTAGCAATATGTGACACTGAAGATTAACACTGAAGATTAACATATTTCTTCACATTTCACATAAAATTATTTTGTCATTGTGCTTTTGTTTTTCAGAAAATGACAATTTATCAGAATAACAAATATTATGATTAGTCATGATTAATCATCCTGTCGTGTTCACCTCCTGCCTCTTACCATAGTGTTCGCAGTCAAAATTGACACTCGTGAGCAAGTGTATATGTCTGCGAACTGCAGGATAAGGGCGTAAGATGAAGGTGCGTAACTTGTAGTAAGTTAGAAGTCTAACTTGTAGTTAAATGTTGTTGGTAAATGGCGGAAATACTTTTCAGAGAACATTTTCATTAAATGTTTTCATGAGTTTTCTCCAAATTTATCCACAACTAATTCATTTGATACTATATTTATTCATTTAGCAACTCCACCATGCAACATTACTCGCTGACTTTTTCATCCATTTTGTCATGACAGTTAGCCTACTCGGGATCGCTCCGTGTGGTTGCAAATAACAGTACAATGGCAAGCATGTCATGTATAAGCCTCGCAGCTCACAGCTGAATGTTAAAAACTGTGATGGTTGGGTTTTGTGTTGTGGTAGGTGTAGCCATTAATAACTATGATGGTTGGGTTTAGGGTTGTGGTAGGTATACAGTAGATGTTAATAACTGATGGTTGGGTTTAGGGTTGTGGTATGTATAGACATTAATAACTGTGATGGTTGGGTTTAGATGTGGAGTAGGCGTAGACGTTAATAACTGATGTACAGTGCCATCTAGCCGACAACATAGTTTTGACGTCTCCATAGCTTCAAGTTACGCCTCTAACATACCATAAGTTACGCCCCTAAGGCCCTTTCATGTTACGCCCTTGTCTTGCAGTCTGCAGACAGATCCTACTCCTCATGAGAGAAATCTGAGAACTGAAAAAGCACATACAGCGGCCTATGATGGATTCGCAAAAACAAAAATGGCAAAAAACATAGCTCCTGGGATGTATTTTGCTCTTTCCAGAAATTTTTACACAGGTACTTAATCAGAATGAGCTTGGGTTGCCAAATCAAATTCCCTTCAAACTTGTGAATAAGACAAATCTTCATTCAATTATTTTTCACCCAAACCTAATAACACCAGAACTCATTCTTGGCAGAAATGGAATGGCTTGTGATCATTAACAAGCTCCACATCTCTGTGATCTTGTATATGAGGTGGTACATTAACTGGTAATTTAGCAAATTGGTGGCAGTAATGAGGTAAAAGTTAAATCCTGGGAAATGTATTACGAGGACAACAATTAAAAAGTTTGAAAAGTGGTGAAGTCGCAAGATGCCGGAAAAATATACTTCAGAGGACACCGATTTCAAAGCCTTTTTGATGTATTTGAGAGGAAAAAGGCTTTTAACACTCACGTGATATATTTCTCGGATCGGTTGAACTTCTTCTCCAGGTAGCGTGCAGATGTTTTACTGGGGATCTTGACCATGGAAAGTTCTTTGTTGTATCGAGTCATGTTACAGGGGCTCCTGCAGATGCAGTTTGTGCCTTCAACAGCTGACAGAGCAGCTACGAAGAGTAAAGAAGAGAGGAGAGAGAAAAGAGAAAGGGAAAATGAGGAGAGACAGGAAAGGGTACAGGGAAGAAAGGGAAAATATATGTCAGTTCTTTCTGCAGACGGCATTCCTCAGCCGAGTGTTATATATGTCAGGACAACTGGCAATGTAAAGAAAGTAAGGTCATCTTGCAATTCTCTGGTCATTTCTGAGTCTTCACACAAACACACACAAATACACACGCACTGAGGATTTCAGAACATTTTTAAATCACATTGTCAAGTCTTGACGGCTTGAAAAAAAATAGCATGGGTTGAACTCTTGATTACCTTTAGAGAATACTGCAAGAGTGTGATGAAAACCAACACTATGAACCTGGTAAACCCCAGGGATCATATACTGCCAATGTGTCTTCTAAAAGATAAACTTACTGAACAACAAAGACAGATTCATTGGTGATTGAAGCATGTATTCTGTAGAGGTATTTGTGTGGATTAAACTTACTGATGATAAGCTTTAACTGAGTCACTCTCAATGTTTCAGTACTGGTAAAATTGAGCATTCATCCATTAGTTTTGATGGTCCCTCTTAGATATTTTTTTTACTAACTTAGCAAGTACATATCAGTTACCTCCCTTAAGAGTAATGTAACCTTTGATTTGGCCCACCATCCAATCTAAGAAGAAAATGAGAAGGATGGAGAGGGTTGGGCCAAATGCCTTTAAATGAGATTGTCATTTCTAATTTGGCATAAGCTTTTTTGTTTATTTTAGTGCTGAGCTACAAAAAAAAAACTGAAATGAATTGTTTTAATTAAATGTTGTAAATTAATCTGATTGTAAAAATGTAAATACTGTCACTCGACAGATAGTGGACTATGCAAAAGACATTGGTAAGCAAATTAAAGCAAAAACTACTCCATTCTGTTATAAATGAGATTGTAATAACACTTTATTTTTATGGTTCCTATTGCACACTTTGTTGGCATAGTTGCATTGCATCTATATGCCAATTGATCATGTGAAAAGATCATCCAACATCATTCAAAGTTTTCAAGGCTTAAACTGCTTCTCTGAAAGTTGCTTTGAATAGAATTGAATTATATAAAGCACATAAAACACTTTGCAAATAAAATAAAACATTCACAGAGCTGTATATGAACAATACCAGTTCACAGGGAGCTGCGGAAGAGCTGCTGTTTGAAGAGAATGAAGCAGCCATAGCCTGTTACAAAAAATCTAATATGCAGTCAAATATATATTTGTTTTTGCAAAAGAAAACGATTAAAAATACCAAGACTGGTTAGAGAACATTCTACTTGAAATAGTTTTTTTTTTGCCTGCTATACAAAAACCTAAGATTATCAGTGACAGTTTAAATCTGTCTTTCCAGTGTGCTTTTACATCACATGCCACATGGTTTATGAATAAGCTCAGCATGTGGAGAGGTGTTCTTAAGCGACTGCTTGAATGCATTCAACTATATGTGCATTCACACTAAGAACAATCTAATCTTTTTCCACCTTTGGATGATGTCAAAGTGGACAAACTCAATACATTTCACACTCTGTTCTCAGCATTGTCCACATTTGATTGGATTTATTAAAATGCTTTAGTATAAAACTATGATCAGAATCAGAAATCAGAATCAGAAAGAGCTTTATTGCCAGGAACATTCGCACATACGAAGAATTTGTTTTTGTGACAGAGCTTCTAAAGTGCAACAGAATTACAAAGACAGTACAAAAAAAAAAAACATAATAAATATAAAAAAAATATATCATTTTTATAAAACTATAGTTTTATCCTTAGGGTTATCTGACTAAGTTTTGTGTGTAGTCAACTGAATTTCTGTTGGAGCAGCATCTAAAGTGTTAGCACATAGTAAGCAGACAGTCTATTAATCCTCTAATGACTGCTACGGTATATGACAAGTAGTTGCAAAGTTAATAGAACGACTAAAGGGGGAATTCAAAATAAAGTGCTGCAAAGGAATGTTTACAAGATTCCACTGTTGTCTCATCCTTTTTTATCCTTCTCTGTGGAACTTGCTCTTTATGGCTCTCGGCTCCCCCAAAATTGCTACAGTACATACACCAAACTGCCATCAAAGGACTAGAAGGCAACGAAAGCCCACTGCTTATTTCTGGGCCAAAAAGTGCAAAAACTTTTGAAAAAATAACTGTTTACACCAAAAGTGTCTCGTCAAGGCAAGGCAAGTTTATTTATAGCACATTTCATACTCAATTGTAGTGAAATGCGCTTAATAAAAGAGAAAATTACAAATAATAACATGATTAAAAACAGATTAAAATGTGTAAAAACAGGTTTTAAAAGATTGAAAAAGAAAAGAAAGACATTATAGTGTGACCTGTCGGACGTAGCTTAATACTCATTCAGCAAAGGCACAGCTGAACAGATGTGTTTTCAGTCTTGATTTTATTTTGCCTAATATTGGAGCACATCTGATCATTTCTAAAAGCTAATTCCAGCAGTAGAGGGCGGAGTAGCTGAAGGCCGATTCACCCTGGTTTGACTGAACTCTTGGAATTTTTGTTTTATTTGATCCTAAAGATCTGAGTGGTTTGTATGCAGTGAACATATCTGTAATGTATTGAGGTTCTAGGCCATATAGTGATTTATAGACATGTAATAATACTTTAAAATCTATTTTGAATGTAACTGGGAGCCAGTTAAATGACCTGAGGACATTGTGCTCTAATTTTATGTTTCTGGCTAGAATCCAGGCATTCTGGATGAGCTGCAACTGTCTGACTGTCTTTTGGGGAAGGTCAGTGAGAAGTCCATTACGGTAATCCACCCTGCTGCTGATAAAAGCATGAACAAGTTTCTCTACGTCCTCACTGGAAACAAAGCATCTATAATTATTGCAATGTTTTTGAGATTATGGAATGCTGATTTAGTTACAACTTTGACATAACTACTGAAAGACTGAAGACCCTTGACCTTATTTTTTGTTGTTTGACACCTAGAGCCAATGTACACATTCACGTACAAGGTACAATTCACATTTAACCTCATCTCTGTTGCCAAATACAAAGACTTCAATTTTCTCTTTGTTTAACTGAATACCAAATGAACACCAAACAAAACTGTGGTTATTCAACTCATAAACAAAACAGCACTTGGTTCCCATTTTAAATATGAGGCCATTTTCACACCTGCAGATTGTTAGCTTTGTTCCAAAAACAGGGATTAAAATCGTTTCAGTGTTGCTGTTTCATCTGGATTTGGTTCACTTTCACAAGGCACTATTTCTAAATCGAACAAAATTTGTCATGTGCAACCAAACTCTTTTTTAATTGGTCAGAGACCATCTGTTTTTGTTCTGGGACTCAGCTCATACGTATAAGTCATCTGTCACATTGGCTCACTGTGCTTTTTGTGGCTTTCTTTGTAGCTCTCATTACATTAGTTTGCCATTTTGAGCAAGAATCAGGGCTTCAGTGGTATTTTTATGCATTTTGGAGAGCTGTTCTGAAAAAAAAGTTTGAGTTGGCCATTTTATATAATTTTTGTTCCAAAATTACCCACATAACTCATCAGGATAAAGCCTGATAGTGTTTTCTGCTGTGTATGTTTTCTTTCTCACCTCAAATGAACCTATTTGGAGTTTATTTTCAAGCAGGCCAAGACCATCTAATTCAGTCAGTCTCAGACCAATTGTTTTGATATGGATCTAGGTGTGATTGCTGTGTTCCAGTCTGCCCAGATGAACCAAGTTAAGAGAGAATACGTGCCAGATAAAAATAAATAAATAAATAACAATTATAACAACAATCCAGGTGTAAAAGCACTCTGAATCATGTTAATCTTTTGATCACCACATTCTTAATTTTAGATATGCTTCATTTGCATAATGTGTAGGTAAGATGATGTAAAATAAGAACAGTCTCTTTCTGCACTGTTCAATTTTGTTTGCACACTTTTATCCCTTAAGCTTTCTTCTTGTGCACTGGTTTACTAAACATCCAATTTGAGTAATCTGTCTCACAGACTGCCCAATGCCTGTTCAATGTGCTCAATCGGCCACAGTGGAGAACACAAGGAAAAAGATGCTCAATTTCAGTGATGTGTAAAAGCATTTTCATGCAATCAAATTAAGCTCTACTTGGCATTCCAACAAGCGAATGAGTCGTATTTGATTCTTTGAGTGCAAATGGCTCTTTATCAGAAATACCCTTAGAAAGTCCACTGAAGACTGTGGCTTCCAACTGTCCTGCAGCTGGACAGTTTAAGAAAATCATAGGCAACCAATAGGAGACTAAAAATTCTGAATGATTCTCTTTAAGTTCTCTTTGATGTCATGCAGGCATATTTCATCCAGTTGTAAATCCTACAATACATATTTTCTTCAAAAATTATTAGACATTTTGGTCATTCTTTACAAAAAGGTTTCATTGGGTAATGTTAATTACAAAATTTCAATAATCTAACGTTGAACAATACTTGCACAGCATTTATCATTTCAAATGCATTATTAAACTCCAAATCAAACTTGTTAACTTTATTTCAAAAGTTCACACTTAGCTGTTGATTTATAAAAAGCTTGTTTGGAATGCTGGCCCGGGAGAGAGCCCTGAGCTCAAGGATTCCTCGAGCCCGGGGCTTCTTCCCATTGGCAGAGCGAGAGGGGAGCCTGAGCTCGGTGGATCTCAGAACTCCCTGGCAGCAGTAGCTAAGGCACAGGTGTCAAACTCAGTTCCAAAAAGGCCGCAGCTCTGCACAGTTTAGTTCCAACCCTAATTAAACACAACTGATCAAACTAATTGAGTCCTTCAGGCTTGTTTGAAACCTACAGGTAAGTGTGTTGGAGCAGGGTTGGAACTAAACTGTGAAGGGCTTCGGCCCTCTAGGGATTGAGTTTGACACCCCTGAGCTAAGGGAACAAAAGGGGTTAGACAAATGCTTGATTGTTATGCAGATTGAATGTCTTTGGATGGTGAGAGGGAACCGGAGAACCCAGGGAAAACCCACGCGGAGACACGGGGAGAACATACAAACTCCTCACAGAAACGCCCACCGGCCTGGTGGGACCAGGGCCGGTAGTGATCTTGCTGTGGGGCTCACAGTGCTAACCACTGGGCCACCGTGCCGCCCGATCAGAGGTAAAGGAGGAGAATAGGGGAGGAAGGGGGGTTTATTCCAAACGAAGATAAAATGGACTGAAAACTGTGGTTATTTATAGTAGCCTAGGGCTCATATGATTGGAAGATAGTGATTAGCAAAAAAGAGACTGGCCATGATAAATCATAAGCATGTGATCCTCTCCAAATTAGTTTATGAATAAACCTCACTTAATGCATTGTGGTTACCATGACCTAACAATTAAGCAGCTTTTTCACCATTCACTTTATCAAAGATGAATAAATACTTTAATAAATGTATTGTTCTTTGTTTGTTCATGCTAGTAAATACATCAATTAACCTATACTACACTGTTTACGAATTTTGTAAATTACACAAAGCTTAACGGTAATGTGAACTGTATTTTATTGTAGGGCAGTTTTGCAGTATGTGATTGTATTTTAAAGTTACATTGTGAAAACTACTGTATATTTTGCTGTGAATATATTAGGATTGCGCGATCTACGGGTACTATGGTAGTATCGCAATTCTATGGCTCCAAAATACTGGCTGCGCCATTGTAGTTTGCAAATGGCAGTATCGTCATTAATGGTTTATCTACAATAGATAATTTTGCATGTGGAAAAGTCATTAAAATGCTCACACGTTTGTGCAATAATAAACCATGTTATTTGAATAGTCTGTGGAGCCCTTTAAGGCTGCAAAACTGTGTAGAAATCACGCCCATTGCACATTTTTCAATGCTTCAGTTCGAATGCACATCTGAATCGGTTAATTTCTGTTCCTGTTAATATGATGAATTAGCTCACAATGACTCACAAAGTGAAATTTTGAATTACTTTGGATTGTTAACTGATAAGACTGAAAATAGATGACAAAATAGATAAAAAGTTTACTTTATTAGCCATTTAAGTTACCTGTACTTAAACAATTAAGTTAGCTGTAATTTAACATTTAAGTTAATACAATAAAGAGACCACATTTGGTCAACTCAATTAACTAAGTTGGCTATTTCCCATTACTCAAACAAACTCACTTTCCTCAAATCATTTGAGTAGTCTCAACTTATTAGGGTTTACAATAAGTTGTTTGTTCAAACTCAGGAAGGTCAGGTGATCAAAAAAAAAAAGCTGTGTCTTTTCATCGCCATTCTTTTCTGCTCATGTTTAGTTAAATCTGATAGTTCTGTTTTAATGCCAAAAACACAGTAATACTGTAAGTCTGGCCTTTTATCTTTAATTCTGTTATATGCCTATTTTGAACATTTAATGAAACAAAAGAGAATCATTTGCAATTCTCCTGCCTGCTGCTTAGGGCTGAAATCCTTTGCTCCTGGTGGCACTTTCAGATTTCTAATCAGCTCATAACTTGCATGACCTGAGATGGAATCTGACCTTTCACAGAAACATTTTAAATTCATCCATTCCTGACCTTTTCTCTCTCTACCATTGTTTCTTCTCCTCACCTCCATCCACTCTCTCTCTCTCTGCTGCCATTGGAGACGATGCTAAAGTCAAATCATTTAATTGGAGAATTAAGTCAGATTTAACCTCCTCTCTCATACACAACTGAAGAGAATATATGAGCATGCAAACCCACACAAGGCCATTAAATGTGGTGTAATCTTTGCTAAATCCATCGTTCAGTATGAACTTCATAGCACTTATCACACTCCATAACTTTCGTCTTCTCTAGGCATCGCCTGTGGCACATCCTGTTTTCGAAACCACAAAGGTTCTGTTATAGAAAACAGCTGGGAGTTTCATACTTGTATTACTTTTACAGCAGAGGATGTAAATGGTGTGGACATATTCTGCATGCAGAAACCAAATGATTTAAATTAATACAAACCTATACAAACATGCTGAATTAAAGACTCAAATCTCACACACTGCAATCCACTTGACTATTCATTTCCACTGTGGCTTATTTATTTTATATCTTGCTTTTTGCACTTTATTTAATCACCATACCATAGTATTGCCTATTAATAAACATGTACATGATTGTTTGCATAAAGGAAGCAGCTAACATCTGACTAGAAAACACTGCAAGACAAAGATTCAAAATTTATGCTTTCTATGGCATCTGCATATATCGAATCTTGTCTTGCACAATTATTCTCTGTTTATGTATGTTGTGTAATAGTATTGGTTTTATTCATAAAGTAGGCTAATCGCAAATGGCTTAACAAAGATTGCATTAACAGAATGTATTTCAGCAGTTACTCTAAATGTCTGCTAAATTAACCATTCATTATTAATCATAAACAACATGCACACCATTTTGCATACAACGTTTCTATGGAAACTGTAATTAAATCACCTGGAAATAGATATATACCATTTTTTTTCTTTCATTAAAAAAAGCCATCATAACTTATTCTGAATAATAGCACTGACCTAACATACACACTTGCATGAAGCTTTCTTTTCAAGATCATACAAGGTACACTTAGAATACAATTAATACATTTAATACAGTTTTTGGCAATATATTAAATAATATGTAAGGTATAAGAAGATAGTCCTTTAGTCACGATTGCCAGCAATCTAGCATTTAGCAGATTGCTGGAGAATTACACATCTGCCACTTTAATTAACTACAACTCCCATCTTACACCTTGCACACACACCAGTTCCTGATTTCCCCTGATTACACACACACACACACACACACACACACACACACACAGACACAGACACACACACACACACACACACACACACACACACACACACACACACACACACACACACACACACACACACACACACACACACACACACACACACACACACACACATACACACATACACACACATACACAGCTGGAAGTTCATGGTGGATTGATTACTAGGACTAAAGACACCTCATTCACACACAATCTCGGCTAAGACTTGTCTCCTCTAAGTGAGCATAATGAAGTGTTTCTTTGTCTTGCTTTGCCGTCGTTTTTGATCTTTGCCTTTTTTATAGTTTATGTTGTTTTGCCACCTTTCCCCAACATTTGCCTATTGTTCTGACTACGCTTTGGATTACCTGCATTCTCTGTTTTGACTTTTGCCTGCCTGCAAATCTCTTAATAATCTACATTTGGATCCTCAACTATGTCAATTATGTTGATTTGGGGGACTGCTGAATAAATTTTTAAAAGGTATTTTTTTACAGTATTTGTTGTAAATATTACTCAAAGTATAGAGAATAAAAAGTAGACCTTTTAAAAGCACTCAAGAGTAGGGAGTAATGAGTATGATGCTGTGAAAGGCTAATGCTTTTATATGCAATTTGTGCTGGTGTTTGTGTGTAAACGTAACATTCTGTAGTACATTAATTTATTGTTTAAGACTATTTGACATTTTTCAGACTGTGTAAACAGTCTGTGGGTCATGGTGTGTAAAGATTTTGACCATCTCTTTGGACACTTAGTGCTTTCAAACAGTTTGTTTGATTTTTATATATAAAGCACCCATGTCTTGAGATTGTTCAGTATGATGCGATTTACTTTCTATGTGTGATTTAATTGGACAGGAATAGCAGGACTGAAATTTCTACTCAGTCCCTAAAAGTACTCAGTAAAAGTACCGATACAGCACTAAAAATAAACTTAAGGGAAAGTAAAAACACCCATTTTTTAAACTACTTAGTAAATTAATATTCCTAAAAAAACTGCTCAATTACAGTAGTTTGAGTATTTGTAATCTGTTACTTTGCAACACTGATGATAAGCTATTTCTATGTATTGAACTTACAACTCAGCTATGCCTATTGGTATATCCAGATATTTGTTCTATGGCATCTTAACAAACAAAATATAGCACACAGTGTTAAGTAAGCAGTAATATTTTCTTATATTCTGAACTGATTGTGGTTGTAATATGCTCTGTATTGTCCCTCAGTGCTCTCATCATTGGCAATCTCACTCATTTTAGAGGGTGTTGTATTTATTTTGTCTTTAATCCAGCAATTTCCCCGTCTTACCTCTAATAGCTTCCCATTCATGTCTAAATGTGTGCATCTGCATATTGTTCTGGTAAACCTAAAGCATATATTTCTTCCCTCCTCAGGGTGCAGTGAGCAGAAAGTTGGAGTTGTTGATAATTTCCTCTATACTTTGCCAAAGATAAGAACCAGCTGTCAAGCATTTCTGAAGCCAGCAGCTAAAGTTTTAGACAAGCTGTTCAGCCTCTTGTGCTGCGCCTTTGTGCCTTTACTTGTCAATTGAGGTCAGACATTTCCAACTGAAACTCTTCCGGTGGTTTGGATTGCTGTCCCATACTAAATCTGGCTTTATCTTGCATGCGTGTGCACATGGAATTCTAATCAAAAGGTTAAAAATATGTGAGAAATTAGACATGTTAATAACCAGAATATGTGTTTGGAATTGGCTGCTGCGCTGATTACCTGAAAAAGTTTGCAAATGTACAGTCCTAGCTGCGCTCTAATTTGAATTTCCTCATTAGTGGAAGATAATTAGTGAACATGGAGCCAACTTGATTATTATGTGTGGGATAGACCGCTGGTATATACTGTCAGATGGTACGTAGAGAGGGAGTTAATGAGGGCCAGACTGCATTCTGTCAGCAGAGATGGTGCACAAAAGAGTTCAAGTCTTTGTTTTCCCTGAATGCATTTCCAAAATAATGACTTAATTTGAGCAAGTTCATGAGAGGGAATTTAAAGTTCAATAAAGAAGTCTCAGTGTCAAGAGGAATCAAGATCTGCTAAGAAAAATGCAATTATATTGTGAGAGAACTGAGGCATACTCTCAAAGTTTCTCCACACAGAGTTAATATAGTCTAATTTAGAGAAGCTGGTGAAGATTATAGATAATACATTCTGATGTCTAGTGTCTACCGCTACTCTGATGTAGAAGCACATATACAAACACATATGTGATTTCTTCTATTACATTTATTTTGCTTTTTGTTCTGTGGTTTGCCGTTTTATCCAGTTTAAGGGTGCCACTTATCAACAAATCTATTCCACAAAGGAGGAATATGTGGTGAAGAGAGTGACAGAAGGACGGTGGTTGCAGTTTTTTTTTCTATGTAATTGGATTCTGTTGAGGGTCAGTGCTGTAATAGTCACAAAGGCCTGTTGAACATAAATTTGTGATATATATTTTGTGCCAGAGAAGTGTCTAAATGAATAAAAATGAGTCCAATAGTACTTTAGGATTCAAAACATACTTTATTTGTTCACCCTGTCTTACTGATGAGAAAACATGCCAAACATACCTAGGGCTCTATTTTGATGGTCCAAGCGCAGAGCGCAAAACGCAGGGCGCAAACACTTTCATGGCGTGTCAGAACGCATTTTTGCTAATTTACGGACGTGAAAATCCGCTTTGCGCCATAGCGCATGGTCTAAAATGGTTGAGTTTATTTTCTTAATGAGTTATAGGTGTGTTTTGAGAATAAACCAATTCGAGTCAACAGAGCATCTACTGCGTGAGAATGAGAGATAAAAGATCACTTTCACTTTCGCTCTTGGATAGGGAAACCTTTACGCAGATATCAATTAGTCTATAAATAATTAATTGCATTTGTTAAGCGCAAATATTCATTTCAAAACTATTTCTAAATTCAGTTCTTATTTCCAGCAAACGAATAAATGAACAATATTAACGAAGTGTGTTCAAAAACCTGAGTTATATCCTAAAACACATGCTGTGCCCCATATGGTCTAAAATCTGACAGGTGGACAAATCTAAGCTTTTTTTTAATAAAACAAATATAAATATGGATATAATAAATAATACTGCTAATAATAATAAAATTATACAAAAGCAAATTGTTATGAAAGAACTGAAAAAGCATCCTGAGATGAAGACATAAAAGCAGTGGATTTTTCATATTTATGAAGGCTAGAAAATAATGTTTTTTAATATTTTAATCCTTTATATTTATATCCTATATCTATTCTTATTATATCCTATATATATCCTTAATATTTAAATGTTTTCATTTGTAAAGATATTTGCATATTGCTCTCTTGTGCGTAATAAGCAGTGTGTAAGCAAGGCGCAACTCTGTGCCGGAGTTTAGACTGGGCTTTTTTTTGGTCTAATGAAAAATCTAATATAATTTCTCAAAATAGCAACACGCCAGCAGTGCGCCTGAGAACGCCTTCCTTTTTAGACCAGAACGCCTATGGGCGCACATCTGAGCGCAAATGCATTTGCTATTTAAACAGCGTAGCGCAAAGCCTCAAAACCCCTCTTGTGCCAAGCTGAAACTACTGTAAGGCGTAAGATATCACAAATACTTTGATGTCTTTGACAATTCAAACATGAGCCAAAAACAGAGACAATTGGCTTCACAACCCAGCAGGTGGGAATGCGGGAAAGAACTAGTTCCGCTGAAACTCAACTTCAACCACCCCACCTCACACATATGGTCATTTCAATGTCTAAGTTAACCCAAGTGACTTTATCTATCATGTTTGATATCATTTGAAATGTCTCAGTGCGACTGGTACAATGGTCTCATTCTCTCAGAAATAGACATAATCAAAACAATAAATATATAACTTCAGGCATCTTTTGAACCACTTTGAAGGGTGTGACTTTCCCACAGGCAGTACTAAATGCAAATGCCTTTTCTTATGCACACACCCCTTTCCTAGAGGGGATTCTTGGATTACTTAAGGTAAGGTTTGAGAAATGTTCGGCGCGATTCTACTTACCCAGATCAGCCCGTAACATGGAGCTTATGCTCCATGTTATGTATATTTTGAAGTCAGGTATGCATCTTTTCATCTTGGATTTGTCTTTGATAATTTGATGTTTTGTATTGATCATTTATGAATTGACTGATTTAATTGGCATAATACACTTTTACCTGACTAATAAATTGTTATGTTTGAACATATTTTGCTCACTCTGTAATTATTAGTTCTAGTATATTACGCTGTATCCTTGTTTCCGCACGTCTTGCGTCAGGTCAGTAGACGGACTAAAATCCAGTTGAGATGGAGCATTGGGCACACTAATTGTGTTTTAGGGATCCGACTGACTCTTGATATTGATTCGTGTACTTAGGTGGAAAGGGCGTTAACTTCCGTCTAGGACAACAAGATGTTGCACGACTAACCTAGATTGGGTACCCAACCTTTGTTTGAAGGTAATATTATTTTAAATTAAGTTCATATGGGAAACCATGGGCTTGGTGAAAACCAAAGTTACTATAGAGTCCAGTAGTCTGGTACATTTATAATAATGCCCTAACCTCTAATTAGAAATGATATTGTCTTAACCCAAGGCTGTACATATAAGCGGGACTAACTAAAAGTACTTTAGAACGAGCGAGCTGGTAGCGGCCATCTAAAAGTATTAGTCAATTACCTCTGTTTAATATTCAAGACTGACCAGAATGTGACCGTGAGGGATGCCTTCGGCCGGGGCGATTTCTCTGAGCACATTAGCACCCGAATGAACGGATGTGATAGTTACTATTGAAGACAAAAGGTTCAAACATTTATCTAAATTATATATTGATATAATCTTCTTAATGTTTTATGATTGGAGTCAGATAAAACTAAAGATAAATATATTAATATTCTAAACCACCTCATACTAAAATTGGAGTCAGATATGAGTTAAATTTCAGGTAAATCAACATTGTGCACTGGAAAGACCGAACAGGCATTGAACCTTCATCCACCAGTGGACACCGGCATTGGGCCAACTAGGTGGACCTTACACTACCAAAAGACTATTGCGCAACGCCTTGCGCCACATTGCGCCGGGTGTATGATAGGGCCCCTAGAATTAAAGGTTCAAGAAACCCTGGAGTATTTATTTGAAGTTTTAACTGATTTGTGTGTGTTGAGCATCAGTTAAGGCAACGTTAGCACCTGTCAGCTTTAATTGTGAAAAAAAAAGGCTAATGTTGAGCTTTTGATAGCTAGTTCCGGAATTAAAATCATTTTAGGCCATTTTCAAAATTTGTGACATAGCGCTTTCTGCCTTTCCAGAGATGATGTGTCGGTTTCTGACGTGTCTCTTATCCTATAAGAATACCCTGATTCTTAATTATTTATGAGAGCACATGCTTTCCGAGGGCAAGGCAGACCTGCCAAGCTGTGAGACCGCATCTGAGCATGCCACATAGTACCTGGTTTGTTTCCATGATCCATGGTGGTTGCTGAATGTTTTTTCGTCACAATGCTGTCAGAGCCAATACAGCAAAGTTGTTGGTTTGCAGAAAGCATATCAGTTGGGAGAGCTATATGAGAATTGGAGAATGGCGGACTTTGCCTTTTATCAGTTGAGTTTTGTGGTTATGTGTATATGAAATCACAAATACCAATAGTAATGGCATTAAATTACTTTTTTTTTTCTTAGCATTTTTACTTTGTTAACTTTAAAATCATTCGTTTCCACACGATTTGTGTCTCATGCTTTTGTCTGACTTTATGAGCCAACTGACAACAATTGTTCGCTCCCCTCTTTTTCCCCTGCTCTGCCGGCCATGCCCACGTCTCCCTCTGCTCGCAGCACTCCACACCCGTCATAAAGCATTTTTTGAAAAAGGTAGACTTGAACCGAAAGAGGGGGGTTACATGAACCTTTAACACTGGAACAAGCAGAATACAGTAACAACCAGAGTGCCCATAGCAGTCATGCTAACCTCAGCTAAGTCATATAAATCCTTTTTACAGTGATTTTTGTCACATCATATTTACAATCTCTATGTGCTGAAGTCATTAACCTATTAAGATCTTATTTTGTAATATAGTCTATAATTCTGTATGAGTAACTAAACTCGTAAACAAAAGGTAGCAAACAGGTAGAGTTGCTAGGCAACAGAAGCACAGCAATTCAATGCACAGGGAAAAAGTAGTGGAACCTACAATGTGTGGTCAATTTGACCATTTTTTCCATTCAGTTTTCCAAAAAAAAAAAAAAAGAAAACTCTCAAACACTCAAAACTCTTTTGTGTTTTATAATATTTATAGTTTCGGCATTATGAATGTTACACACATTTAGGAAAAGTCAGGGTACCATAGTTTTATTTATTTTATTTTAAAAACAGTCAAACGACTGCATTGGTAGTTCTAGTTTTAAGCCATGCAAATGAGCAACATGAGGAAAAAGCAGGCCAATGTGGATAACTTTGTTAATTTCAACATGATTGTTTTTGTTTTGGAGACTCAAGTCATAGCAGATTTGGGGATTTACAGTCGAAGTCAGAATAATTAGCCCACCAGAATTATTAACCTCCCAATAACTGTTTTGATTTTGGTCAAAATAAAGCAAATATATACATATACACTTGAAGTCAGAATTATTAGCCCCCCTTTTTATTTTTCCAAAATTTCTGTTGAACGGAGATATTTTTTTTCAACACATTTCTAAACATAATAGTTTAAATAACAAATTTTAAGTTGTATTGTAATGTTGTAATGTAAGTTGTAATGTATTTAACATTTTTCTATAACAAATTTGGGTGTAATAGTTTTTGGTTATCATGAGTTATTTTGTTAGATAAGCTACAGATTTGTGTTCAGTACTGACTAGTTTTATGTAAATGCACAAATATTACATTGTTTATCTTCCAATTAAAATATACATATAAAAGATAGATTTGTGGGGGGTGTACTAATAAATGCTGAGCACTGTATACCATTAATCTGTTATTTACTATTTATCTGAGTATTTTTCAAAAATTGTCCTTATCTCAGAAATTTACAGATGTTTTCCGTTTATTTATGCATTTCACGTGAATTACCTTGATATCTACTATTATTACTGTTCATTTAGACTCCATTTCCCAGTAAAGTTTCAGTGAAGTGAAGTTTATTGACATTTTTATTAGCTTAAAAGTATATATTTGTCTGAGTTGGGCAATTATGGTACAAAAAAGGAGCAATGAAAAAACTAAACTGCGGGTACCTTTTTGTATTATATTACAGATTTATTTCTCTGTGCCAAAAACAGTTCATTGTGATGCTGGATGCTGTATTAAACAGGTATTAAACAACGCACTTGTTTGTATCGTAGTTGTTTTACAATTTATTGCACTTTAAGTGGGTCACACATCATGTATTGTCACACTGTGGCTAATAAACTGAACTCTCACACTCAGGCAGACTTTTTTCTAGGCAAATCTAATTTATTGACAGAATATGGTTATTATATGAATATAGTAACTGATAAGAATAATGTTAACCAATTCAAAAAGTGCTAATGCTGGTTATGTATGTATTAATTTTATTAATATAGTCTCAAACATTAAGTGCTAGAATAAACTGCTAGTATGAGACTGCAGCCTCCAGTCTTGCAGGAATACCCCAAAATAAGTACATATAAAAACAAGGGTCCTAGAAATGCAGTCCTAAAACCCTATACTGCAGGATTGCTTAACTTCAATGAAGCCAAAAACACAAAATGGCATCGTTACAAATACATTAGAATGTACTGGCAGAGCTGAAAGTAGTGAAGCACAATTCTAGATGGTTCTGCCTCAAATTAAAACGTTAATAATGAATGTTGAGCTGCCCTATACTCTCTCACAATGATAAAAAAAAAAACAAAAAAAACATTTTGTTCTCCATGGGAAAAGTAGATTTGTTTTTCAAAATGTAAAAAAGCTAATACATCTTGGTGCCCTGCAAAAAATGCTTATAATTAGAGTTTTTGTCTTGTTTCTAGTCTACACCTGGCGCAATAAAGCGCAAGACACGTTTGACGTGATTTGTTGCTATTTTCAGACCAGCGCAACCTTAATTTTACTGTTTTACACCACGTTGTTTAAATAGCAAATCCATTTGCACAACTTAGTGGACTCATGGGTGTTCTGGTTGAGAGGCATTGTTGGCTCGTTGCTATTTTGAGGAACTGAAACATATCGTGTCATTGACCAAGTAAAAACTGGTCTATAGTCCAGCACAGAACGTGTTAGTTATGCAACTATGCAGGTTCAAAACACTTAATACACACAGAATGTACAGCAATACACAAATATTTTTACATATGAAAAAAGGGTTAAAATGCTTATAAAAATATATCAACTCCATTCCACCTTCATGTCCAATTTTGTTTTAGCTTATTCATGATAATTTTAATTTTAATGTTATTTTATTATGTCGATGCAGTGGCGCAGGTTGTGCTGTCGCCTCACAGCAAGAAGGTTGCTGGTTGGAGTCTTGGCTGGGTCAATTGTTGTTTCTGTGTGGAGTTTGCATGTTCTTCCTGCGTTTGTGTGGGTTTCCTCTGTGTTCTCCGGTCCACAATCCAAAGACATGCGCTACAGGTGAATTGGGTAGAATAAATTAGTGAATGAGTGTGTATGGATGTTTCCCAGAGATTGGTTGCAGCTGGAAGGGGATCAGCTGCATAAAACATGTGCTGGATAAATTGGCGGTTCATTCAAAATTCGAACTGAATTTAGAAATAGATTTGAAACAAATCTTTGCGCTTAAACTAACTTAGATATGTAGGCTAATGGGTGGATGTCAGTGGATGTCAGTGGATGAATGTGCTTACTCCACGGAAGTAAAGAAGTAAAGTAAAAAGTACAAGTAAAGTACAGAGAAAGTATATGCACAGTAAATAGGAAATGCACCATGTCTGACGCAACTGACTCTTAAAAGGAATAGAAAATGAGACTCTGATTGGTTAATTGCACATTATGCTCAAAACACACCCAGAATTCATTAATAACCCTGTTAGACCATGCATATTTTTCCATCCCTAAAGTAGCAAAAGTGGATTGGGAAATGACCTTAATGTGTTTGAGCCATGTGCTTTAGACTTTACACCTATAATTAAAATAGAGCCTGAGTACTTAACATATTGTAAAACTATTTAGCTTGCTTTAATTAAAAAACGGCTTAATTATGACTTAATATTTATGAAAACAAGACATATATATATATATATATATATATATATATATATATATATATATATATATATATATATATATATATATATATATATATATATATATATATATATATTAGAAAACACTTTTTGATATCTGGACTGGATACAAGACAAAAAAAATTGAATTCTTTTTGCAGTGTAAGATTTATGTTAAGGAATACAGTTACAGTACAGAATAGAAAATAAATATGCAGTTTGTACAGTCCAAAAGTCATTATGTCTACAGAAAGTCTCAAGGAAAGATGTGAAGTTCACACTCACCCAGAGCAGGTTCAGCACAGTCCTTATACTGTTCAGGAGTGCAGTATGGAGAGTCACCTAGAAACAACAAAGAAACAAAGACACAGAAAAAAAATGTAAGTGCCAAAGAAAACCTCTTCTTTATTCAGCCTTCATAAATTAATAATGAAACACTGAAAACATGTTCTGGGAGGGAAAAAAACAGACCCAACCTTCACCCAGCCAAACTCTACACGACAAGGAAATAAACAACTGTGAGTACTGTGTGTGCGAACAGGGTGCAAATTATAGGGGGGAGGTTTGGGGGGACTGAGCACCCCCAAAAGGAGGTGAAAACAAGATGTATAGTGGGGTCAGCCCTTTATTACTGAGAAATAGTTTTTCTGATCTGTTCATTCGTTTATTCGTTATTTATCAGGGGTTGCCACAGCGGAATGAACCGCCAACTATTCCAGCATGTTTTATGTAATGGATGACATTCCACCTGCAACTCAGTACTGGGAAACACCCACTGCACATACACACACACACACACACACACACACATGCACGCATACACACATAAACTGGAGCACACAGAGGAAACCCACGCCAACACAAGGAGAACATGTAAACTCCACACAGAAATGTCAACTGGTCCAGGCGACAATGCTAGCCACAGAGGGCCCTATCATACACCCGGCGCAGTGTGGCGCAAGGCGTGACGCAGTAGTCTTTTGGTAGTTTAAGCTTGGCGCAAGTGTCGTTTTGAGGCTTTGCGCTACGCTGTTTAAATAGCAAATGCATTAGGGCTCATTTGTGCGCCCATAGGTGTTCTGGTCTAAAAAGGAAGGCGTTCTGAGGCGGACCGCTGGTGCGTTGCTATTTTGAGAAACTATAATAGATTTTTCATTAGACCAAAACTAACCCGGTCTAAACTCCGGTGCAGAGTTGCGCCTCGCTTACGCACTGCTTAATACGCACAAGAGAGCAATAGGCAAATATCTTTACATATGAAAAATGTAAATATTAAGGATATATATAGGATATAATAAGAATAGATATAGAATATAAATATAAAGGATTAAAATATTACAAAACATGTTATTTTCTAGCCTACATACATATGAAAAACCACTGCTTTTATGTCTTCTTTATCTCGGGAGGCTTTTTCAGTTTATTCATAACAATTTGCTTTTGTATAATGTTATTATTATTAGCAGTATTATTTATTATATCCATATTTATATTTGTTTTATTTAAAACAAGCTTAGATTTGCCCACCTGTCAGGTTTTAGACCATATGGGGCACAGCATGTGTTTTAGGATATAACTCACATTTATTTTATAATAGCACATTTTGTTATTATTATTCATTTATTCGTTTGCTGGAAATTAGAACTGAATTTAGAAATAGTTTTGAAACGAATATTTGCACTTAACAAACAAAATTATTTATTTATAGACTAATTGATGTCTGTGCATAAAGGTTTCCATATCCAAGAGCGAAAGTGAAAGTGATCCATTATTTCTCATTCTAACGCAGTAGATGCTCTGTTTAACAGTTTTCTGTTAAAAAAAACTGTCAACTGTTAACTGTTTGCTTGTGAAATGCTCATTTTTTACTTAGACTTACTTTGCATCCTGTAAATAGCGGACGCACCTGACTCTTAAAGGGAATGGGAGATGAGACTGTAATTGGTTTATTCTTAAAACACACCTATAACTTATTAAGAAAATAAACTCAACCCTTTTAGACCATGTGCCGAAGCGCAAGGCAGATTTCCCGTCCTTAAATTAGCAAAAACGTGTCCTGACATGCCCTGAAAGCATTTGCGCCCTGCGTTTTGCGCTTTGCGAATGGAACGTCAAAATAGAGCCCAGAGTCACCATGTCACCCTGTATCTTAAATAATAACATTAATAATTTAAATATTAGTTAATGCAAATTTACATCATTTACAATTTACATTACCACCCCTATAACGATTCATACAGTTGTGAATGCATAAGTCAATCAGTTTATGTAAGAAATAAATTCATTTAACAGTCTGAAACTGGCAGATCTAGAGCCTAGATAGACATCAAAAGTGTTCAAAGCAAACATTTCTAGTAAAATGTTTGTATCTAGATATAAGACCCTTTCACACATACAGACCTTTCCGGAAAATTACTGGCAACTTTTTGGAAGGTCTGTATGTGTGAACAGGCCTTTTTTGAAAGTACTGATAAATTAATTCCGGCAATTTTCCAGAAAGAGATGTTGTAACATTACCGGTAATTTGCCGGTGTGGTAAGAAATCGGGTCCCCCTCCTGCAATCGAGTCCACTACAGACCCCTAAGCCATCATCTGTGGTGAACGGATGATCAAAAACTATTATTGCGATATCTTGTTGTGTGGCTAATCAGAGCTGCGTTAGCTTATTGTAGCCAGGAGGCTAATGGTGGGGGTATGATTATGCTAGCACATAAGATAACTGGGCTAACTAAACAGTTTAAAAGATAAATGCACATTTTCATAACTCATGCATCCCTTTAATTATATAAGTATACAGAAGGGTCAATATAACACGTTTACATGCCATTTTAATGGTGAAATGAAGTAGTCATGCTTTTTATTAAATTATGAATGTGATTTCATAAACTGTACTTCATAATTAGGCACTACAAACTATACCTATTACAATTCCAGTAAAACAATATCACTCAAGGTCCTATAGGCGAAACTTAATTTTTAGGGGGGACTCAATTTCTCGTGACAACGGAATGCTGTACTGTGTGAATGCAGCAGGAAGATTGCCGGACAGCGACTTCACGTCTAGAACGCGATGATGTGAGATGTCTACTTTAGCCAATCAGAACACTCAGACGCATTCACATCCACGCGGTTAATAAAAATGAAAGCCTTTGAATACTTTTCCAGACACATTTAGCTGCTAGATGTTATTCAGATAACTTTTCTACTGTATGTTCTTCTTAATGCCAACAGTGTCAAATATTATTGATAAAATGCTTATGATTAACCCCTGTTTGTTTACCTTCAAGCTCTGCTGCCTTCAGTTGCTTGACGCGTGTGCACGTGAAATAGCTGGTGAGCACCAGCACACACACATATTATGAACATCAAGACATGTGAAATTGTTTCTCCATATGTTTTCTTTTAAGTTGTTCACAATACTTATCCATCCACATACTTTGTAATGTAGTCAAGTGTGTAAACATTTAGCTGCAGTTTGCGCTTCTGCCTTTGGATGTCTCAGAAAGCAGCTGCATGAATGCTAAAGCTTTAAATTAAAGTGAAACCATCAAGAAAAGGCAGACCTCTTCTATGTTTACAAATACAAGCGCAGCTGTTTATAGGTCCTTTCTGGTTAATAATGTCAGAATTTACTGGTACTGTATTTTGGAATGGATGTGTGAAAGGTTCCAAATGTCTGTGCCTTTTTTATGAGTAAAGTCATTTCGGAAATTTTTCTGGATATTTACCGGTATCAGTGCATGAAAGGCGATACAGTCTGAAAGTAAAGTCAAATTAGATGCATATTTTTTGTTTTTGTATTTTGACCTAAAGTAACATCTGGAATCACTAATCAGAGGTTACTGTAGGTCAGAATACATGAAATAACCTTTAAAACAATGAAAACTTGAAATAAATTTGACTCACTAAAGCATTGTAATACACAAGTAACATTACAGAAAAAATGTACCCCCTCCCCAAATAATCAATGCTTAACTTGCAGCCTGTGTGTGAATGGAAGAGGGAAATGTATCAGATATGTACATCACAGGGCAAATCATTTAATGAATCTATAATTGCAGTATTACAGCCTGTGTGAACCAAGGACTAATCATGTTAATTGTGATAATAAATAATTGTGCTGTCAATTGAAGTAGTGAGAAGTACCTATGGGTACGTATTAATAGGAATCTTTATGAAAAAAAAAAAAAAAACAGATGCAGTTTTATTCGACAGATGGCAATGGAGACCATATAGTGTCATTAAAAAAGACCACAGTGCTTCTTACTTTAAAAATCAGCTATACAGTAATAGGAGAGCATAAAAAGGCATTAAGAATGGAGGGTAAAGGGCACTAAGTCACAATGATAAGCTTGTGAAATCATATTATGAAATCATGGGAATATATTACGCCTTTAAAAAGGCCATTTAGCAGCAGTTAGACATGAAAATTGTGCTGAAATTTCCATTTTATCAGTGGAATGAAATTAAAAATTGAAGGCTACTTTGGGAAGGGCTCTTTCACATGTCTCAAATTATACAATATGTCAAGTTCAGACACTGGCTCTGCTTACAAGCCCTTGCTGTCAGATTGTGGGATTGTTCCAAGGTACCTTTGACCCACAGAAAGCTAGTTTCATTTCGATATTCTGACCTCTCCTAAACAAGTTCAGCCAGGATTTGTTTGGCTGCCAAAAGCAAACCGCAAACACCACAAGGCATCAAGTTATCACTATACATACAACCTCATGCTGTCACATTTTTCGGCATGAGCATATGAAATTTGACATTACCGAATGAGTCTTCATCAAGACGTTTAAAACCTTTAGACAGTGGTTTACAGAGAGAAAAAGAATATATGATATTCTGCTGGTTTCATGATAGACAGTACAAACTCTATTTGTCGTGACTGTCATCATAGACATCATCAGTAACATCTTTTTTTAATTATCTATTGTATTACATAAAAGGCTGGGGATCTGCTCTAATTTGTTTGCAAACTATTTATGCAGAACTGTCATTTTTATAGTACATACAATATGTATTGTTTTGGTACAGTATCTGCTTTGCACATTGAATTTCTTTATTCATATATATATATATTATTTAAATAAACACTTCAACACTTTTCCTAGGTTAATAACACTTAACTAGGTTAATTTGGTTAATTAGGCAAGTTAGGGTAATTAGGCAAATAAATGTATGACAATGGTTTGTTTTGTGTCAAACAAAAAAAAGCTTAAAGGGGCTAAAATTATTGACCTTAAAATGCTTTTTAAAAATTAAAAACTGCTTTTATAGCAACCGAAATTAAACAAATAAGACTTTCTCCAGAAGAAAAAATATTATCGTAAATGCTGTGAAAAAAAAAATCCTTGCTGAATATTTAACTTAATTAAATTAAATTAAATTAAATTAAATTAAATTAAATTAAATTAAATTAAATTAAATTAAATTAAATTAAATTAAATTAAATTTAATTTAATTTAATTTAATTTAATTTAATTAAATTTAATTTAATTTAATTTAATTTAATTTAATTTAATTTAATTTAATTTATAAAAAGCTCTGTCAAGGTGAGCATTCTGACATGGATTTATAGGGAATTTTAATACACTGTACTATTGTATTTGTATTTATTTGAATATGTGTAGACTGCTGTTGTTATGTTTTTAAATTCTGTTTTGGTTACACTCAGGGGCAGACTTAACCAATAAGCGAAGTAAGCAGCCGCTTAAGGCCCCGGGGAATTAGGGGGCCCCGACCAATACCAAGAAGCCCTTTATTAATATATAGCTCTTTTATTAATTTTCTATCATATGTTGTAAAATATGTTTATAACCATTAATATTTTAAAACCTAGGGCCACCATGAATAGTGGAATGTTTCTTTCGTTCTGTACATGCAAATATTACAATCTAATCACAAATACGGCTAATTAACTGTACATATAGTTAATTCATAAAGTTGCTTTTTATATTTGTGAGTTTATTGTATTTAATTTTATACTAAAACGACATAGATTCCACTTAAAGTATATTTTAAATGCAGTTTATTTACAAAAAAAAAAATCTACAGAGGAAAAAAATATCTATAGAAAAACAGATTTTTAATGCTAGGGCCCCACACACTTTATAGATTGTATTGGCTATGCTGTAAATTACATTGGAATTGCAAGTCGACTGACTGACAATGTACTTGCAAAGTTTCTTATGGTCAGGAGAATGTCTGTACAATCAACTAAATGTGTAAAAGTGAAAGTCAAAAGAAATTCATACCATTGTTTTACTCTGTATGCTTTGGAAATATTTTATGTAAAATCTTGCTAACTTTCCGAAACTGAAAAGTCAAGCTGAAAATATAATGTCAAAGTAAGACAGAGCAAGTAAAGTAAAGAGAATGTTTGAAAGTTTGTAGCACTGTTGGTGCAGTACCTGGCATGTAGACCATCCTGCAGTTGCAGTTCTCAACAATGTATCGCGTCTCACATTCGATACGGCAGGCAGACACACTGTACACCTGAAAGAGGCCTGAATCCAGGGCTCTGGACACACATTCACCCCATGGAGGAGGAAGGTACGTCAGCTGAAATGAGAAAGAAGAGTATAATTCATTAGAGAAATTATTAGTTTTATACCCTGACAGCATAAGAACAGAGCGTTTGCAGTCCATTTCCTAACATCTGACCAGATTTTTATTTTTATTCTGTCTTGGAATAAAAGGGTACTGCACTTATACCTTATACTGTTTTTTTTTTTTGTACAAGTCAGAGGTAATTTGCTATTTGTTCCATTTGTCCCAAATGAACTGTCAGTGGCATCAAAGTTTTGTTATAGCAAGATTTTAAAAAATGGCAGCTCTGGTGTGTTCCTTTCCATTTGACATAAAATCGATCAGCCAGCTTCTTCCTGTCTAAGTGGTGGGTAAAAGCCAGACTCGTGGAAAAAACAAACAAACAAACATCTAAAATGTAATTATTCACTGCAGTTTTCAGCTGACAAGAACACTAGAGGCAGTAAAATAACAACACTTCCATTTTTGTTTCATGCGAATAATATTACAGGGCAGGCCAATTATCAAGACTTACTAATCACCTCAACACTAGTAAATGAAATTTGTAAATGAATACATTTCAATGTTTACATCACATATTTATATCCACATTTATGGATTAGGTGGTGCGGTGGCTCAGTGGTTAGCACTGTCGTCCCACAGCAAGAAGGTCATTGGTTCAAACCCTGTTTCTCTGTGGAGTTTGCATGTTCTCCCCGTGTTTGCATGGATTTCCACCCAGGCGCTCCGGTGTAACCCACAGACCAAAGACATGCGCTATAGGTGAATTGAATAAGCTAAATTGGTCAAATATATGTCTATGCAAGAGTGTATGGGTGTTTTCCAGTGCTGGGTTGTGGCTAAAAGGGCATCTGCTGTGTAAAACATATGCTGGATAAGTTGGCGGTTCATTCTGCTCTGTTGAGCCCCTGAATGATAAAAGAACTAAGCCGAATGAAAATGAATGAATGTATGAATTATCTCATACACAAGCTTTCTCTGCCACCTCAATGTTGTGTTGCATTTGTGATGCAGAGGACTTGAATATGAGCAATGTGGAAAGGTTAGATTTTGTATAAGAAAATATAAAATACTTCTTGTGATGCAAAACTACAAAATTATAAGAATAATGAAAAGAAACTTTATAACTACAGTAGGAGTAATTCAATTGTATTAAGTTGTCAAAGTTCAACCTTCTCCTAAAACAACAGATTGTTGTTTAAATAATTGTGAATTCAATGTAAGATTCATTAAGCTTCAAAACTGCAATCTCTTTTAATGGTTAAAATAAGTATTTCATAGGAACTTATAAACAGTAGGTACAACGCTGTCTTGTGTGTCTTGTCAGCTCGTAATTAAGAATGTCCCAGGTGTAGTTGAACGCAGCGTTAGATGCCTTGTCAAGTTGCAATAATTTCAACATTGACACACAGCACTAGCTCCAATGGCGTGGACCAATCAGAAGAACTCACAGGTGGAACAAGTTTTGTAAGCTTCTGTATTAATGATATTGTTCTTATTTAATTATAACAGCTTACATCATACAGTTTTTAATAAACCAGATATTATTGCGTGTTTTTAATTGTAATTGCTTAAATTTATTAGCGAGCCATACAGTCCAGATACAGACAGTAAAATGAGAAGTTCGGGGGGTGTGGTTGATTTGATGTATAGGCTTTTGGTTGGAAGCTATTCTGCGGCTCTGCCTCTGGCTCCATCTGGTAGTCCTACTGCGCATGCCCCAGCTCTGATTTCAGCAGTTCTTTTGCGACAGTTTGTGCCCATCATGAGGCGTTTTGCATTCAAAGTGTTTGATTGAAAAAGGTGCCATTGTGTCGTCTATATTTTTTACAGTCATTGGTCACGCCACACACCTTTCTTTGAACACCTCCATCGAAAAAACCAAACTTTCCAACCTCCATTGGAAACAATTTTCGCGAACTCTAGAAAAGACGCAATATTCAAACAGGCTCTAAAAGGCCGCCATCATTTGTTGACAAATGGGTTGCGGATCCAGTCCTTCACTGGGCCTTTTTCCCTTAGCAAAGAAACTTTTCTAAGACATCTGTTTCTTACTCATTTTACTTGCTTGTGGGTTAAATTTGGGCCTTCACGTGACCAAGATGTGATCAAGAGAATATGATAATATTTTTCAAAAATAAAGACTTTCCAAAATAAAAGACTGTTCAGACTTATATTAATAAATAAAACACAAATATTTAAAGATTTCTTGATCCACGGATTGGTACTGCGGCCAGGTGGTTGAAGACCACTGACTTATATATATACAGTTGAAGTCAGAATTATTAGCCCCCTTCGATTTTTTTTTCTTCTTTTTAAAATATTTTCCAAATGATGTTTAACAGAGCAAAGACATTTTCACAGTATGTCTGATAATATTTTTTTCTTCTGGAGAAAGTCTTATTTGTTTTATTTCTGCCAGAATAACAGCAGATTTGAATTTTTTTTAACCAATTTAGGGACAAAATTAATAGCCCCTTTAAGCTATATTTTTTCTCCATAATCTACAGTACAAACCACTGTTATACAGTAACTAATATATATATATATATATATATATATATATATATATATATATATATATATATATATATATATATATATATATATATTGCCAATTTGTAGTCACCATTGTGATAATCAGTATTCCATTTGGGCACTTGAACTTTTTACATACTTATATGATAATTCTGTTCTAGTGCACTTTCAGAAGTAATCTCAATTAAAAGTGTAAACCAAAGCAACGACATAGTTTATCCACACCATAATGCACTCAGAGAGTCAGCATAAGTGATTGTGGCTGAAAATTAAACAGAACTAAACAGAGTGGCAATAAGCTTTATCAGCTCAAAAATAACAAGCTACTTTATTTGGAAAGTTTAGTGCAATCCGTTTGCAGGTTTCCTGAGTTAACTTTACACTGCACACCTGTCAGAAAACAAAGTGAATTACAATTTGGCACACACGGTGCAAAGTCCCTGCATTCTGTTCGGTGCAAGACTGACAAAAACAACTGAACCGACAAGAATTTATCATAAAAAAAGAAAAATTCTGATTTACAGAGGTCTTCATCAAAGCAAATTTATCAAAAGCAACAAGCTGGTTCTGCCAGGTGCAGCAACAGGCATCCTGCTGGCATGCGTCCACCGACTGCAAGGAGTGTTTACTGTGTTACAAACATCTAGCACAATCACACTCCACAATCCTCCATGAACAAACACACTGAACTGGCTCTAGTTTTACTGAACCTGGCAGAAAACCGAGAGGCAGCGCAGCAGGGAAGGAAGGCTGTGAATCTCAAGGGAGAGAGAAATATGGAGCGGGATTAAGGATTTAAGAGGGAATGACAAAAGAGATCGTAAACAACAAAAGGAAGAGACGTGGCACAGGAAATGCCAGGTGGAGAGAAGGAGGAACCCATCTGCCCCAAAACACTAGGTTGCCCGCATCCAGCATACATTACCTGTGCTTTCATGCAGGTCAGCTTCATTTAGACTCAACGGGAGACATGGTGGGTAATGCAGTCTTAAGCCCGAAAGAGCCAAATGTGAATAATGAGCTGCCTTGGAGAGGATAAGAAGGGACATAATCTCTTCCCAACTGCGTCTGGAAACCACTGAGCATCAGGCACAGATTGAGCAACTGATTTCACGCGGCTGCTGATGGGGAAAAGAGATATCTGACAGGCAAATGAAATTTGTCAGTGGAGATAAAATCAAAGCTATTTTGGCATGGGAAGACTTTAAAAGGCCTGTCGGTCTTACCTCTGCTCCAGGAATCAGAAATAAACCCAGTACCCAGATCTGACACTGAGTATCAGAGGAGAAATGCAGCAAACCGTATCTTTAAAACAAACTTAATGACAGGTTCTTTAGTAAACAGCCTTATAATAACTTCATTTGCATTTCTCCAGCTTGGCTTCAGACATGGTGCAGCCTATAGACTCTCTTTGAACTGTCTGAAAAACTGCCTTAATTAAATCTTGTGCAAAGTGTCGTAAATCATACTTGGAAGATTACACTAGCAACACCAGCATCAAAGGAAAGCAAAGACAAGTTTAGACAACCAAAATCCTGCACATATTTGCATAATTAATTTAATTAAATAGACATAATCAGTGAACATTGTTCGTTGAATCATTAAGAGCAAACAATGTACTAATCATTTGCTGAATAATTTCTAATGAATCTGAATAATTGCTAAACGGTCATACTTTACAATAAGCTCCAATAGTTAAAGTTAGCTAATGTATTTAATAGCATGAACTAAAAATGAACAATCCTTGTACAGAAGTTATTCATTTTAGTTCAACGCTTACCAATGTAATATTAAAATGCAAATTCAAGCTTTTTATGATTAGTTAATAAAGTTAAACAACTTTACACTCACCGGTCACTCATTAATGCACACTTCTTTAATCAGCCAATCACATGGCAGCAACTCAATGCATTTAGGCATCTAGACATGACCAAGACAATCTGCCCAAACTGAGCATCAGAATGGCAAAGAAAGGTGATTTAAATGACTTTGAATGTGGCATGGTTGTTGGTTGTTGGCTTTTCACACACAAGCATCTCTAGGGTTTACAGAGAATGGTCCAAAAATAAGAAAATATCCAGTGAGTGGCAGTTCTGTGGGCGCAAATGCCTTGTTGATGCCAGAGGTCAGAGGAGCATGCAGGCCAGACTGATTCAAGCTGATAGAAAGGCAACAGTAACTCAAATAAGCACTCGTCACAACCGAGGTATGCAGAAGAGCATCTCTGAACACAACACTTCCTACCTTGAGGCGGACAGGCTACAGCAGCAGAAGACAACACCAGGTGCCACTCCTGTCAGCTAAGAACAGGAAACTGAGGCTACAATTCACACAGGCTCATCAAAATTGGACAATAGAAGATTTGAAAAACATTGCATGGTCTGATGAATCTCGATTTCCACTGCGACATTCGGGTGGTAGGGTCAGAATTTGGCGTCAACAACATGAAAGCCTGGATCCATCCTGCCTGGTGGTGGTGTAATGGTGTGGGGGATATTTTATTGGCACACTTTGAACCCATTAGTACCAACTGAGCATCGTGTCAACGTCACAGCCTACAGAGTATTGTTGCTGACCATGTCCATCCCTTTATGACCACAGTGTACCCATCTTCTGATGGCAGCAGGATAATGCACCATGTCATAAAGCACGAATCATCTCATACTGGATTTTTGAACATGACAATGTGTTCACTGTACTCAGATGGCTTCCACAGTCACCAGATATGAATCCAATAGAGCACTTTTGGGAGTGGCGGAATGGGAGATTTACATCATGGATGTGCAGCTGACAACTCTGCTGCAACTGGCTGATGCTAACATGTCAATATTGACTAAAATCTCTAAGGAATATTTCCAGTACCTTGTTGAATCTATGCCACGAAGCATTGAGGCAGTTCTGAAGTCAAATGGGGGTCCAAACCCAGTACTAGTACAGTACCTAATAAAGTGGCCAGTGAGTGTATTTCCATTAACTAGCATTAACAAAAATGAGTAAATAGTGTTGTTTATTGTTTGTTCATGTTAGCAAATACATAAAATTGTAAAAATACTCCATTTTGTTTAATTAGAATATTTTTTTATAATAGAAAAATAAATGTAATTTATATTATTTTAAACAAAAAACAATATTCATTTTTCATTAACTACATTAATCTTAACTAATAGCTCTTTTTTTTTTACAATCCGTCATTATTCAAAATTACATCAAATCAGTACAAGGTTGTATGAGCAATAATTTTTTAATTCAACGAGACAGCTTAGTTGTAGAAAATGCTGAAGTTCCATTTTCATTAATTATTCACCAGTGATTAACACAGTGAGAGTGTAAATCAGGGTTCTGCCCTTGATACTGACCTTCACTTTCAGCATCTGTGTGTGTGTGTGTGTGTGTGTGTGTGTGTGTGAGAGAGAGAGAGAGAGCGTGTAGCCGTAGCAGCTTATAATCACCCTATCTGTTATCACTTAACTCAGTAATGCAGTTCTCAGAAACGAGTCATTCATACAAATGCATTAACTTATTTAGCAAAATGATTTTTTAAACACTTCTAAACTGTGACTAAAAGAGATTAACAAAACTGTTTTCAGCATTGATTACTGGACAATGATTAGATGATAATGATTCCTGGTGGCTTAAGTGACACATTCTGGTTTGCAAGCATTTTACTGTAAAATGATACTAAAGTAATACTAATACCTAATACTACTACTAAATACTAAATGGCAAAAAATGTAGTTTTAAAGTATGTTTATTCCAATAAATACAACTTTGGTGAAACAAATTTAATCTTCTGAACAAAAATTCATTCATTCATTCATTCACTCACTCATTCATGGATTTTATTTGATTCTTATCTGATTCTTTGAATTGCAAAATTGTATTTCAATATTTTACGTTGTATTCTACAGTACATCAAGGTAATTACAATAAAAAAAATCATAATAATAATTTAATAAATAAACAATGTTGGCATGAGTTTGAGCAAACTTTAATACACAATATAAAAGTCTATATTTGATTAATTATACAATATACTGCGTATCAATTTAATGTCACATTGAATTGTCATATAGACTGGATCCAAAAGAGACAGACAGGGAAATTCTTATTAGAATTGCTGCTCTTTTTGACATGCTTTATGGCTTTTTGACAAATGCAGTCTATTTCAAATTCATCTTACAGAGTTATCCAAGGACTAACCTACTTTTTGCTACCACTTGTTTTTCCAATTTCTTTCAGTTTTTTTTTTTTTTTTAAATAAAGATTTTTTTTTTTCATGTATAAATAAATTATTGGATAGATTTAGATCTTCTCAAAAAATCAGGTAGTTTTAGCCACAGTAGCTCAACCTTGCTTTCTAAACTTACCTCCCTACTTATTTTAATAAGAGCATATGGGGACAGAACACAGCATGCTATTTGAGGAGAGAATTCTCATTTACGTATTTGTTTTTTCACAAAAGAAAAAGTTTAAACATATCGGGACTGATGAGATAGCATTCAATACGAACCCAAAAGATTAACCATTATGGATTTTTTTTTGCTCGGATACATGAATATTATAGATGGAAGTGACCACTTCACAGCCATAAAACGAGTTCAGATGCAAAAAGCTAATTGATATCTAAAATTTTCTTCTATAGCTTTTTTTCTCAGACTCCTATATGTCTAGCTTCAGTAATTACACTTTCATGGCAAAGAGGAGGTTATTTTGATCATTTTAACATGAAATAACTGAACATAAACACAAGAGGCTTAGAAAAATGCTCATTAAGGAAATTCGAAATGGCACTTTGAGGTTTTTCCATCTGAACTCTTTAATAGAAATTATATGATAAACAACACCCCAAAACTAGTTTAAACTTTGTTAACAAAGCATGAACTGATGAAAAAAAAGTATATATATATACTAAATCAAATTAGGTTACATTCACCCTGCAGGCAAATTTAGTTGTCAATTCAACTTTTTGGGCAAAGTCTTTTCACCACAGTCAAAATATAGTTTCTGAATATTTAAAAGACATGCCTGAAGAAAAACTATGTTTTGTTAGCAGGAAGTTGCCAGGGAACAGAGGCAATGGAAAAATATAGCATACAGAAAGAAAAAAAACAAAACAAATGTATATGTTCAATTTGATCTTTATTGCCATTTTCATATATTGTCTTTTTTGTATTGTTTTTATTGCTTATTTTTAGTGAATGTCTGCAGCAATATGGCAATGCCCAAAACAAATTTCATGTCAAGGACAATAAAGTTTTAATACTACTATTTAAGGTAGAAATACTGAACCCTTTTGTGTTTTTTCCTATTATTAATTTAACAACATTAGAATGAAAAATCAGTGTACTATAGTACAATTTTTGTTTAAGGTTTTATTTCTATTGTATTTTTATTTTTCAACCCATGCTCATTCTGAAAACGTACCTCTATATACATTTCTGGAGAGTGCCAAATAGATACCAGGAGCTAGGTTTTTCTGCAGTTTTTGTTTTCACAAATCCACCAGAGGTCACTGTCAACTGACTGTTTGACTGACCAATCAACTGACCCACCCTCCTCCTTCCGTAAACCCAGCCAATTGTATTGATTGACCTCCCCACCCAATTCCTTAAGTCCAACCAAAATTTTAAGAGCAGTCCAGAAAAAGAAAAGCTCTCGCCTGATTTTTACCATGTTTTCAGATTTTTACCACCCTGTTATTTACTTGTTTATTTTATTTTTTGGCTTTTGTTTTTGTCTTGCCTGCTTTTTTTAGAACCGTTCTTCACCTCACTCGATCTCTGTCGTCGTGGTCAACTCATGACAAGGATTTATTTTAAGCGACAAAAAATTACAAAATGTACAAACAGTGGACGACACAGTTGCACAGTGGGTAGCACGATCAATACACACTCACAGTAAACATAGTGAAGGTGATTCAATTAGGGAATTTACCCCTGTATGTAAAGTCAATGTGAAATTAAAATTTACAATGCTTATCTTGCTAGTGCACATTGCAATTCTTTAGGGGAAAAAATAATCTATGCAAGTTAATCTGCTGAAAATAAATAAATCTTCAATCAAAGTCAGTCCTCCTCTGTAGAAGAGTTTGATGGCTGCAGCCATAATATTTCTAAACCCTTAATGCCCCTCTTACTATTACTTTGCAAGAATAAATCCTCATGCCCAACTTAATATTCCAGTTCATGTGCACTTTAAATAAGGTTGTCATTCCCAGAACTTTACAGTCTGTAAAATAATAGTAGTCAAAGGCCATGACTTTGGCAAAAGTTATGAAATCGAATGCTGATAATGGCAGTTTTATTGTTCAAAGCTAGTTTGAAGACCTAATTTAGTGTATTTAGTGTCAGTGTGTTGGGGGGGTTACGCTGCCAGAGGGATCACTAGAGACGCTCTCTAATGGAGGAGCGAGGGATGAGATAGACAGAAGGGAATGGAAAAATATCCCATGCCGGATGTTTTGCAGGTCCTATAAGCCTAAAGTAAAGTTAATTAACCAGTGCTAAATTTACAGAGCTCCCAACTGAGATGAAGCATATAAGAGGAATGAAAAGGTATTTCTGGGTAAAATGTCATTCAGACTCAATCTATGAACTCAAGACTCTTCAATCAAATGAAAAGCCATCACCAATCACCCCACTAGTCGCATTCATATATTACATGATCTCAGAAACCAGCCACATTCACCTTGCTTGCTCTGTTTCTCCTTCTCGCTGGGTCTTTTGTAATGGGTTTCTTGCAACATTGCGTCAGAGAGTCATTACAGCCCCTGGCTAGGACATCAGGGTTAATGATAATGAGCTGGAGATACAACCTCCTGGACAGAGCATTTTTAAAAAAAACAAATCGAGAACATTTTTGCAATCCACAAGAAAGTTGGCTTTTTGTAAGATCTTGGTTTAAATATTAATCCCACAGCTTATTCTGTTAATGTAAATTTGCATAATTAATGCCACACGTTCGTACGCTCTTGACAGGAATGATTAAAACATTCCAAAACAAACACAGATCCAAATGACCATTGCTAATGAAAAGCGAAGAGATTAATAAAGCTTGAATTTAAAGGATTAATTCATTTTATGGTCGACTTTTACAGCACATCTGACAGATTCAGTGAAGAGAGACGATATTGAGTGAATGTGAGAACAGGCTGTGAGCTTAGTGGGTTCCTACTGTGACGGAGAAGCAGTTCCCAAAATATCAATCAGTCACTCTGTTATTACCACAAAATAAACAATATACGTCCTGAGTCAATCAATGTTCCCCAATCTAAAAAAAAAAAACTGTAAGAAACTGAATATGCAAAGACAGATTTGAAGATGATTTAGTGCCACATCCTAGCAGAAAAAAAAACAAGCCTGTACACAATAAATGAATAGTTTCCCTGACACACAGGGTGGAGCAATCTGTCAAAACTAAGTTTATAACAAAGGGATTTAGGGGGAAAAGTCCTGATTTTGTCAGCTTGAGCAATTTTCTCAACAGGGGGTTACTTTGATATTTTCATTGATCTTTCTGACACACTAATCATACTTTAGTCTTAAGACTGCTCCCAAATATCTTGCTGTTTTCTCAAAGAATACATGGACAAAACAATATTGCAATACATTGAACAACAAACAAACAAACAAACAACAAAAAGAAGAAGAAAAATCTGGAATACATACAATGAGGTATATGCACACAGATTTTTGAGTTCAGTCTCAGCCTCAGCGCTTCCTGGGAACTGTCTTTCCATTGTAAAATTGCCACGTTTAAGGTGTGATTGCTTCAAAATATAGCTGCCTTTTAGATATATGATATAAAGTGGGTCTCAGACCTGACAAGCAGCACTGAATTAAATTCCACTTTTCCCCACCATGTCTTTAAAAAGATGACAGTTTATTTTACCCTGTTATTTTCAATGGAGTTTCTGCACTAGCTGATTGAGGGTGCTATTGGTTACATGGTCTTTCATCTTGTTTCACGCTTGAACAACTAAATGAATGCTTAAGTTTATTTGACTGAATGTATTTTAATCACATTACAACATCAATGCTGGAAAAGGAACCTTAAGAAATTGAAAAAGTCACATTCAGCTTTCACAGAAAGTTTATCATTGGCTGAAAAAGTTGTGAATATACCCCATGAACATTGAATGATTGGTATTCAACTGCTCAAGATTTGGGGACAGCAATTAATTTCTGTTTTTTTTTTTTTTTTTTTTTAGAAATAGACATTCATTCATTCATTCATTCATTCATTCTTTCATTCATTCATTTATTCATTCATTCATTCATTCATCCATTCATAGTGGTGGGCCATTATCTGTGTCTACGTGTTACGTTAACGCGAGACTCTTATCATGTGATAAAAAGAAATAGCGCAGTTAATCTATTCTCAAAGTTGGGTCGGGAGCTGGGTCTATTGTACCAAAGCTATGATGATTTTCACCTTGATATTTTAGTGTGGATGTATACCTAAATGGTGAGCCGTCTAACAAAAAAGTGCCCTTCTGAATCAAATCAGACTTTAACTGCAACCCAGTACTGGGAAACACCCATACACACTCATTCACACCCACACTCATTTACTACAGACATTTTTTCGTTTACCCAATACACCTATACTGCATGTCTTTGGACTTTGAGGGAAACCTGAGCATCTGGAGGAAACCCACATGAACATGGCGGAAACATGCAAACTCTACACAAAAACGCCAACTGGCACAGCCAGGACTCGAACCAGCAAGCTTCTTGCTGTGAGGTGACAGTGCTAACCACTGAGCCACAATGCCACCCATGTTCTTATCAGTTCATTTAAAAATTTCACATAATTTTACTGCATTTCACATCAAATAATCTCTCAATGTAAACACACACTCGCACATACACACACGCATGCCCGCTCACGCATACAGTACATGCACAACAAATATACATGAAATATTGAGAACAAACCATTCATTCATTCATTTTCTTTACACCCATGCACTCTCATTCACGCACATACACTACGAACAATTTAGCTTACCCAATTCATCTATAGTGCATGTCTTTGGACTTGTGGGGGAAACCAGAGCACCCGAAGGAGACCCATGCAAACACAGGTGAGAACATGCAATCTTCACACAGAAATGCCAACTGACCTAGCTGAGGGTTGAACCAGCGACCTTCTTGCTGTGAGGCGATCGTAATGTTTAACATCTTAATATTAAAGTTTACAGACCGTGGTCGGTGTAGTAAAACAAGTCAGTGAGGGAGAAAAGCACAGTGCATTTAATGTCATGTACTGTTAAATAAAAACATTTCCGTTTTTGTCTACTTTCAGTGTAAAACTCCTTAAAACTGTCTTGAAACTTTGAGCTATTGTTGTAAAGTCTTTGTAAATCTACCCTCACAGCATCACTTTGTTTCCATGCTAAATTCAGTACTGTCTAATCTAAAGTTTACAGTACAACAAAAAACCTATGCTACAAACTATATTATTTATTGAAACGAGGCCCTGGCTTGTTCTGAACTTTGTAACCTATCATGGATGAATACATCAACAGAATACAGCCTCCACACTATCATGTCAGTGCCTACTTTCGTTGCGTTCTTTGTGCACCCACTGACACCTAGCTCAGACCTTTTCTTAATGAAGAGCCTGATTGTATCGGTGCAGCACTATACATTTGTTTGGCACATGTCAGCGTGAATTGTTTTTGAACCAGTAACAATAGGTCAGGGATTATGTTTGCTCTTCTGCATGAAATGCACACAAAAAAAGGATTTGGCTTCAAATTATTTTAACAAGCGAATACAGAAAGAAGTCCAGGAGTATATAAAAACAGTGTGGGGGATTATCAGAGACATTAAACTTCCTGTTTAATTAGAATGTCTTTCAGAGAGATGTGTAATAATCACCTATTATTGTGCAGCATATGCTACCTGGAGTTACAGATTCATAAACCCTTCACATTTCTAGTCTGCAACTTAGTTTTTGCATTGTTATTTCAGACAAACACCTGTGTTTGCATGTGCGTGCAGAGCATATATTGTGACTAGACTTTCAGTGAATGTCTGGACCTGGATATTTTGGCCATTTGGATGCCATGGTCTTTGTAAATCACAAACATGCACAACCATTATTCACCACCTGGAGCTCTCAAAAACATTATGGCAGGGCTGCTAATGCTTTCCCTTTACAAATATGCCAGGCAATCATAATAATGTGTGTCCAAACTCAAAAAACTTTCATTTTAAGGCATAAATATTGCATAAAACTAAAGTTTTTAAATAAAAGATAATCATACTTCTCCAGCTTTTCAGCATTTATTCATTCATTCATTCCTTTTCTTTTCAGTTTAGTCCCTTTATTAATCCGGGGACGCCACAGCGGAATAAACCGCCAACTTCTCCAGCAAGTTTTTAGCAATATAGCCAACCCAATTCACCTGTACCGCATGCCTTTGGACTGTGGGGGAAAGCGGAGCACCCTGAGGAAACCAACGCAAACGCAGGGAGAACATGCAAACTCCACACAGAAACGCCAACTGACCCAGCCAAGGCTTGAACCATTGACCTTCTTGCTGTGAGGCGACAGCACTACCTACTGTGCCACTGCGTCGCCTCTATTCAACATTCTTCTAAAATTAAATAAACTAACAAGGAACTGAACTCCATAAGTGAATTTTATTTATAAACGCATTTCAAGAGGTTCACATGCATATGAATGCCCATGGCTGGTTCTGCATTAGCTATAACACATGATTCACCAATCAGACAATTCCTAACTCACAATAAGTAACCAGCTTCTTACCTCAGTATCTTTGTTTTGAAGAATCCCCCTTCCCACTCCTACTCCTCTCTCATTTTTCTAGATTGGGTGACACGGCATCCCAGTAATTAGCACTGTTGCCCCGTACAGCACTATACAGTAATTAAAATCTACAGATCAAGCTATATTACAGGCCATAATAAACAGGGCAAATTAAAGGGGCCATGATCTTAAAAATCTGAATTCCATTGATCTTTTGGTATATCAGAGGTTGTTCTATTATAGAAATACTCTGTAATTTTCAGACGTCAAAACCCTCTTTTTAGTCTAAAAACAGCTCATATTGAACCCAATCTGCCAAAATGACAGATTGTGTATAAGCATCTTTAATCAACACAGGCTCATTCTGAAAACGTAGTCCTGGCTGCATTTCATTTTTTAATGGAACGCTACAGGGCGGTGTGACTCGTTTTGGCACTTACCGGCTGACCGCTTACCTCCATGAGGAGACTTTCTCTCTGTAACTAGTTTGTCCAGTTAGCTCGACGTGTTAGTCGATGGACTTAAGACACAGAGAGGACTTGACCAAAACAATGACTAGGTTCAAGTCCAGGGAAGAGTAGTTCCAGAAATCAGGTAAGACAAAAACAAAATCCAAAAAAATAAAATGAACGAGTGAACAACAGGGTGAGAATGTGGTAATATCTGAATACGTGATAAAAATCAGACGAGAGCTTTTGTTTTTTTGGATGGCTTTTGTAAACAGTCGGCTGGGTTTAAGGAAGTAAGCGGGTGGGTAGGTCAGTCAGTAAAATTGGTTGGGTTTAGGGAAGGAGGAGGGTGGTTCGGTCGTCGATTCAATCATTCAGTCATTCAGTCGGTCGACAGCGGCCTCAGGTGGGTTCACGTGAGAACAGTACACGCACGAACAGCATTCGCAAGAGACATTTGAGATGTGAAAAAGCGCACACAGCGGCCTTTTAAAAAACTGCAAAAATACGTATCTCCCAGGAAATATTTCGCCATCTCCAGAAACATCCACGGAGCGGCGTTTTCAGAATGAGCCTAGGTTGTCTTTAATATATAATAGAGTCTAAACTCCACCTCCACAGAAGATTAACACCTTCTACAATACTTCCTGTTTAGCTCCACCCACCGATTCACACTGCAGTAGGTAAACTATAAAAGACAAGCACTTGTTTAAGCAGAAACTAAATTATAAAGATGTTCCTGAAAACTGTGCAAGGGCAAGTTGTGGAAAAACTTTGCATTGTACTTCTTCTAATCCCAAAGTCTTCAAAATTTATTTTAACTTGTAGTATCATGCTTTCGATTAAAGTTCAAATATGATAACCAATCTAACTGTTATGGCAAATAATATTTCAGAATTAAATTATTTGGTTACACTATTTTAAAAGTCCTCTGTAGACATTATCCTATATTAGCTAACTTTGCAACTACATATAAGCTAACTCCCATAGTATTATTATAGTATCTACAGCACAAACTGTCAGGTTAGAGTTAGGTTTAGTGTTAGTGTTAGGATTAAGATTAAAAATTATGGTTGGGATTAGTAGTACAGAAAATCAGTTGGATGCATAAATGAAAATAACTAAAAGTTTTTATATATTTAGCTCGCAGTCTACTAATATAATAATGATTTATAATTGATAAATAGTTACTTTCAGCTAGTAAAACATTTAAAGTAAATCATCAAGTTGAAGTGCTATTCTAAAGATCTAAATATGCTGTTGGACTATAACAATAAGACCTGAGAAGGAAAAAAAAAGAGACAGAGATATAGAGTGAGAGAGCAGATAACCCAAGGTAAGAGAGCAGAAGACCCTGATAAAAGCCAGCCAGAGGAGAGATTTTGATACCCTCCTTAACCTGTACACTACGGCAGATAAGTGAACACCACCCTTACACTGTCAGATAACAGCAGGGAGGGCGAAGGTTGCAAACACTCTGACAGAAACACCACAGCTGCATATGCATCATCCACAACTGTGTTAAACACATATCGCTTTCCATGACAAGATAGTAAATCTAACACCAATAGCATCAACAAACAAAGATGAACAATGTTGTATATTATGATTATTAAAATGGATTTGTGCCAGTCACCCTAATACATTATTTTATTTCTATGACTACAGGAGCTCTCAATATAGCTTAAAAAAAGCATACCACCTAATGCATGCCAAACAGTCTAAATGTCCATAAACATAATTGCACAGCACAAGAGGGCTGAGGTTACTTGCACACTAGAGATGCGCGGATGGGCTATTATTTCATCCGCAACCGCATGACAAAATTCATCATCCGTCCGCCATCCATCCGCAGTAACATTTTTGACCAATTTTTAAAACCGCACCCGCCCGCCATCTGCTGATTGGGCTCTTTATTTGAATGGCTTATTTCTTTTTAATATTAAATGAATGTTTCTTTATTGGTCATTATATAATAGAGAATGACTTTAATGTAGACATGCAGTTAATCCAAACGTGCAAGTCATTAATTGACGACGCTTTGAAGTGACGCTAAAGATACGAGGACGTGTCTTTTCACTTGATTCGATTCCTCGGTCCTTGAGTCTTTTCCCTGCATCCTTCCCTCGTATCCCGGTGGGGTGGAAACACGAGGAAAGAATGCAAGGAAAGGAAACGAGGATGCACAAATAAGAAATGAGAAGCACCCGAGCTCTCAGAATATCAGCAGTGAACTCCGTCTCCAATCGGCGCACAGGGACAAAAGTAAATAAATAGCCTAAATTAAACGCACTGTACTATACAACTTTTTTTATTGTAGCCTAATAGAAAACGCATTGACACATCATTTCAACATGCTGCTATTTAGCCTACTACTAAATGCCTATTTTACTTTATTTTTTAGTAAATAGATAGAATAATAAGTCATTTACATTATAGCTTAATAATGTTTACATTTGTAGTTGTCCATAGCAACCCCAAAAACGTACCTGCTTGCCTTGCACATCTAAAGGGGCACAGTTTTTCGACTATTTTTTTATTTATTATTTTTTGCTGTGGATGTTATTGAGCTTGTAGAAATCGGAAACAACACCAGTTCTGCGACACAGATGAACCTTTATTTATATCTCTATCAGACAATACCTAGCCTATTTTATATGCCAAAAGAAACAACAGGCAGTAAAAAAATATTAACATATATATCTTCATGTAGGCATAGGCTATAGTTGCATGCTTTGGCAAACAGTTGAAAATGTTTTTAATTAAAACGTCATATCGTGCCTAAGCCTTGTAGGCTCAGTCACCCCCACAATTAGAAATTAAATTAGAAAAATAGATCTGCCATCCCTCTTTGAGCGAACATAAAGTCTGACCAGGCTAAAGTGCATGTATGACAAGTGCCCCAATAACCCATGGATTTAGGATCATCCCCATTCCCCTCAAACTTGAAGCATAACGAAATACTACGCCATTAAATTTGCGACAAAGCAATTCTGGCAAAATAACCTTAGCCTCGGAACGTAAAAGCGAGGCCAACATGTCTAGAATAGAATAGGCTAAACCAATATGAACGTAAAATTATCAGCTGACCGAACTCAAAAGTTTATATTGAACATATGTGTAGCCTAAATAACATAGGCTAATTGGTTTAATATGCCTGACCTTAGGTCTAGTTTGATTTTTTCTTGGCACAATGCAGGAATAAAATAGCATCTGTGTCAGAATTCAGACGGGAGCGCCTGCATAGCAACTATAATGCGCCCTGCTGCACTGAAGGAGCGCTCGCTCGCAGCACTTGTTGATGAAATGCATAGAATTCTCATGGAAAGGTGCTACAGTCGTGGGAATGACTGGTCTTATTTCTCCCTAAAGGAGAGTAGATTTTCCTCTGCTGATCCGTCTATACGGAAGTTTGTAGAGGAATACTTCTGTACTTCATCCAGAATTAGTGTATCGGATTCCTCCTCCCATTCTGTGAAGTCAGTCCTAGGCTTTTTCGTTGGTGCACCAGCTATGCCTATAAAAACAGTACAACCGCCCGCCACCCACCCGAATTTAATTAAAATATTATTTTTTCGTAACGTCATCCGCCCGATCCGCGGTTTATCCGCGGAGTCCGCGGCTATAACCGCCAACCGCGCATCTCTATTGCACACTGTCATTAGTCTGTATTTCAGTTTAACAGCCACCTAAACATAACAATTAACACAATTAAAACCAGCAATCATCTATAAGCACAACAAAAGTAAAGAAAGAGGCTAAGAAAACGGTATTGTCATGGCATCACGTAGTGATTTTCTTAGTTTTATAGAAACTGCTATTATGCAACCTTGTGACCATCTATCCTATGCAGAAAATATATACTGACAAAAATACATTTAGTATATTGAGTAAATTGTTAAAAAAATACAAAAAATCAGGTATTTTTGAAATAAATGATAGGACCTGGATCTCTGCTCTTACAACTTTTGATATAAAGAATTGAACACAGCATTATTGACACTTTTAGTAGTTTAAGAAATAATATGTGACCCTGGACCCAAAAATTTGTCGTTAGTTTTACGCAAGAATTTCTACCTCACTCGAAGTGAAGTTTATTTATAAATTAATTTCAAGAGGATCTCATGATTATGATTGAACATGGCTGGTTCTGCATTAACTATGTATGATCCACCAATCAGATGATTTCTAACCCAGTATAAAGAGCCAGGGTTTCTCACTATAGTCATCTTCGATTTGAAGAATCCCCCCTTCCACCCCTACTCCACCTTTCTCTTTATAGGGCGGCATGGTGGCCCAGTGATTAACACTGTTGCCTCACAGCAAGAACATCACTGGTTATAATTCTTAAACGGGCCGACTGTCATTTTTGTTCGAAGTTAGCATGTTCTTCCCTCGTTCGCGTGGGTTTCCTCTAAGTTCTCTGGTTTTCTCCCACATTCTAAGAACATGCACAAGTTAATTGATCAATCTAAATTTAGCACTACAGTCAAACTCTCATCCAGCTGCATATCTCTTCATAACAATCATTTTCTGTCATCAGCTCTAATAAAAAAAAGGGGAGTTCTCGAGACCTACCTGAGCTCAAAGCTTCCTTCTCGCCCTGCAAATGGGACAATGATATATACTTCGTCAGAATGGGACAATTTTACAAAGATTTTTTATTTAAACAAAAAAATCTAACCTTTAAAGTTTTAATATATAAAATAAATAATACATCATGATGCATGATCTTAACCTTGTTTTCTAATGTTTTTGGCATAAAAGAAAAATCTATAAATGAGCAGTATCACACAAGCAGCAGTGCAATATGGTAGTATATTGGCACTGGTGGGAGGCGTGAGTTATATGGTATATATTTCCCACCAGTGCTGATATACAGTCATACCGCACTGCTACGAGTGTGATATTGCATTTATACAACAGTTCAATGGCACAATCGTGTCTGTAAAATAAGAAAATCAAACACGGAGAGTCTAAAAACCCCTTTTTATTAGGAACTACTTTCTTCCGCCATTCATTCACATCTGCAGCTTAAGTCAAAACAGCAGAAGCCGTTACTAATTCACCAACATATCTTTAGAGCTAGTGTTTGAATGACTATATGTCTAAAGTGATGACAAAACTGGAAGAGGGTCTTCGGGGGTGAGACTGTACCAAAGAGGGGGGTGGGTGAAATTACGGGAGTTCTTAGGAAGAAATAAACACAGGATGGTTGCGGAAGATTGGTCTGAAATACGGGATACTCCAATGAAAAACAGAAGTGTTGGTACGTGTGCTTACCAGTTTAATATTGATTTAATCTGCTGTAGTTAGAAATCAGACTGTTATATCTTCTAAGAGCAGGAATATTTGTCAAACTGTCTCTGCTTGCTGCTGGCTGTATGTGGGGGGAGTAATACACAAAGGGTAAAGAAGCTGTTCGGGTGTTGATATTACTTAAATGTATCACGGCTAACAGCCAATCAGAATCGAGAACCAGACAAAACTGTTGTGTAAATTCATATATTAATCCTCAATGCATTTTCGGCCATTGCAAAAATATGCTAATGCAACATTAATCTGGGGTCACATATACAGTTGAAGTCAGAATAGATTTTTTTTCTTTTTTTTTTTTTTAATTTTCCAAATGACGTTTAACAGAGCAAGGAAATTTTCACAATGTCTCTGATAATATTTTTTCTTCAAGAGAAAATCGTATTTGTTTTATTGCAGCTAGAATGAAAGCAGTTTTTAATCTTTTAAACAGCATTTCAAGGACAAAATTATCAGCCCCTTTAAGCTATATTTTTTCCCCTGATAGGCTACATAAAAAAACATCATTATGAAGTCACTTGCCCAATTAACCTAACCTGCCTAATTAACCTTTAAATGTCACTTGAAGCACTTTTAAGAAGTGTGTAGTAAAATATTATGTACTGTCATCATGGCAAAGAGAAAATAATGAAAATTCTGACTTCATCTGTATTTTAACATAAATACATTAAATAACAGGTAAAAATTACTGAAAACCAATTACCCTGTTTTTGTAACATAATTTACACGAACAACACATACCATATATATTTCCATAAACTACTAAACATGTAGAGAAAAAGTAACTTTGTTAAACTTTGTTAAAAGCCGGAGCAGATATCAAGGTTTCATAATTCAAAACACTCATACAAGCTACAGGCAAAAGTTAATTAAAAGATAATTTTACGCTGCTAGCTAATGTGCCCATCACTGTTCTGTTTTTTTTTTTTTTTTTATTACAGATACTACACTTGTAAGCCGCAGTGTCATCAGTAAGCCACATCATAAGCTACAGTGTCATCTATTAACATAGCGCTACAGTATGACAACACAATTTTGACAATTAAATTATTTTTGTTTTGCAGAAAACAAATGCATTTCTTCTTGAAAAATCATCACTTGCCATCTTTAATTGTGTGTGTGTGCATGTGTATGTGCGTAATGTCATTGTGAAACTTACAGCTTAAAGAGCATAAACAAATATGTTATTTAAGCAGTGTGCTTTCCATAAACAAAAATAAAGAACTAAAATCCTGTAATCAAAGACTCTTTAAGGTAAGTCTTTTTACTCGGCGGCCATCTTTGAAATGCCTCTTAGGTGGTATGGTCAGGCATTCTGTCTGAATGGGGAAACATCAAATTCTCCAAAACTGTTTGCCAAGCTTAAGATTACATTACAAATGTGGAATCACCAATAAAATTAAACAACAACTGTCTCTTAAGTTTCATTTCTAAACGTTCGAATCAAATAAAATCAGCATATTTTTCAGGTTGCCCGAGCTAGTGCGCATGTACACATGAAAGGAAAGCAGTCATGACACCAACCTCATTAATGGCCTTCAACACATTACTGCTCCTCTGAAGTAATTCACAACATGGTCTTGATAGCAAATCTCCTCTAGAAATGACTGCCCCCCTTCATTACAAGTTTGAGGGCATTTGAGTTGCTGCTGTCATGTGATGTGCGTTTGACAGGACGAACTGTATCTTGCGATCGTTTCATACAGATTTCAAATAGAAAAAAAAAAAAATTGTCTTCAAGTGTAGGGGGTAATTTAAAAGCAAATATTTCAAGCTGTATCTGGGTATATTTCTTTTTTTCCTGTGAAGTAATTATTTGCAGAGATTCAAGTGTGTTTGTTGACCACATAAAATTTCATAATAAGACAGATCTGATCTGAGCTTCTCCCCTGGAATTGTCAGTTTATATTGATCGATGATTAGCCCCTGTACTAGTAGGAGCTTCATTCGCCATATTGACCGTTGCACTTTTCCCCATTCAAAACTATACAAGTGACATGTCTTGTGCATTCTAGTCTTTGATGTAATGTCTTACTTTTGTGTCTGTAATAGCTTCTGGGCTATATATTTGTCAATTAAAGTTTAACTAAACTAAAGTTTATTCATTTTTAATATTTGCATCACCAAACAAAACTAGTAAATTAGGAATGCTTCTATCAAAATGTTTGCAGCCGACACTGAGCACCAATTCCTTGTCATGGTGATCAGCCGATACAGAGTACCAATTCTGATGCTTCAAGCTTTATATAACTTTGTCATTGCATAAGCACATTTTCCTTCTAAGTATGAGGTCTTACCTTACCTAATAGAATAAATTAAAGATGTTGTATACATGTAACGATCAGAAGCAGCTTTACAAAAAAATAATAGATAAAACTGTCTTTTTTTTTTTCTGGGAAATAAAATAAAATTCTAAATGAGCTGTTGACATGGAAATGAACTGGATTTTGATAAAAACCCAAACAATGCAAACATAAAAATGGAATAAAACTGATTAAATAAAATATATATATATGTGTAATAACAATGAAATGACACAAGCATTATGTATTGAACTACTGAAACATATTTAAAACGTTGATTATTTAAACGTTTTTGGTAATGGCAGTTTAAAAATGCCTCTCATGTGAAGAATAAAGTCACATGCATTGCTCAGATTGTGAGATTTTTATTTTTTTACAGACTTTAACAGAGTGTAAAAATCTTGATGTTTCTATGGGTTTCATCTACAAAATCTGTTCTTTATTTTGTAATCTCTATTGGATTCAAGTCAGGTGATTGGCTGAGCCATTCTACAGTTGGATTTTCTTTCTCTGAAAGCATTTTAAAGTGTTTTCTTGGCTGTGTTTTGGATTATTGTCTTGCTGAAATGTCCACTCTGATTTCATCTTCATCATGCTGCTAATGTAGATGTTTACTGAAGCAGCTATTATTCATTTACAATGACGTGCAGAGGGTTGCTGAATAACTACTAAGAGATTTTAACTGCTGTCACTGGGCTTTCACTGTCTTTCTACACCTCCCTTTTTTCCTGTGTCAAATTGATAACTAATTAATAAATTATTTTATTAGCATATATGTATTTCTTTGATTGTTTTATTTCTTTTTTTTATTTTTTTGATTGTTGATTTTAAGTCAACAGCACCTTTAGAAATGTGTTTTCTTAGAAAAATTGTGACTTAGAAATGTTGAATACTTATTTCCCCCAGTGTATCTTTGTATATCACAGCAACAGTAATCAACAATACCGCAAAAGTCTTATATTTCTTGTGCAATTTCTTGTTCTTCTTTGCTATGCAGTAAAATAGACATGGAGAAAAAAAAAAGATTGTACTTCTGTTTCATGGCAATTTTAAACTGACAATTATTAAAGATGGAAATCATATTTGTTTTCATATTAGTTTCGACAAAACTAGAATGCTAGGCTTGATTTGTGCTCACTGTGGTGAGACTGATTCAGTGAGACAGATTGCAAACAAATGGCAGTCAAACAGCCAGCAAGGTCACGGCTGGAGATATTAAAGCCTCATAGCATCAGACAAACTACAACAAAGTGGAGAGCTACATAACAATAGAATAGCTAAAAATGAACAGTCAATAGCCTTTAAAATGAATAATAATTGTACAGTATTTAACTTATAGTCTCTCTCACACACAAACACAAACTAGACGATGATCACTCAAGATTGAGCACCCTTAGGGGTTTACAAAGTATATGTGCACATGAAACAGAATAGGAAACTAGGAACAATGAGGATCATGAACACATGGATGTGGATTAAAAGGCACTATTAACCTTGGTGATCCTGTTTTGACAAGGTCTGAGTGAGTCAGCAGTTCTGTGCTGTTGTGTGGGATGCATCAGTATGCTTTAGCATTTATTAACCCAGCACTTATGAAAAGATATTGCTGTGGTGACAAAAAAAAAAGAAAAAAAAATTATATATATATATATATATATATATATATATATATATATATATATATATATATATATATATATATATATATATATATATATATATATATATATATATATATATATATATATATATATATATATATACTGTATATATAATAAAAAATAAAAGAAAGAGGTAAGTGGTACTAAAATGTATGTTGGAAAAAAAATGTTAATGTTGGCTCATCCATATACTATTTTCAGACATTCAGAAATCAAATTGCTGATGAGCTGAGCTAAAAAGGTTAATGCTTTACATTAAGGTTGTATTGGTTGATGTCAGTGAATGCATTAGTTAACATAAACCTATGGTGAACATTATGAGTTGCTACAGCAATACATACTGTAATATTTGTTAATGTTAACTTTATATTTAAATACTTACACTAACAGTTTAGTTAGATGATGTGTCCGTACACATGCACTAATTTATAATGATAGTAAATGGATTAGCATAACAATGAAGAATACATTTATTCAACAATACTTTGTTTTTTTAACAATACTTAAAAATCTTTGTTAATGTAAACTTACAAATATAGTAATGTGTTGGTTAATGCATTAGTTAGCATGTGCAGATAATGAATGACTCACTCATAATTACAAACATTACAAATGGTTCGTAATTACCAACTCTTCAACTTTCATGTTATTTATGTTTGTGGAGTCTTCACTAATACCATTGAGCACTAACAAAGGATTTGTTGAAGGAATTAAAAACATGATTTGTCACTAACACACTATCTATTTATCTGTATGCCCTGTATATGTTTTTGAATGACAATAAAGCTGACTTTGACTTCAGTTTAGCTTATTTTTATCTAGTGGTTGTAACTTTTTGTAGTTCTCTTAACTGTTTTTTGTTGTCAGAATAACTTACATTTTCTAGCTACAGCAACTTTACTTTTCTAGTTACCGCAACTTAAATATTTTAGTTGCTGTAATCAAATTTCTAGTAGTTGTGCCAATTTCTAATGACTAGAGAAACCATTTTTTTTTCTAGTTCACCCAACTTATTATTTATAGTCTGCAAGCTAATATGTCTAGTGTATATGACTTATTTTTTCAATTTACCCCAACTTGATATTTTTGGTTGCTCTAACTTAAAATGTCTAGTTAACCCAATATTTTTCTATTTCACCCAGAATAATGTTTTTAGTTTGCACAACTTAATATTTCCAATTCTTATAATTTAATTTTTCTAGTTACTACAACTAGATTTTTTTATTGGTCTTGTAATTTTATATTCAATGTACGCTTAATTTCATAAACATGTAATTCAAATTCTGGCATGCTCACATTAACAGATCCCATAGCTGATTTATTTCCTTACTGCAAAATAACTGTTGCTCGTTTGCTTTTTACTCTAGAGCAAAATGTAATGCACAAGATTCAACTGTGAAGATTGACATTTCTCCAGGTGAACACTTTCCAAAGTGATTTCATCCAATCGTTGTGAATAATGCTGCTGTTCAAAATGTGTTTCAAGCTTTTAGCACTGAACTCTTGTGATCAGATTACTTCAAATGGATGTTAACGACAGGTGTAAATAAAGCCTAACATATTTAGGATGAAAATAAATAGGTTGAGAAATAAAGTCTCAAAAGAAATTCAGAGGTGAAGTTAAAGTTCACTCACTCTTTGTTCTTGTGTAGCCACAAATGTCTGAAAGCCTGGGGCGACTCCAAAACCCAGCTCATGGACGAAAGGAGGCTCCGCTTGGCTGTGAATCTGGACTCTCACTCCTGCCTCAAACGCTGTCTCTTCTAACACAGAGAAAAAGAAGTTAAAACATTAGTTGTGCTTCAACAGAATATAATAAAGTAGTTCAGCAGAAATGAAGAAATTTCAATGTTAAAAAAGGCAAGGCAAGTTTATTTATATAGCACAATTCATACACAATGGCAATTCAAAGTGCTTTACATAAACAAGAATAAAAGAAACAAGTAAAATAAAAATAAAAACAAATAATAAAAATGCGTAAAAACAAAACAAAACATATAAACAGGTAAAATGTGATATAAAAGAATGAAGAAGAAGAGAAAAACATGATAGTGCAATCTGTCGGACGCAGCACAGTGCTCATTCAGTAAAGACACAGCTAAACACAGTATAGGCACAGCTAAAAAAAAGCAGTTAATCCACTTTACTTTTTGTATGCATTACAGTAAGTTGTTGCAAATGCTGATAAACAGAAAAATGAAAAACTTAATGCATAATGCAAAACTTAATGCAAAACTTAATGCATACTTCATGTAAGAGTTTTACATACAATGTAAGAGAAAAAGTTTTTATTAAAATTAAGTGTGCAATTCTCAAAATAATTTAACTTTGTTAAAGAGATGGTTCACTCAAAAATAAAATGTACTGGCCCTCAAATGGTGTTAAACCTTTATGAGTTTCTTTTTTCTGATGAAACTAAAAGAAGATATTTTGAACAAAAAAAAGAAAAAGAGAAAAAAGAAAACCTTAAACCTTTGACTTCCATAGTACAAATAAAGCAAATGCTATGGAATGCAATGTTAACAAGTTTTTAGCATTTTCTATATTCAAGAGAAAAAAGAAACTATAACAGGTTTGTGATAGCTAAATGATAAGTAAATTATAACATAATTTTTAGTTATAGGTTAACTATCCCTTTTAGCATGATGTCACGTGTCACCAAATGGTATAAACAATCTAAATGCAAACATCAGATGGTACTAATATACACTCTCATTGTGCTGTAATAATACAGGAAAATCATGACCCTCAACTAATCCATACTGCCCATAATAGCAATGTGCACACTGAAATGCCAAACGTCCAGACAATGATTCACCTTTTATAAATTGTTAAAAGATTGGTGTCTGGGACACTGTGAGCTCAGGGACCTATATATTATCAGATCTCATATAGCCTAAAAAAATTGCATTAAAAATATTCATAAAAGCGATTCCAAGAGAGTTTACTCAAAATCAACACTAGCAATAAAACAAGTAGAGCAGTGGCAATAAGTTGTTTGAGAGTTCTTTATCGATTCTGAAATTTTCAAAATGCATCACTATTCTCTCATGAATCGATTCTCTTTGGTGTATTCTCACCACCAAAGAGAAAAACTGTGGAAAATCTTGTCAGTTTCAGTAATTAAATATATTGAATTTTAAAAATTACTTTGCAAAACACTCAGCAACATTCCAAATAGCAAAAGAAATACATAATTTAGATGCCAATAAAGACTTCACTCATAGATTTTAGCCACACTGACTTAATAATTAAAACATCAGCATTAGACAAGCACATGCAGGTGTGTACAAGATTAAACTTTTAGAGAAATATTGTGGAGCCAGACCATTCAAGGCTTTATAAGTTGGAAAGATAATTTAAAAATTAATTCAAAAACTAACAAGAAGCCAGTGCATTTTTCCCCAAAATAGATGTTATGAGCTCTCTTGCATTGTACTAGTAAGAATTCTAATGACTGCTTTTGCACTAAATGTAAGCTTTTTAAGCTCCGGCCAGCAAAGCAGTGCAATAGTCAATTTGAGAGAAAAAGGTGTTGGTTTAACATTTCAGCCACAGCAAAAGCCAGCATGGGATGAGGTTTGGCAATTTATCTAAGATAAACATGTCTTGATTGTGTTGTGAACATAAGGCCCCAAAAAATTATCCCCCCAAATATATCAGCTTAATTTGAGGTTAGGTTAAGGTTTTGGATTCTGCTTTGATGCGTTAAATCTGAGACAATCTGTAACTGTTTAGACAAAGAATTCATCAAACATTCAATTTTCAATCTCAATAAGACATTGCGAGTCATATTGCCAGTCATATATATATATATATATATATATATTCATCAGAGTGAAGCCCACTGACCTCAGACCTGCATCATCACTTATCTCAACAAACTGTTCACCTGCAGGAAGATAAGACTTCAACCATTTTAATGCAGAACTGTTACACTCTATTCAGTTGATATAAATAATGTGGTCTTCAGTGTTTTGCTAATATTGAGAAATGTCAGTATAGATAGCCAGAATCAAAAGTCTTCAACAGGTCATTAGAAGGCCCACACGGAATCAGCATGCACACAAATCTGCAGATTTCCAAAGATTTGTTGTTCATTATTGAGTCTATGTATTTCAGTAAATGTGTGTAAATTTATATTCATCCAGTTTTTTAATTAATTTCACTAATATTCTTGTGATATAATAATAGTAATTTTAAAATGTTCATATGATTCATTTACAATACAGTTTGTAAAGTAATATTTTCTGTCTTTTAGTAGATATATTATTTGGAAGACTTGCTTTGTTTACCAATTAAGTTGCTCTAACTGGACTTGCATTGTAAACAATAAATAAAAGTTAAAAAGGTATTGTTCTTTTATTTTCATAGTTATTACACTCCTAAAATTATTCCACATAAATCTGCAATTTTTTTACAAAATTCCCTGCAGAAATAGCTAAAAATGTCAGCAGATTCTGTCTGGCCCAACTAATTAGTGACCATAACTAGAGCTGTTTCAGTGCTGTGAAGTTTATGAAATCCAGATTTCTTTTTGGTTTTGCTGTAATTATTTTATTGTTTTGTAATTTATTGTATAAAAGCTGAATATAATTATTAATTCATATCATTCAAAACATCTTATACATAAAGCCAAAATAGTCTCTGTTTGTGAAAGAAAACTATTTGCGATCTGAAGTGCTAGAGTCATGATATACTTCTGCACTTGCTCACTCCATGTTGGCTATTCTCTTTATATAATATGACAAAGTAGCAGCTTTAGCACCATTAATCTCAATACAACACCATACACTGCAGTCCCATAAAATCTCTAAAACATCACATAAAGGTGAAAACACTAGGAAATAAGACCTATTCCACAGTCTTCCTGTTTTTCTTGCTTTCAAATGTATTGCCGTGACTTGCAGGACACTCACACATTTAATATCTGTCATTTTGCTTGATTAGCTGTGCCTCTCTGCCCTGTGATATCGGTTGCGAGAGATGTGTTCATTTGTTCCCCCTGCCTCATCTGTTCTCAAACGCCTGGCTAGGAGAGAGCCACAGTTCAGTCACCAGGACCCCCGCAGGCTCGCAGGCATCTTAACAACCATCTATAACAGGAGAGCACACCACAAAGACCCCCCACCCTCCACACACACTCCAGAGGCCAAAGCACTGATGGAAACACACCACGACAGCAGCCGTGCACACACTGAGACCAGTCAATACTTGCAGCAGTGTGTGTGTGGGTGTTCTTGTGCCCCTTATCAAATTCACCAAAGTGTAGCTTGTCAAATATGATGGGTATTAGTTTCTAGACAGTTAAAAGCTTAAGACATTTCAGGCACACAACTGGACTCAAGGATGGAAATTCTGTAAAGTAGTTTCTGCAAAGAAGGGGAAAAAAAGAAACACATTCTGGTCTCAGTTGTCATCTTCCAATCATTTTCTGTCATTCACCAGCATGTAAGAGTATTCACTTCCTGTGGTTATCTTAAGCTGTTCATATTGATGGGAAAGCATAAAATAACTGCCAGCTGGACGCACATTATAGCACTTATTATTACAATCCACATGAGTAAATAATTAGACACAAATTATTGATTTTACTCTGAATATTTCATCAGCTCAATAAACTCAAAGCCTCCACAAAACAATTCCCAGCTTTGAGCCAAAACGAATGGAGACGCTCAAACAAAATGAATATTGAAGTACATAGTCTTATCACTTATTACAGAGCGTTTTACGACAAAAATAATTACAAAAACATCAAATATTGATTTAGGAGGAAATTGTTTGGGGAACGTCTTTCCTGTTTGTCATCTTACAATTCATTGCAGTGTTTAAAACCATCATTCAAGCAACAAGATAAAACCTTTTTAACACAAGCTCGTTCTCAATAATGAAGTCCTGCATTGTTGGGAACCTGCATTATTCTTTTATAGGATGATAACGTAATGCTGATTTTGAATGAAATAAGAAAGATATTGACCTGGTTTGGTAAGAGAGGAGATGAGAGAAGGTTCAACCACAGATACCCAGGTAAGTGCAATGGTTTTACCTTCACCATTGTGTATTAATCCGCCCACATACAATGACAAGTCGATGGCACTCTACAGTTTGAAAAAATATTGCTGCTGTTGGGCAACATAATGTATTTTAATATTGTGATCTTCTGAATGCAACAGAGAAATACTGGGAAATCTCTGTAAACTGAGATGAACTTTCATGCTGTTCAGCCTTTTAATCTTAAAATGTGAGAAAAAAATCCCCTGTTTTGTCATCATTTAGCTAGAGAATCATTCAAGTACTAGCTCTTAAGTGACGTTCGTGAATGTGCAACGGTTTGTGCTGTTCTGACGTCAGCTGGAGATGTAAAGCAATTGCAGAAGAAACTAGTAACTCATACAAAATGATTAAACACTCTCTGTGTTTGATTTTCTTTTTTATAAACATTAATTATGCTGTCAAACTGTTATATAAATGCAATATCAAACTCGTAGCAGTGTGATGTGGCTGCATATGCCAACGCATGCCTCCCACCAGTGCCGATACACAGCCACACCGCACTGCTACTCATGTATTATTCCCCATACAGCATAGTTGACAATGAATTTAACTAAAACCATTCATTTAAAAAAGTTTTGACATTTTTAGTTCTATGGGCTATATGCACAGGAATTTAAATTTTAAATAAGCTTAGGTGATTCTAATGAACTTTCATGCCATTGTAAAATAGCCACATTTAAGGTCTGATTTGTTTTTACCACAGCATTTTCAATGCATTTATCTGTTGCTCCCAATGGCACTTGCATTTAAATGGCCTTTCATCTCATTTTACGCTTGAACAACTAAATGAATGCTAAAGTCTATTTAACTTACTATATTTTAATTAAAATATCATAGCTGTAAAATCAACCTTATGTAACTGAAAATATCCAAACCTTTCTCTGGAAGTTTACTGGTAGATGAAAAAGCTGTGTATTTAGATCTTCCAGCTCTTTTTTTTTATATTCCTTGTTTTAAATCAATATTTTATGTGCTGTGATTCTGTTTGTAGTGGGTTGGTTTGGTTGAAGACTTGAATAAAAATTAAATTAATCAAATACTTATGAAACTAGTGCTCCTGATCCTTATTAAATACTTACTATAACTGTTAAAATATGTAGAATAAATGAATGAAAACAATATAAATATGACAAAAACACAAAGTCAGCAATCACTAACACTGGGAATCAAGAACAATTAAAGTATCTAAATGAATAAATACATCTGGGAATGAATGAACAAATAAATGTATATTGCATAATGTTTCTTTCGTGGAAGGAAGGTTATGCTAAAATAGTCTGACAGTATTTCCAGCACTGTTTCATTGTCGTTGCTTTTTTTTGCATCTACTGCGTCATGACATTAGACATTATTTTTAGCTCTTGTGTGTTCCGGTGTCCTTAAATGTGATGAAAGAAATATCCTTCAAGCCCGAAAGGAAAAAGCCTATGAAATACATCAACAACAATAAGTAGTCAACACTTGTGTTGTCCTCACTAGTTGAACGCCACTAAAATAAATGCAAGACTCATCAACTCATTAGTCACTACTTCTTCAGTCATGTCGTTTTTAAGTGTTTATTATTATTATTATTATTTTTTGCAGCTCCAATTTGTCTTACAGTTAATTGTTATTCTATGTTCCATGAATGGATGGATGGACAAATGAACAAACAAATTAATTATTTAATATTTTGTAATTTAACAAAATGAATGTGCAAAAATGTTTCAAAAAAGTTGCTCACATTAATCATAACTATAAATATAAACATAACAATATATTTTGTCCTCACTAGCAAACCATAGAAATCTGTTTATAGGAATTAAAACACTAATTTTTTTTTTCTTTTCTGAAGCATTTAGAGGCCACAAAAAAAAAAAAAAAAATTCTAGCCTGGCTTTTAAATTTTTTATCATTCTCGTCCATGGTATAACCAATTGTTTTCAAGATTGTGATTATTTTTAAATAATCTTTGAAAACAGACTATGGTTCTCCACTATTACAGTAGTATGTTCACATAGACACCAATAATTTGATTTTAATATGATTAAGACAATACTTTGATTAAGAGTCTACCATGTAAACAGCGATTTTTGATTAATTTAATTATGATAAGTTCATAATCCAACTAAACAGAAATCAAATGTGGAGTGTAGGGTGGAGTATGGATTGAAGTGGAGTATGTTGATTTTAGTTGCATTATAGAAGTGCAGTACGGACATCGTCACCTTAGAATTATAAGGTTCTATCTGACATTTTTGTCAAAATGGAGTTATTGACATTCTTATTAAATGACAACTTATTTACATATTGGGATGTCTTTTATGTGATGTTTTAAGACTTAGTTTAAATAGTTTTTATTTTAAAAAAACAAATGTTACACACATACTGTTTGCTATATGGAATGCAAAAACTTTGAAGCTCAACATCTAAATCAAAATTTCAATATCAATATCGAAATCATTCAGAATGCAGATAGAACCTTAAATTTCCAAGGTGACGACATGTAAACACCTTAAACTATTACTGTCGTGTAGGATTTTCATCACATTTTCCGACAGGATAGACTATACACACACGGCTGTTTAACACTATTCTCTGCATCTACTGAGTCAGTGAAACGTTATTTTCCCATACAGTGTGTGGTATCACATTCCATTAAAACAACACTCTTCCAGCAGTTCATACTTACATCCAATATCTCGTTTGTCAAGAGAGACATGCATGAAATGTTCCTGAATAAAAAAGGGGGACTGCCAACTGCCAAACTGCAGTTCAAGTCGACAAATTCAAACACCTAAAACTACATAAAACTTGAAAATGTGGATAGCGCGGTGACACAATGACATTACTCGTATTATGTGCTATAACATGTACAGCATTATGTTAGGGACAATCAAAAAGCAACTCATGCAAACACCTTATTAATATTATTGTCTTATTCAGATTAAGACAAAAAGTTCGATTACTTATGTCCATGTAAACGTAGTCAATGTCGTAACTCTACATTGTGAGACCCATTTACATTTCAGTAGATTCTGATTGGTTGTCAGTGTCTTATAGTTTGGATAAAAATGATTCTGAAAGGGATCGCAACTATATTGTTTTACATCTTTGTTGTTATATATGGTCTGAACTCATGCTGTTGTTTTACATTCAAAATGATTGATAAAACAATGTCATTATTGATATATTGATATATGATGATTTAATTTGAGATTATTTTCAAGGGATTTTAATGGTGGTGTTCTTCATATTGTCTTCAAAACAATATGTTTATCCTAAAATACTCATCAAAGTACTAAAATAATCATTCACATACACTTTTTTAAACTGCTAAAGAGACAAAAATGTACCCAAAATTAAAATGTACTCACAATGTACTCTCCCTCAGGTGGTTCCAAACCTATGTGAATTTCCTCCATCAGTTAAACACAAAAGAAGATATTTTAAAGAAAACTAAAAACCTGTAACATCAACTTCCATATAGGAAATCAAACACTATGGAACTCAATGGTTAAAGGTTTCCAGCTTTCTTCAAAATATCTTCTTTTGTGTTTAACAGAATAAATTAAGATAAACAGGTTTACAAATTAAAGTAAATAGTGAGTAAATGTAAACATATTCTTTGATTTTATTTTGGGTGATCTATCCCTTTAAGAAGAGTCTCAATTAGAACCAGCATTATTAATGTCCAGAACAATTAATTACATCCAATTCAGTGTTATTATTCTGTTTTTACAATTTTTTTATTATTTTGTGTGTGTGTGTGTGTGTGTGTGTGTGTGTGTGTGTGTGTGTGTGTGTGTGTGTGTGTGTGTGTGTGTGTGTGTGTGCAATGCTGTGGTATAACACTATTTATTATAGGCTTTATTTGGTTGGGGAAAAGGCTTCAGTTTTCACCCTTTCTCAGTAGAGTCGTCATCATAATGAGCCATGTGTGTGGGATGTAAGTAAGAACATGTCACGTGTGTGTCTCTGCAGGTTAATGATGAGATGTGAATGTTTGCTGTTAGGGTGGTGAGAGGTTGGTGAATAATTTCTTATTTGTATGTTGGAAGTATTGTGATGCTAATTCATTGTTTGTTCCGGATAACAATCTGTCACTCCAAATTAAAGCCTTGGAGTATACTGCAACAGAATGAAGAGAGAAGCACAAACAGAAAAAAAAGAAGGCTCAGACATTAGCTGCTGTTGTAGATAGACCAGATTCGAGAATGTGGTAGCATAGCAATGCATTTAATGCAGGCGGTGCACACATGAATTATCTGATCAGTATTGTAACTTGAAAATTACATTTTAATTAAATGCATTTAAGATGTGCATATGTTGAAGGTTATCCGTTTCCTCTTATGCATGAGGTGAGTCCCATGCCCTCTATCTCTGAATATTTGTTCACCTCAGCAGTCCTTGGCTTCTACTGCAGCACCTATAAATCTGCCAACTACATGCAAACAATGTGAGCGATCATTTCCTAACAATAGCCAGCACTACATAGACTCTTTCACAATCTTTTCACACTCATGTATGCATGCACCAAAACTTTTTATGATGTCTCATACAGTAGTTCTTGTTTTAATAATTTTTTTATTGCTGACTGATTTATAGTTAATGTATTAAAAACTTTGGTGCCTTAGGAGGTTATATGTTTTTTTATGCTTACAAAAACTGCATTGATTTGATTATAAATACAGTAAAAAAGTGAAATGCTATTATCATTCTTTCCGCTCAATATCTATTCTATCTTTATATCTAGTATTTATTCCTATTATGCCAAAGCTGAAATTTTGGAATCGTTGCTTTCCTTCAGAAAGTGCATAAAAGACTAATACCGTTTCATTTATTATGATCAGTTTTGAAATGATTGTGTTGCGAAATACTTCTGTGGAAATTATTATAGCAACGGTTTAGAAAAACACTTTAGAATAGTGGTCTAGTTCATGTATTTACTAACATTAAGTATGAATAATATTGTAAAGTATTAATTAATCGTTGTAATTAAACATTTAATTCATTTAATGCTTTATTAAAATCTAAAATCATGCTAGTTAACATTAGTAATGAACTATAATAATTTTATTTAACTCAAATACCAATAACTTACCTTAAAAGGAAGTTCCAGGGTGTATTTTAAAGGCTTGGTTATGTTTATAAGATTTATAAGACACACAAAGCATTGTGTGTTCTGTAACTGATCAATTTAAACAAATAAAAATACTTACTGGTTGTGGCTCACAATCCACAGCTTCTTCTATTATGGTTGGAGCTGATTTGAGGAGTTTTAGCCCAGTCCTTTGTCAAATGCTAGATCTATATATATTTTTAAATTCTCTGTAACATAATTAAAATTAAATTGTAAGCACTTCTCTCTGTGTATCATGTACTTTGAAAGCCCAAATGTAGAAGCAAAAGAAGCCCTGTGGACATATCAGCATTTGGATAGTATTTTAGCTTTCCCTGCTATAACATTACAGCGCCTCTGGCCATGCTCCTTCGCTGTGCTGGGTGTATGAGCATGGTGAATGTGCGTAACCTACAGCATTTGTGATCTCTCTAGCCTGGATGTATTTTTTTTTTTTTTTTTAGTCCCTAACTTCATTTGCTGTAGGCTTTGCTAAACTAACTCTGTAAAAGACAATGTCTCACTTTGCATTGAACTTTGAGCGTATTACATTCAGAGATGTTGTTTATGTTCACACAGCTACATTACACATCAACTAAAGTTTAAAATATGATGTCATAGTGGAATACCTTTTTAACAATATTGTAATAAATGTATTACTGTGTTTGTCCATGTTAGTAAATTAACTTATAGACCATTATGCTAAAGTGTTACCCAGTATTAACAACTGGCTTAATACTGGCTTATTAAATATTAATAAGCAAACAATTAGTAGTCAACAGAACTTAAAGTTTAAATGATTAGTTAATACTGAGATGTGTGCCTTAAAATAAAGTGTGTTCATTATGATACATTTTTTTCATGAAAAAGGATCAAGTAAAACAACTAAAAGTAAACTGCACAGTCACTTTTGTTTAATTCGATGTGTCTTTGCTGCATTAAAGTGTTGAATTCCATCCAAAAGAAAGAGAAAGAAAATCTTAAACCTTGAACAGAAGTCTATTTTCTGTAGATCTATTCTGATGAAAGAGTGTACATTTATTTTAGTTTCTTAGAAATGTATATGCTGAGGCCAAATATACAAGTCCTGTTATATAATTTGACAGAGAAGTCCTGGGATTTGTAAATCAGAGGTGAGCAATTACTGAACTGCAGTTCAGGAGTCACAGAAGCCCTCTGTGTTCTGCACTTCACAATCACTGAACCACAGCCTGCTCGCTGTTCTAGATAAGCCATCAAATAAAATACAACCAAAAGTGGCCTGTTAGTGATATCCTGGCAGACATTTGCAACTTTACTTTTGGTTATTAAAAAAAGAGTGAGCGTTTGATCCCTCAACCTCACGCAGTACAAGCAAAAAAAAAAAAAAAAAAAACATCTTTGAGCAGAAGGCAGATCTTCCCAAAACTGAAATCAGCTACATAATGACTCTTCACTCATGAAAACTCTATAATTGCAGTATCCCTACCAAAATACATCCTAAACATATCTTGTGAGTGCTAGAAAGGTGTAACATTATAATGAACTAAAATGTGTATATATGGCTATATTTTAAGCCTTGTTAAGCCATTATTATTTCTAAAGTTGTTCATTAAAGCTAGTTGGATATGTGATTTGTTAAAAACCCTTACTTTTGTGGCTTATCAGATTATGCATAAAAATTCTCAGTTATGCCACATTAGTTGTGTTGATCTGAATAAATTAAATTTGATCATAGATCTGATGTACTTTAAACATTGTAATCTGCATCAGTTGTATAAACACTCCAATTAAAACATTCACAGTTAGATTTAGGTTTAGTATAGATTTTTTTCTTGTTTGTTTGTTTGTTTTGAGGAATCTAAATATAGTGTCTGAAAATATAAATATTAGTTTTCAGTTCTGAAAGTCTATACAGTACCACTTATGGGTGTTCTTTGTTTATGCACATTATTCGAAAACCATTTAACAGCCTTGAATATTTAATTTAATTTCTTTTTTTTATTCTAATATTTTACTTTTACTGTATTTATTTTATTTGGCCAATATTATTTATTAGGATCATTTATACTTCTCATTTCTAAAATAATGTTCTTCATCAAGCAGCATAATGAAAATAAAAGCCAGTGCTTTTACATGTTTATCGTACATTCATCAAATATGTGAAGGCTAATGCATGTTAACAATGCACTGCGGATGTGTGCCAGATACTTCTGAAAATGATTGAAAACAAAACAAAACAAAACAAAAAACGGAAAACAAAAGCAAACAAAAAATTTCCTGTGGATCTTCCCTAAAAGTGCAGCAAAATGTACCCATTTCAGTTTTTGCAGAAATCTCCCAGTTTTTTCTATATTTTCAATGACACTGAATTTGACAGTTCTCAAAAAACTGCCTGAAAACTACAAGCAACTGGCAGAATGAGGTGAAATAGATCGCACTGGGCATAAATCAGCAATCTGAGGACATGTCAAACTAGCATTCAAAGCCCACAGATTCTGACCAAAAATGAGAGGCATCTTCGCAATTTTTTCGTTCTCTACCAAATTGTGTCCAAATTGCATGAATCAGACTTTCCTCAGCATCAATGATTTGTTTGTGAATCAGTCTGCAGCACAAGCTCTCAAATTCAGCTCACAAACTACATTGACTAGCACAGTCTTCTATCTAGTTCTGAAATCATAATTACAAATTTGTCTTTTTTAAAAAGGAATTTTTAGGAATTTATTGCCGCAAAGAATTAGGAATTATGTTGAACGGCAGCTTCATTCTCATCTGATTCTTGGTATAATGTTCTTTTACCAGCAGTGTTGTTTTAAACAATAACATTATTTTAGCCACTAAATACTAGGGATGGGAAGATTCATCGATATGTATCGATACGCGGTCATGCGCGTGCACGATGCGAGTGCATCGGTTGAGCAGCAGAGGATGAATGAAATTTTGGAAGCAAATCGAGATGCATCGGTTTTTGCGAGATGCATCGATTTTTCCGAGATACAGCTTATATTTTTAATATAGAATGTATTTTTCATTTATTAACAAGTGTTGTCAACCTGTTTTTGACGCATAATTTAATCGACCTACATAAAGTAAGCCTTAGCAACGGATTTGCGGATGTGCACACACTACAACTCAGTGTATCAGGTGTGCGGATGAAGCTAGTGGAGCGCCCTCAGAAAGCGCGAGAAGCAAAACAAACATTTTATTCCCCACTGAGTTTTAAATCTAAAGTATGGCAACATTATGGATTTAAGGATGGACGACATGACAGGACAGATGCAATTTGCAAAATGTGCCGCGCATCTGTAAAATACGCGGGCAGTATGACTAATCTGATATCTCACTTGAAGCGGCGCCACGGTGTTGTTGTGAAAGCATCTTCCAGTGTTTCTGCATCCCCGGCTTTCGCACTGCTTCAACCAGCTCCAAAAGTGGTGAGTAAAGTATTGCAAGTTTTTTTTTTCCATGCGCAACAGTTCTGCTCGCTCTACGCCAATAACGAATGCTATTGCATTGTTCATCTGCAAAGATATTCAGCCTAGTGTCACGGAGAACGAAGGTTTTAAACACCTCCTCCTGTTAATTTTTATTTAATAATGATAATAATAATATTAATAATAATAATGATAAAAATAATGGGTGTCACAGTGGCACAGTGGGTAGTTTGACCACCTCACAGCAAGAAGATTGCTGGTTTGTTATATTTTTATTAGCCTGTTGTTTACAGTGACAGTGATGTTTCAAAGCAGCATAACACTGCTAGTTCACAACCTTAAGTTTTGAATAATCAGTGGCAAAATATCTTTGTAAAACTTGTTTTCATAGTTAAAAAGTTAAATCACAATTCTTGTTGTGCAATGCTAAATTTATTTATGTTGAAAGAGTGCAAATATATACATATTTTTTTAATATATATTGCACTTATACATTCTGTTTATCTTGAAAATACTTAAATAATATGTGCTATATGTTCTAAAATGGCCCTCTACTGTAAACTGACACTCTGGCTCTGAGAGAAGAGCCAGTTTGTAAAAAAAAGTCTTGGTTTTGCTTGGTTTATAAATAATCAAACTCATTCAATGGCACAGCATCCTCTTTCACATAATCTCATAAACTTGATCTAATTAGTTAGTGCTGAAATATCGCATCGTATCGTGATATGGGTGTGAATCGTATCGTGTTGCATCGCAATATGTCACAAATGTATCGCTAATATATCGGATCGTATTCTTTGTATCGAGATGCGTATCAGATCGGCATTATAGCTTAGATGCCCAACCCTACTAAATACATGTTGATTTGTGGAATTGTACACTATGAGCATGTGTTTCGTAAAAACCTACTAAAATTAAATATTCGCCCATGAAACAATTATCACTCTAGTAGAACTGCAATATTTTACTGTTTACAAGATGAGACTGCCTACAGATTGTGAATAAAATGTTCAGCATCCCCTGATGTTAAGCATACACTTTATAATAATGTATTATCCCTGCTGTGTATAAATGCCCAGCCCAACAAGGAAACTCTAGTAGTTAAAATAATCTCAGTGTTTTCCAGCCATAAATCTGAGTTTAGAGACGGCTCATGTTCAATTTCTGGCTCTTCTCATTTATTTCATCATGCTCTACGGTTTAATCATCATTGCATTTTGGTATTGGAATATTTTGGTATTGAAAACAGTTCTTTTTTGTGCGATTTCCCACAAAAAATCCTTTAATGATCAAATGAGTATTGTTCAGTGCTAGGTCAACATGAGCATGGTGACTTTTTGGTGGGCTCACTGTTTGTTGGCGGTGTAAATGTACACTATATTATCAATAATGTTTTAAATGTGTAATGTTTTAAATGTGTTTAATGTTTTAACTTGTTTGTTTGTACATAATGATAATTTAAAATAATGCTTTATATACTGATGTTAAAGATACTGCTTATTATCATTTATTATTGTTTTATTTGTGGAAATATACATTTATATAATCTAATTTCAAATGAACAATAATCTACATATAACTGAAATATTAAATTCTTTGTTTTTTAATTACATCATTTAATTCGAAACTGTAACAGCCCAGCTGTGAGGGACATTAAACCTTTTGCTTCCTGAGCAAGGGCTGAGCCAAAGTGATGCAAATGCTATGGGCAGGGTCTTACCGATGGTGCCTTTGTTTTCGAGTGATACTGTCAAGTCAAATTAACTCTTTTGTTGATAAATTTGTGTGGTCAGTGGTTTCACAAGTTTCTTCATCTACCACTTAATTTGCCTGCTTGGTTTAGCCATCTCCACCTAGCCACTCCCTCCATCTAAAAACAGATTTATTTTAGACTTGCTTTTAGACTTGTGATAAAACTTGCAGACTGCAGACCTGTAAGAGACTCCAGTAGACTCTTCTGAAAGGAATTCTTTGGCTTGTTCCGAGTCTCCTGGACTGGGTTCTCTCTCTTCATTTATTTATATTTTTACAACATATTTTAAAATGTTGATTGTTAAAGATACTTATTATTTTTTTATCCTAAAATGTTGATTGTTAAATAAACACCTAGTTTTTTTATAATCATTTTTTTTATTGCTTAACTATTAACTATACTGAGTGATTTGTTTTAGAATGTTCTATTTAATGTAAACATAAAAGCCTTAGAAATGCATAATTTTAGCCCCCCTGAATTATTAGCCCTGTTTTTTTTTTTTTTTTTTCAATTTCTGTTTAGGGGAGAGCAAATATTTTCAACATATTTCTAAACATAATAGTTTACATAACTCATTTCTAATCACTGATTTATTTTATCTTTGCCATGATGACAGCACCAATTTTTTTTTAATAGATATTTTTCAAGACACTTCTACACAGCTTAAAGTGACATTTAAGGGCTTGAATAGAATAATTAGGTTAACTAAGCAAGTTAAGGTAATTAGGCAAGTTATTGTATATCGATGGTTTGTTCTGTAGACTATCGGAAAAAAAATAGCTTAAAGGGGCTAATAATTTTGACCTTGAAATTATAAAAAAAAAAATAGAAATAGTCTATTCATCCCATTTTTAGACTGTTGATTCAAAATTTGGTTGGAATATTTTATTACAATCATCAAGAACTGGCCTTAATTACTCTTTTTTTCATGTATTATATAATTATTTGTACATTACAAATGATCTAAAAAAACAAGTAGGGTCTGTTTCATTAACTACTTCCATGCACATCAAACTGACAGATAAACCCCACTCTTGTACTTCAATGCTATTAATATTGATGTTATTTTATCAAACAGCTTGCTTTGTTCATTCAGTGCATCAACACAGAGCTAAAGAAGACAAACTCTCTCTAATGAACCCTACACATGCATTGTAGGTTTACTCATGTGTTAATGAATATTTAGGAATAAACGCCACAGCATGTTTACTTCTACTGCTAAGGCAATGTTGGTAACATGACCCAATTTAGAGGCTGCCAAAATGATAATTCTAAATCACAGAGAGCAACAGAAATGCATTTTATTTCTTACAATATTATGCATAAATATTTAGCAGCTTCAACTATTTATTATTTAGCAAATTGTGGCAGATGTTTTTTTTTTTTTTTTTTTTTGAATAACTTAATTCAAATTCAATCTAATTTAATTCTAAATATTGCCTTAACTGATATCTTTTTTTTGGCTCAGATGTGACATTATAATTCTGGGTCAAATGCATGTTTTTTTTTTTTTTTTTAAGTCTAGTCAACATTCTGAACATTGACTGGAATTAAAAACAACTCTTCATTAAACCTTTTTAACCTTTAAACCTTTTTTTTGTGTTTTACTGGCTTAATGTAATATGTCTTGTTAATTAAGACCAAGCAAGAATACGAGTATTTATATTAACTTGATATTAGATATTTAGCTCTTTTTGTGGTTGTCTGAACACATCTGACCACATGAGCGTTTACACAACAAAAGCAATGGGAACAAACTTAACTTAGCATTGGTCCAATTGTGATTGAATTGACATAAAATGCATCTTACACTCTACTTGTTTAAAACCTTCTTGTGTTAATTTTTTATGTTGAACACAAAGGAAGATATATTAAAGAATGTGCATTGACTTTCATAGTATTTTTGTCCCTATACCACGGATGTCATTGCCTGCTTTTTTCCAACGATTTTTGTGTTAAAGGGAAGAAAGAAACCCATAAAAATGTAGAACCACTCGATTGTAAGTTAATGATGAGGAAATTAGATTTTTTTGTTTGTGAAGTTTCATTTTACTAGGTGTAAATAGAGCTCAAGAAATCCATATTCACCATCATTAATATCACATAAAAGCAGTAACATAAGTAACATAACAAAAGCAACATAAGTAATGCAAAACAGCTCACATCGAGTCTATTTGTAGTGTGAATAAACAAACAAATAAACGAACAAACAAACAAATAAATAAATAAATAAATAAATAAATAAATAAATAAATAAATAAATAAATAAATAAATAAATAAATAAATAAATAAATAAATAAATAAATAAATAAATAAATAAAATCTGCCTTCATTGTTTTTAAGTTGAATCAGATTAACTTTACAGATAATTTCAGCATCTATCATGACTTATTGCAGGACCATTTTTACAGTATACATGCAATATCTATTGCTATTATGACTTAAAAACACTTAATACAACAGACTAAACCAGACTCATTCTGAACATTATTTTTGAGCCATATGTAGAGCCAAGCGGCAACCCCTGCTCTCCCTTGTGAAGCCAATAAGGAAGTAACTGAAACTGCAATTCATCAACTCGCCTTTGGGGGCTGGCTCCAGGAAGTCCAGATGTTCACTGACTGCAATGTTAAATTAGCCAATTTTGCAACTAATATATGTTTACAGCTTGGTACAAAAGATGGTTTTGGGTGGCGGTGTGGTTGAGATGGCGGCGCGTTGGATGGCGGAGGGGTGTCACAGATGAAAGTGAATAGCAGGGACATTTGTCCCGGATGAAAGTGAACGCCGGACGCCGATGGAAGGCGGTTGAGGAGGAGGATCAGAAAATGAGGTGCCAAATCAGATTTTAGAGGTGCTGGATCCAGTTCCGGGGTGTTCTGGCACAAATTAAGCCCTGCCATTATTGCACTCCAGAATCTGACAGATTGATTAGCTGTAGGCTCTAGAACAGTCAACTGAAATGTTATCATACAGTGCCTGGATTTCATAAATAGCCTTGCATTTACTAACACAGACTATATTTGAAGTATTTGGAAGTAATTCACATTTTCCTCCTCTAGAAAAATGCCATAAGAACAATGCTTGTGGCTCAATGTATTACAACAAGCTTTTAGTGTTTTTAAATGACTAAACACTTTATTGATATAGTGCACAACCAAGCACAAGTGGTCAGAACACACACGAGTCGCAGGTAATGAAGTATTGAGCATTTCTCCCAAAGAAAAACCCTATCTTAGAAAAATGCTAGCAGGCATCTGTAGCTCCCCTGACGCTCTGCCTCTTTGACCTTTTTTTGGGCACCCTCACCTATGGATGGATGACGTCATGGATACTACGTCTATATTGTTTACAGTCTATGGTAAGCACATATACTGAATGCTCACTGATTTACTTTTAGTGATTAAAGGAATAGTTCACACATTTCATTTCATCACCCGTTTACTCACACTCAAGTGGTTCTAAACTTCTGTAAATTTTTACATAAGATGAACACAAAGAAATATATATTGAAAAACATTGGAAACCATCAACCGTTGACATCCATAGTAGGAAAAACAAATATTATGGAAGTAAATGACTGCTGATTTCCAACATTCTGCAAAAAATCTTCTTATGCGTTCAACAGAAGAAACTCTATAAAACAACTGTAGGAACAGTGAACGATAACACGATTTTAACTTTTGGGTCTCTTTAACAGCTCCTTTTCACTTTAGAGTGAAATAATCCTTTATCCAAAATGCTGGATTTTTATTTTTTGTCATGTGTGTGTTAAGATAAATCAGCAAGATAAAGCAAAGACGGATCAGTCTTTTGGCCCGTGCCTTTAGCAGACAGATGAGAAGAACTCTCTCAAGTCAAAACCACGCCACTGCTTTTGAAGTCTGTCTCTTTGGGTCTTTTCTCTTCCACCTGGCACTTTAGATATTACAGATAAAAGACAGGTCATTATAAGGGGATGATGGGAAATGTGCAGAAGAGAGAGACAGAGAGAGAGAGTCAATAACAACACTTTCATTCAGTTTCCTCTTTATACTCTCATTGACTGATCAATATGTGTGTTACAGTAAAAGTCAAAATCAGAGAATATTTTTAATTTTTCAATACATTTTAGACATAAATTTAAAAAACAAATTTCTAATAACTAATTTATTTTGCCATCACATAGTGATAGTACAATTATTACTAATTAAATTAATTAAAATAATTAATTAATATTATTATTATTATTATTATTTTGCAAGATACTAGTGTTTCCCAGTACTGGATTGCAGCTGGAAAGGCATCTGCTGTGTAAAACATATGCTGGATAAGTTGGCGGTTCATTTCACTGTGTTTTGTAGCCAATTCAAAGAAAGAAAAAAAAACTAACATTTTCTTAAAACAGGTTATAGCAAATTTAACAGTTTTTATTCCAGCCAAACTAAAAGAAATAAGACTTTCTCCAAAAGAGAATTATCATAGGAAATACAGTGATAAAATACATTGCTCTGTGGAACATTTTTAAGAGAATAAAAAATTCACAAGAGTGCTTATAATATGACCTTCAACGGTATGATTTCCCTCTGTGAAGACGAGACAGATTTGTACTTTGCCTCTTCAAACGGAGTGCTATCAATTTGTTGATAACGCAGTGGCATTTAGTGACAAATAAATTATCACCTTTAAAAAAATATATATATATTTTTTATGTTTCAAAAACAACATATTGGTACATTTTTACAAAAATATTTCATTAAACGATTGTATTCGATAAAATAAGTGTGTGGTGATTAGTGTGACAAGTAAAACAATACCTTTAATTTGAACTGAGGAATAAATAAATAAATAAATAAATAAATAAATAAATAAAATGTAACCCTGGTGTCCTGGCCAAATTCCCTCCATCCGCCCTTACCCATTATGACCTCCCAATCATCCCCATCCACCGAATTGGCTCTATCACTGTCTTTCTACTCCACCAATAACTGGTGTGTGGTGAGCGCACTGGCGCTTTTGTCCTGTGGCTGCCCACGCATCATCCAAGTGGATGCTGGTGGTGGAGTAGAGAGAACCCCCTCATGATTGTGAAGTGCTTTGGGTGTATGACCATACACATATATAAATATAAATACACACGTTACATTCTTAAGCCTTATTCAAAGTACAAGCGACTCGCAGCAGCAAATCGCAATCAGCTGTTCTTTTCAGCAGAGTATGAGTGACTTCCGACGACCTCAATCTTTGCGAATGGCAGCGATTGTTGGCAAGCAGGTGGGCGTGTCTAGCGATGTGACAAAGTTGAAAATCCTTCAACTTTATGCAAATAAAGAGTGACTTTCTTGAGCAACAGCCAGTAGGGGCTCCAGTAAAGCTCACATGTTCTTCTCTCAGCTTGCTCAGAGGCCGGTTGTATTTGTGTTGCATATACTCATGCAGATCTGCAGACAGGAGTGACTGGCAGCTACATAGTCGCTGCTAGTGTGAATGAGCCATTATACTCAATTTTGGACCCTGACCTTAGATTAGCACCAGTTCTGTCTTTGCTACTGACTAATATTATGTAAAAACTGGTGAAGTAGTTTTACACAAATAGCCATGGGGTGGATTTACCTAATAAGTGAAGGAAACAGCTTCTTAGGGCCCCAGGAAATCGGGGGGCCCTCAATAAATATCTAGAAGTATAAATTATACCTCTAAACTATATATATATATAAAACATTGTTATATATCATATTTTGTATGGTGAGAGTTAAACAAATACAATTTTACATAATTACATACTATTTAATATACAATTAAATAAAATATTATTATAATTATTTAATGTTTTGTAATAATAATATTACACAATTAAATATCCGTCATAAAGCAGTCCAGCAGTAAAATTTATAAAAAAATAAATAAATAATACAAAAAAAAAAAAAAAATATATATATATATATATATATATATATATATATATATATATATATATATATATATATTATATATTATTATTTTTAGTTGTAAATTCATTTTGTGTAAAACTAATAATTTCAAATGTAGAGATTGCATTAATGTAAAATTTTAAAAAGAAGATTGAGTGATAAATGAACAGCAACATATGGGCTCTATGGCTAGAATTGCTTAGGGTCCCAAAATCACTAAATCCCTCCCCTGTGTATAGCATCCCATAGTAAGTATCACTTTACTGTAAAAGCAAAATAAGTGTTTTGTCATCTCTGTTAGTATGTACTCATACTGTATATGCCGGGCACTGTATTTGCACAAGACCAAACAATTGTTGATTAAAAATGACTATTGACTCCAAGCTAGATTCAGTTCAATAATTAAGCAAGCCGGTTTAATTAAAGTTTAAGAAAAGAAAGAAATCATTCAAATATTTGCCACGTGAAATTTAATATCATTACAGATTGGGGCTGTTCATTCCAGACGTCGTGATCAAGTGCCAAAACCTGCCGGCATTTCCACAGCTACAAAGTGAAAAAAACAACACATGCTGAGCAGAATGCATAAAAACCAGCTTTGATCACAAGAGCAGGCATGAAGGACAGAACGAGAGAGAGCGAAGGGAGGTTTAGCGGTCTCCTCCTTAACTATGTTTGTAAGACCATCTATATATCATTACATACAGCGGCACGGAGAAATCAAAACACAATTGAGCAAAGAATTTTGAATCAGGCTTTTGTATTGATTTGAGTCCTGCTATGTTTATATTTGAAATTTGAGGATGTTACTGAATTTAAATTTAGCACAGTTACACATCAGAGGAATTCCATTACACTGGCACACTTTACATCCAAGCATCTAACTAAATGCATCATTAATGACTAATTATGCTAATTTAACTTTGTTTATAGAAAACATGTTTTCTCAACTTTCTCTGAACTAAGCTCAATTATATTAAATTAACACAGACATCAAAACATTTCCTCTGGCAAATGTTACTGTGGAGCATCACAAAACATTTACCACAAAATTATTGAACATATTAACAACATGATAGCAATATACAACATATTAACTATACAGATGTGAATGTATTGCATACTAGTTAATATCATATTCATATTCATTGCTAACCATTGAATGTAAATTCAATGCAACTATAGTTCGAAAAGTATAGTTTAAAAACGTTAAGATCTGATAATGTTTTTAAAAACATTTACCAATGCTTCATTTTTTTTAAAATCGACAATACAATAAAATAATGTATATTTTGAAATATTATTGAAATTTAAATGCACAATTTCTATGTAAAAATATTTTAAAGTGGAAATTATATATTTGAGATTCAAAGTGGATTTCAGTATCTTTACTGCTGTTTTCAGTATCATAAACCAGAAATAATTCTATGCTGGTTTGATGCTTTGTCATGATCATTTTATATTACTGTTTTATCATTAATGAGTTTTTTATTTGCACATTTTACATTATTTCATTAAGAATATTCATTTTTACTGATTTATTTGAAATATTTGAGTAAAGTTTTTATTATTTTATTATTATATATTTTATAATATCTATTTTACATCAAGAAAAAAAATCTAAATAATTTCAATGCAACTATAACTATAGATATAACTATCAATGCAGTTGAAATAAAAATTAGAAAATGTTAAGATAAATGTTTTAAAAACATTTATCAATACTTAACTACTTTAAATCGACAAAACAATTAATAAAATAATGTATATTTTGAAATATTGTAAAATTTTTGATGCACATTTTCTATGTGAAAAAATTGAAAACAGCAGTAAGGATGCTTTGTTGTGATCATTTTATATTAGTGTTTTATCATTAATAGGTTTTCTTATTTGTCCATTTTATATAATTTTATTAAGAATATTCATGTTTATTGATTTATTTGAATTATTTTACTTACGTTTTTATTATTCTATTATACACCCATTATACATCAAGAAAATCTCATGGCCATTGCCGACGTTGATACGCACATCTCAAAAAACGTAGTAGCACAAGCTCTATGATTGGCCAGCTTGGTATCGCTGACAAGAGTGGGTGTGGATGAGAGCCACGCGCACCCGTTGGAGTGAGTGTTTATAGGTGTCGAGTTGCGTGAAGGAGCTCCAGATAGAAATTTTTGTTTTGTGTTTACTTTATGTTTAAAGTTGTTTCACATCTGCCCGTTTCCCGCCTCTAAATGAGCAATTTTTAGCTACTTGTACATTGAGGTAGCATTTAAAAAAAAAAAACACCCTCAAAGAAACTCTACACAGAGGAGCACAAAAACCTACTGCCAGCTAGCGTTTTGAAAGTGTTATTGCAGAGCAACACAAACAGCATGCAGAAGTATAAATGCACGTAAAACACATGGCATTCGCCACGGGTCATGGCGATCGCTCATTGCAGAAGTATAAACCAGGCTTAACTTTTACAAGGTGTGTCACACATACACACAATTTAGCTTTCCCAATTTACCTATATAACATGTCTTTGGACTGTGGGGGAAACCGGAGCACCTGGAAGCACATGCAAACTCCACACAGAAATGTCAACTGACTCAGCTGGGGCTCAAACCAACCCTCTTTTTGCTCTGAGATGACATAATTTCCCACTGTGCCATCGTGCCTCCCAAAAAATGCATGTTGTAAAATATAATTTTAATTGCACAATTTCTATGTAAAAATATTGTAAAATGGAGATTATTTAAAATTCAGAGTAGATTTTCAGCATCCTTACTGCTGTTTCCAGTATCACAACCCAGAAATAATTCTAATATGCTGGTTTGATGCGTTGTCATGATCGTTTTATATAAATATTTTATCATTGATATGTTTTTTTTTTAATTATCATTCATAAATAAATTTCTTCCAGCTTTATATTTTTGTAAGAATTTTTGTTTTTCATGTTTCTTTTATAGTACTTCAATGAATAAAAAGCACAAAATGTATTTGGTTTTCAATGAATGGATTTTAAAAAGTGGAAAAATATGTATAAAATGTTCAGTAAAATGTTAAATGCAACCTTGGTGAGCACAAGATGTTTTAAAAACATTTAAACTGTTCATATTTTCAAACTTTTGACTGGTAGTGTATATATTCTAAACCACAAACCCTACTGCATGGCCCATTTTATTACAGACACACTCACAGAAACACACACAGACACAGACACGCACACACACACGCACACACACACATCGCCTAAGCTGCAAGAGTGATGACAAAAAAAGAAGGCACAAACAAGAATTCACATAAAAGAAACAAACAAACATAGAGACAAACATGAAAAGGTCTTTTGATACAGCTGGAACATTTTAAGGCACTGTGCTTGCTGAATCAATAGCATCGTCTCAGACAAACAGCTCATCCAGACAGTCCAGAGATCTGCGGGTAATTAAACCATTTCAGCACGGTCTGTATGAATACTCAATAATAGAAATGCAGCTACAGTAATTCATACACACACATCCACACAAATACACACTTTCTCTTCCTCTCTCTCAACCTATTCTAATAGATGCAAGAAATCTTACTTCTAATTCAGAATTCTAGATTCAACCAAATTACATTACATCCATCCAATAAAACAAAAAGAGCTCTTGGTTCCAAACTTTAATGAGGTTCATTTTTAGTTAAAGGTAGACTATGTCATTTTCAGCTCTACAGAGATATACTTAACACCAAACTAGGACCTAGTCTGATGATGCTGTGACTGAGTGTGAAATCATGGGAGTTGTCTTCTTCATTACATCCTATCTGGGTGTCTTGCAGAAATCATGTTCATGGATGAGCTAAAGCAGGGGTGTCCAAACTCAGTCCTGGAGGGCTGGTGTCCTGCATAGTTTTGCTCCAACTTCCTTCAACACCCTTACCTGGACGTTTGAGTACACCTAGAAAGAGCTTGCGTAGCTGGTTCAGGTGTGTTTAATTGAGGTTGAAACTAAATTATGCAGGACACTGGCCCTCCAGGACCGAGTTTAGGCACCTATGAACTAAAGTAATCAAAACATTTTATCATGGTAATATGAAGCAGGGGCGTCACTGTGTCTCAGTGATTAGCACTTTTGGCTCACAGCAAAAAGGTCGCTGGTTCGGGTGCCAGGTGGGCCAGTAGTCATTTCTGTGTGGAGTTTGCATGTTCTCCCCATGTTGGAGTGTGCTTCCTTCGGATGCTCCGGTTTCCCTTACAGTCCAAAGCATGCGCTATAGGTGAATTGAATAAACCAATTTGACCATAGTGTATGTGATTGTGAGTGTGTATGGGTGTTTCCCAGGACGGGGTTGCACTCTGTGGTGACCACTGAAAAATAAGGGAGTAAGCCGAAGGAAAATGATTGAATGAATGAATGAATGAATTAATTAATTAATATGAAGCAGGTAAGGCTGAAAGCCATCTAAGATAAATAAGATGCTAAAACAATTGCTGCTGAGAGAGAAGGACAACATGGGTGGAAAGCAGTGAAGCTTTTATTATGTCACAGTCGACTGCTTCTTGTTTGTCTGGTCATGAAATGTGAGGAAGAACAAGCATTGCTTCATCTAAATACATTTTAGGGCTCTGCTAAAATGCTGCTCTGTAAGGTCTAATATAATGAACAATGTATTAAAGCATCTTCAGTGTTTCCATGTTTTCTATAAAACCAAACTAGATATGAAGTGTGTTTGACATTATAAGCATGTCACACAGGACATGGTCCATATATTATTCCAAATATTTGGGATAATATCAGTACATAAGCCATTAAATTATATTACATTGATTTTGTGATTTTTTTATTTTTTGATGTTTTATTGAAAGAACTTGCATATTATTCCTTTTAACAAAAAATGACTGTGGTTCTAAGAATGTTAAAAACTGGTAGACAGAGACTTCCGTAGTAGAAAAAACAAATGAACAAACAAACAAACAAACAACATGACAATGAAGCCAATGGCTACCTGTTTGTAACAGGCTTCAAAATTAATCTCTTTTTTATATTTACCAGAAGAAAGAAGCTCGAATGGGTTTGAAACAAATGGAGGATGATTAAATGATGTCTTAGTTTTCATGTTTATGCAAACTCCCCCTTTACGCAGCAAATATTAATGACATTTGTTTACTTGACCATGCTGGCATGGTGTTATTGGCATTGTTTATTGCTAAATATGCATTAAATGGATCTATGTCTTTATTTCATGAATTAAAAATATGGATTTTCTATAACATATAGTATAAAGACAAGGTCATAGTGCGAGACAAAGTACTCCAGAATTTAAGATTACCACAGTCATATTACAGTTGAAGTCAAAATGACTAGCCCTCCAGTGATTTCTTTTTCAAATATTTTGACAAGCAATTGATTTTTTACAGTTTCCCTACAATATTTTTTCTTCTGGAAAAAAGTCTTATTTGTCATATTTTGGCTAGAATAAAAGCTGTTTTAAGTTTTGTTAAACCGTTTTGAAGTCAATATTATTAACCCTCTTAAATTATATATATTTTTTATTCAAATGATTACAGAACAAATTATTGTAATACTATTGTAATATAATAATTGTCATTGTATTACAATAATTTGTTCTGTAACAAATTATTGTTACAGAACAAATTTGGTAATTACCCAAACTTGCATAATTAACCTGTAGTTAAGCTTTTAATGCTGAGTTCAGACTGCATGATTTTAGCCTAGATTTTGACTCACCGACAGGTTTTGAGAAATAGCAGACAAATGCCTGAAATCACAGGCAAATCGGTGCTCGTTCACATGAGTAACAATCACACAATGTGAACTAACAAAGACGCCATCTGAGAGAATCGATGTTGATTCTCCGACATCCGTGAGATATTTGCCATGCTAAATATCTGGAGCTGTCAGTGATTCAAATCATGCCGTGTGAAATGTGTTCTGGTTGAAAACAACATCGGCGATCACCTCCAGCTAATTAAAGAGAGCAGCATCCACTAGTGTGGGTATCTGCAGGCCAGTGGGAGGTTTGGGAGAAGTTAAAAACTATCATTTTTCGGTTTATTTGGACCCAAAAAATGGAGGAAAAACTAGTAGAAATTTTGCAGGAGTCTGACATGTCATCTGAGCAATACCACAACTGGGTCAAAAAAAAGTGTTGAGGAGAAGTTGCTAATTCCCTATAAAGGCCATGTGGTCATGTGAGCAAAATAAGTACTTTTTTTTTTTTACCCCACTAGGGGCTTCTTTTTCCAATATGTGTTAATAATAAAAGATATACTAGGTGACCTTGCATAGTTTTTATGTCACTTCTTGTGTGTGTTTGGTTGTGAGACGTAGTTTGGACAAAGTTGTCGGCGATTCTTCCTATTTTAAAGTCATGCAGTGTGAAACCCCCTGTCGCCAATCTATGCTAAAGGGTAAACACAGCACCAGTGGAACGCTACCCCAGACAGTCATGCAGTGTTGAAACATCTGTGACATGACTACTTTGAAAATCATGCAGTCTGAACTGGACATAAATTGCACTTTAACCTGAATACTAGTATCTTGAAAAATATATAGTAAAATCTTATGTACTGTCATCATTTGATTTGATTTGATTTGAGTTAGTTATTAAAAATTATTAAAACTATAAAATAATATAAATATATAGACTATGAAAGAATTCAAATTTAACAGGAGTGTAATAACATGCAGTGCTTTGAAAAGTGAAACAAGAACCGTGAATGCACTAAAACAAAAAACAAAGTCGAGATCTGGGTTTGACTGGAATTATGTACTTCTGAGCCTCACCGCTGCATTCAGAAAAACAATACGCACATAAATATTCCAGTTCAAGCACGCAGAATCTTGCTCTACATAATATACTGTTTATCTCCCCATTTCTTCTTTCAAAATGAATAAGTTCTTCATCACTCTGCATTCATCAGAGTTACAATGCAGCAGTCAGAATGACGGATCGGCTGCACATTTATCCAGTGAGGCTCAGGGATCTTTTTCCACATCTTAAATTTGAAAGAAGATGATGGCGAGTTTATCACTGGCTCTTTCTCCGCTCCAGACATGTCACCTTCCTCCTGCGTCGTGCCTAGATTCTTTTTTTTTTCATCACAACGTAGCACATTTATTGTATTACATATGCATGCACACACTTCCTCTTCACCGCTTCCATTTCCAATTTCTCCATCTCTTTTTCCCCATGGCCCTCCAAAAAACGCTCGGATGTCAGAGGGAGAATGATGGATGTAGACAGATGACTTTCTTCCCGGGCTTGATAACTTAGACTCAGAATAAAGCAAACAATGCAGCAGGTGATCTGATGATTTTGAGGAGTAGGAGGAATACAAGCTACAACTATAATAAAATAATCTAATATCTTAGTACCTATTAAAACACTTTTTGAAAAAGGAAAAAAAAAACATTTGTGAAATAAGTGAACCGAACAATTTTGGTTCTAATTTTTTATTATTTTCTTTCTTTCTTTCTCTTTCTTTCTTTCTTTCTTTCTTTCTTTCTTTCTTTCTTTCTTTCTTTCTTTCTTTCTTTCTTTCTTTCTTTCTTTCTTTCTTTCTTTCTTTCTTTCTTTCATGACTGTGTTATTTTTTGATTGAAAATCAGAGGTATAATAATTCTTAAAAGCAGGGTTCAACAATGAGGATGGTCCAATATGCATGCTAAGGCGATCTTAGAATTGAAAAGCAACTTGACTGACAAAATTATTTGTGTTCGCGCAAGCTATAGAAAGCAGGTGAAGACCGAATGAGAGGATAGTCACTCGTGCTAACAACTGAGGGGATTGCGATTCACGCAAGGAAATGGGAGCGTGCATGAGTTTAAACAGTCGCGCACACTCCCATTTCCTTGCGTAAAGCAAGTGTGTCTAAAAATACAACTGATGAGATCGGTTCTCTTTCAAATAGACTAGAGAAATAGTGATGAACATGCACCCACAGTCTTGCTGCTTTCAAGAGTTCCAGATTTGTCTTATTGTAAGCTGCACCGGTTGCTTTTGCTTCTTTGAACAGATTATTTATGGGTCTAACATTAAACGTGGGTGTGTGATTAACCTTTCAGTATCACTGTTTTTTACCTGCTTTTTGTTTTGCATTAATATGGTTTAATTATCATTTTTAACAATAATATTGCTTTGATGTGAGATTAACTCCCCATTTATGTGTAGTTAACTGGTGATTGGGATCTTCAGTCAGGACAGATTACTGTACATATTCATTCATTCATTTTCTTGTCAGCTTAGTCCCTTTATTAATCAGGGGTTGCCACAGCGGAATGAACCGCCAACTTATCCAGCAATTTTTTACGCAGCGGATGTCCTTCCAGCCGCAACCCATCTCTGAGAAACATTTACACACACATTCACACACACACTCATACCCTACGGAGAATTTCGCCTACCCAATTCACCTGTACCACATGTCTTTGGACTGTGGGGGAAACCAGAGCACCCGGAGAAAACCCATGCGAAGGCAGGGAGAACACGCAAGCTCCACACAGAAACGCCAACTGAGCCAAGGTTCGAACCAGCGACCTTCTTGCTGTGAGGCGACAGCACTACCTACTGCACCACTGCCTCGCCTACTGTACATATGTTTTGTTAAATAAAAAGTATATTTTACAGCAATATTTGGCATGTTTTGACACATTTAAAATGTGTGGCTAGGAAATAACTAATTGTTTACGCTTGGTGTGGTCAGAGATAAATTGGTAAATTCTTTATTTTGAGCCCTGAAAACTATGTGAAATAAAAACCAATTGTAATACTATGAAACCATTACCAACCATTTGCTCATGATTATTGAGCAAGCTCATACACGACACACAAAAGTGAGATGAATGAGGAGGCATGTGGAGATAACGCAAAATCTAAATCAAGTAATTTTAGCATGTCCAAGTCATATTTAATGTGTATAAAATATATTGTCTCAACAATAAAATTGTGGCTATTGAAAATGGCGAGTGGCTAGTAATGTTGGAAAACTACTAGCCACAGTGGCTGGTGATCAAAAAAGTTAATGTCAAGCCCTGGATATACCACAAAAAAACTCTCAGATGTATTTATCTGAAATGTTGGCATTTATAGTTTTGTCAAAGAATAATATGGTATGAAGAGCAATTCCATGCAAATTACAACCTTGAAATGCCATGAAAAAAAAATGTTTTTACCCAAATTAGCGAAACCCTTTCTAAGGTTTTTGTCTAGACTAGTACTTTACAGTACGTTTTACACAGTAATTTTTACTTTAAAATACTCAAAAATGTTTCTGTCAATGTTCTCAAACAATTATATTTAATGTGCCAAAATCACATTCATAACAAAGCCTTTTCCTCATAAATACATCATCAATTGTATTTATACAAATAACAAATAAATCATGTTTGTTCTATAGAGAGCAACTCTTATCCTTTTGATTAGCATTGTTTCTTTTGGGTTTTGCAGTTTAATTCTCAAAATTTCTACAAAGTTTGTATGTTTTTGGGTCACATACATAACACATGTTTATTTTCCTAATTTAAAGTAGAAAAAAAATTGTGAAAATGTCTCATGCATAATGTTAGAATTGCTCATGAGTGTCTTAAAACTTGATTTTTTATTATTTTGAACAACTGACATTTTACGCTCTGTAATGTAACATTTTCATTCTTTATTACAAAGATAAAACACTTCATTCATTCATTTTCCTCTGTCTAGGTCCCTGATTTATCAAGGGTCGTCACTGCAGAATGAACCACCCAAACATTTAATCTTTTATCCAAATGTTTTCACTCACTCACTCTCCTTCATCACTATGGAACAAATCAGCAATTACTCTGGCATATGTTTTGCGGCAGATGCCCCAAGATGTGTATTTTTCATGCAATGTTTGTTACCACACGGCGAATGAGAGAAAAAAACCCACCGCATTTTTCTGTAACTTAGATGCACTTAGCAGGTAACGTCAGAATGCAAATTTTGTGACAAGAAAGTTATTCTTGTCACAAAATGAGGCGAAAATCTTCCACAACGGTAAGTTTGGTTGTGGTGCTTACATGTTTACATTCGGGAGAGCAGCATTTACAACAGATTTTTCAGTCCATATTATTGTAGTAATGTTAACGTATGGTAAACTTTATTAAATTAGAAATCATTTGACTAAGGTCCGTCTTTAAACACTGAAGAGTACTGCTGACCATACAAACTAACCAACTAACTAACTAACTTTGTATACCACAAAACCTTTTCCTGAACTTACCGTTATCCCACCCCAGTAGCACCAGAAGTCCTCTGCAATACATTAAGTATATTATATTTATATTTCAATGTAAGTAGATAATAGTTTAAGGCCACTTAATATAAAATGAGACCTTTTTTTTCAAACCAGAATGATTACTATCATTTCAGTCAGATGTTGTTCACTTGCTGTATTCACGCACAGCTTTTGAATTCAGACAGTACAAAATGTGGCCTATGCAATGTAACAACACAGTCGGTTTTCATTGCCACTAGTTCTTTGAAGTCAGCTCGGTGTTCCCCAGGCATAATTTCAGGCCACAAACTGTATCCTCAGGGCATATATTTTATAAGTCACATGTGGTTATTGTCCACATACCTCACATTATCCAAGAAAAAAGTATATATATTTATATACCGGCCCTATCGGTGCCATTGCTACACAGGACAGTACTGCAAAACAGTTGATGAAACGTATAGTCACCACGATCTGACTCCTTTTGTTCATTGTTGGAAAAAAGCATGTCGATATTTCTCAGAATAAATTTGAATTCAGCCTCAGCTAAACTTGTAACCTTTCAAATGCTAATGAATCTTTTACTGGGAACTCTCAATGTCAACTTCTCTTAATCCTAAATGCTTTCATCTTCTTTGAAATATCATACACACTACAAGGGAACGTGTGCTTTGCCTGGGTGTCACAATGCTAATCAAAAAAGCAACAGTTTGTTGTATTGCTGTTGAAGAGAAGTGTAGCCGCATCAGATCAGTTCAACAGGATGCAAGAAGATCTATTTGATAATGAATCCCGCTGGATTTGTCTACACCATTACAGCATCGCATCTGTTCTTCAAGGTGTGTTTCTCCTGCAAATATTGAGTGCGTCTCTTGGGAGGCAGCGTCGCAATGAAAGTGCTAACAAATCCTTGCCCAAATCAGACACCTGGAAGACAATCAGAGTTTCTCCTGCAAATGAGGAGAGATGTTGAACAAGGGGAAGCTCAAGTGTACAGAGTGTGATTAGGATTGTGTGTGTGTGTGCTTTGTATTCCTCAGGTTGTGGGGATCAAATGTCTGGAATTGCAGTTTATCAATACCAGCTAATTTGGACCTTGTGGGGACTCTTTTTTGGTCCCTGTGAGGAAAAAATATTTTAAAAAAATGTAAGTAGTTGATTGAAAAATTAACGAAAATGTAAAATTGCAATTTCCTGTGAGCATTGAGTATCCTACATATTTGAAAAATAGGGAGGGATGCAGTGGAGAAAGTGCACAACGTATTTTAGCACCGGACAGGAGACGCGCAATTTCCGGGAGATTATCATTCGTTTGCGGGCATCCGGGAGTCTCTATGCATTTGTGGGATGTCTGGTGTTTGGTTAGGAGGAAATATGCAGCCTGTAGAACATGAATACAAATCTTTATGTCTATGGAAAGTTTTATGGGAAGATAGCTGTTGTAGTGTGTATATGTGGTCCTTGTATTCCTTACATTGTGGGGACCAACTGAGAACATTTTTCAAAATGGCACATAAATCACATCGAATGAAGTCATTCAAAAATGTAAATATGCAGATTACATTCTTGCTAAAGCAGAATGAACCTCCAGCTCAGTCAGTACATGTTTTACACAGCAGATGCAACCCATTACTGGGAAACAATCATACACACTTATTCACACACACATACAGTATGAATTTAGTTTATTCAATTCACCTATGGCACATGAACCCAAGCCAACACATGGAGAACATGCAAACTCCACACAAAAATGCCAACGGACTCCAGACGAGAGGTGAATCAGCGATCTTCTTGTTGTGAAGTGACATATTTACATTGTTTTGCAATAATCTAAATGCTTGTTCATTGGATCACCAGCTTCAAGTGTTACTTCATTGAATGGGGGTTATGAGTGAGTATCAGATGATAGATATGGGCCAGTAGGGGCCTTCTGTGCCTCTGTTATCATCCAACGAAATGGTTAATCAGCTACACTAATAGAAAAGACTCCAGATCCAGATCTGTTTTTACATTACTGTGAGAGTTGGGTTTTGTTACGTTCAGGAAAACACACAAGTTAGATGGATCCAATAGCAAGTTAAATTTAATGTATATAAAAGTAAAGAAATGATCAGTGAGCAACAAATACAAAAGCGTCAGCATCGGGAAAGGAAGTAGCAGAATCGGGGGTAACCGAGAGTCCAAAAGTAAACCAGATCAACGAGGTTCCTGACGAGACACAGAGAAACCATAAACTAGAGTAACGAACTGACAATGAAGCACGAAAACAACGCTTCTTAAATAGATGAAGCTAAGTGCCAACAGCTAGGCTGAAGACAGACCAGCTGATACTAGCTAGTGAATCACGTGATCACAACACACAACAGCAGTACATGGAAGAATACAAAACAATCCCAAGTGACAACATGACAGAAGGAGCGCATGCATCAACACCGTGACAGGTTTAGGGTTGGGGTAGAGGTAGACATTAATAAAATACAAATAATAGGAAATTCAATAAATAATTCTTGGTAACTTCCGGCCGCATGTGATCTATTTGATCTATAGCCGGTTGACCATGTGGATGGATGATAACAGCCTTCTGAGCCTACTAATAGGCCTACTAATAGTGATGATGCCCATTCAATCAAAATCAGCTGATTGTATTGAATAACTAAATATACTAACATACAAAAAATAAATACTGGAAAAAATCTAATCTAAATCTAATACCATTTAACATATTGAATTTAAAGGAATGTACAATTTTTATACACTTTTCAGAACTAATGTGATTTATTTAAAACACTTATTTGTTTTTTCTATGTTACTGAGTTTCTTTGAGTACATGATAATAGCTCTTGTCAAATAAAAAAAAACAAATTTTCTATAGTGACTCTCTGAGCAGCTCTAGAGATTAGAGATAAGTTCATGCATTCATAACCTCAAAGCAAACATTGACAATATCATGACCATCTCTCATATCGTATGTATATAAAAAAAGAAACTATTCAACCTATTCATTCACAAAGACATCACAAATCACAAAAAAATTAAGTTTATCTTCAATTTTGCATTTAAAATATAATTTTAATGACTGGAGTCATTATGACAGTCCAACAATGTCCCTTTAATGAAAGACAAACCTGAACTTTTGACAGTGTTCAAAGAAAAGTTAACTTTAAAAACTATTTTAACTATTTATGATTTTTTTCTCCTTTTTTTCTAAGAGTTGAAGAATGTTTAACTTTGGGTAAAAATCTAAACAAGCCACCCAGTCATGGAGAGCAAGGAAAAATCACGCCAACCAACTGTCAAAACCCTCTTGATACAAGTTGAACAGCAAAGAAAAAAGTGGAGAAGACATTAATATTGCACTAGACTGAGTCAACACTTTTAGTCAAAATAAATAAATAGATAAAAATAAACAAAATACCTGGAAACATTACCATACCGATTCTGCATCACCCAGCTCAAAAATAAATAAAATACAAATAAAAAAATAAATAAAAACTCTGTGCCTCAAAAAGTGCCCACGGCTAGGAATGTTTTAGAAAAGAACTAGAAATTTTCAGGGGGGTAAAATGATTTGGTAGGCACACTGCCTAAGGGATATGTTTAGGGGATAGGATGTAAAGTTTGTACAGTAAAATCCATAATATCAATGAAGATTCCACACAAAACGGTAAAGTATTCAATGTTAGTGTACCTGTTTCTCCCCATACAGGCAGGTATTCATCTTGCTGGATGTCCAACATGATCTCCAGGCCATTTCCTGTGCCCCCTTTCATTGTAGTCCTTAAAGTCTTCCCCTCTTCGGCAGCGTTAAACATGTAGCACTTCCCGTAACGGGTAAACACCTGAAACCAAGAAGAAAAAGAGAGAAGGAATGTCACTTGACTGAATTCTTTATAAATCTATGCATTCATATCAAGGTTGTGATAGCTACAGGCATTCTGAATATGTATAAAGACCATCAAATACATGTACAGCAACACTCCTAATAAAGCATTTGCCTTAGCAGGCAAGTTGGCCGCAGACTTTGAAAGCATTAATATGAAGTGTACATAAATAATTCAGTATCAAAAATGTATATTTATTGAGCTGTAAAGATGTCTGTTTCATCCTCCTGAGAGAAACATTCTCTCTAGGTGGTGCTTATAATATATTGATATAATTCCTCTGGCTGGAGTTTACTGAACGCATGCAGCCCCACTGTGGTTTACATATCACATACAATATTTATCTCCCACGTGTGCCCTCCTGGCATTCCTTGCACAGATAAAAAAAACCAAATGTATATTTTACATGGTCATGGCAAGAGTTATTATATTACACAGCTATAATTAGCATATTGGACTTGATGTCACTAGGGTTGGCAGTTCTAAAAGATTTTTTTTCTTTTTTGTAGTCAAAGCTGTAATGTTGAAGTGTTTTCTTTTGAAATGGTTTGACGCTTGCCTACTTAAACATTTATTTGCGGCACTGCAAATTACAGGCTTCGGTTTTCATAGGTCTCACAGTCTGCCATTTGTATTGTACGTATCATAATGTGTTCCCTGTGATAATTGGCAGTGCACTGCAGTCACGGCACAAAGAAATCAGTTTGAAATAACACAAAACATTCTTATAGAGAATACAAGTCATATACATCAGATAAATCATGCATTTGCCCTCATGTGGTTCAAAACAAGTTCAAAGGAATACGTTATTCCTAGATATGTAATAGTTTATATGCAGTTTTTTTTTTTTTTTTTTTTTGCGAAATAGGCTCATTTTACTAGTTATTAGAGTTAAAGAGTTAAGTTTGACCATATGGACCCTTTTTACAATACTGTTATGATGCGTTTAACGGTCATCAAAATCCTAAATCCTTGAAAGATTTTAGTATATATATTTTTTTTAAATGTATGAACATTTAAATGCATTTATGTATGTAGTATATCATCTTTGCGTCAAATTACAAAAAACAAATTAGCGCTTATGCAAGGCATTTCTAATACAGCGTCCATGGAGCTGAGAGTAAATTTGATGTTATTCTCTCCTCTGACTGCTGTCATCAGTCTCACATTATTTTCCCCTTTTTCTGAAAGTCTTGATAACACTATCAGGCGTTTTTCGTTTATTTTTCCAGCAAATAGGAGTATTAAAATATATATATTTATTGCATTCTCCCATTCACTGCACTCTAAGTTTACCCAACTATGACGACTTCTGCTGCTGAGAAACCCGGAAATGTGAAAAGGTTCTAATATTACCATATTTGAATCTATTAAGCCTATCTCAGAGTCTGCAGGAGCACTTTTAGCTTAGCTTAGTAAAAATTATTGAAATGCATTAGATAATTAGTGTCTCACTCAAACACATCAAAAAGAAAAAAAAGAGTTTCAATATTTTTCTTACTAAAATCTCGACTGTACTGTAGTTACATATTCTGTATTAACTTTGCTAAAGTACAATGGCTGCAGCAGGCACAATTATATTACATATATCCATAGTACTGTTACCTAGCTGGGGATTATTTTCGAGTGCTATGTAATATCATTGCACCCACTGCAGCCATGATACATTAGTAAAGTTCCTAGATCGGCCTAGTAAATAGCTAATTTTTATGGTAACACTTTGTTTTGATGGACTATTTGAGTTTTAGAAGACTGTCTGCTGAATGTTGATACTGCTCCTTCAACAGATATTTAACTGACTATAAACTACATGTCAACTACCTAACCCTAACCCCAGGCTAACAGTCTACTTATAATCTAATAAGAATAAGTTGGCATGTAGATGCAATGTAACTTAATTCAAACAGACCATCAAAATAAAGTGTGACCATTTTTATTTTCACACAATGAAACTACAGGAGCCTGCCTTTTTTAAAGTTTTAAGCAACATGCTAATGGTCTAATCCAATTCAGTGATTAGTGCCAAGTTAAGTTAAAAGTGCTCTTGCCAGACCAGGGGCCTCATGTATAAAGACTTGCGTTTAATTCATACTAAAAAAATTGCGTACGCACAAAGCGGAACGTGGAATCCCACGCATATTCTTATTGTACATCCGACTTAACGTGAAACTGGCGCACATCATTGAGCACAAAACCTCTCCCTGCCTCCTCCCCCTAATAAGTATGGTAATTATTCCACTTTGGCAAAACCAAACGAAAAAGCAATGGCAAAGCAAGCAAGAAGAGAAACATCATAGAATGTGAAATGGAAGTGCTCCTATCGGAGATAGACTGGAGAAAAACTGTGTTATTTGCAAGTCTGACCTCCAGAATTAATAACAAAAGGAAAAAAAAGAGTGGGAGAATTTAGCTGACGCGGTTAACGCAGTGGGGTCTGAACATCGCACTGTGAGTAAATTTACAAAGAAATGGTCTGATGTAAAGGTGTAAAATTTTGTTGTGTCTATTTAGGCTAAGTGCAAATAGCACACCTCGTTTGATAGAGCTAGAGTGATTCCTGCCTACACTGTTTGATTGACAAAGACAACATAACTAAAAAGAGTGGCAAACAGCAGCGTAAGTGGCGTAGCTCATAAAGCGCATGGCAACAAGTTTTGACACGATTGATCATGAACCCGGGTCGAATCCAGAGTCTGATGAACTCATTCTTCTTTTTTCCCCTCATTACATATCAGATTTTGCTTACTCTTCATCACAAGGAAGACAAGTAGGAATCATTCATAAGTGTGTGTATTATGTTAAGCCCATTTAAACATCACACATTACTTGCACATTTATTGAATGAAAATGTGTCCGATTTACATATGCAAATTCGGCTTCAGATGGCAGCTTTATAGCAATGTGCGTGCAGTTGATCGCTCTGATCACATTGGGAAAACCGGCGATCGATGCAAATTGAGCTTTATTGCTTGGTTGGTCAACTGCATAGTATGGAAACCTTATATACCTGCTAGAAATGCAGATGATCCCGTCCCATACAGCTGACACTGTACAGCTCAAAGATACTTAGTGTGCAATTTAACATAATTGCCTCTAGGAGTTGCCAATGGAAATAAAACAAACACACACAAGAAATGCACGTATACCAGACATGAAGTTGGCATGGACCAACGCACATTCTCACCGTCATTTCAACTTGTATAACTGAGGGCGCGGGCGGTGAGGGTAGTATCGCGGACTCCGCCCTCTCTATTCTGTCTCCCAAGACGCGGATATAACTGAGGGCGCGGGTGGTGAGGGTAGTGTCGCGGATGCCACCCTCTCTATTCTGCCGCCCTAGGCGGCTGCCTAGGTCACCTCTATGGACGCACGGGCCTGGACTAGTAAATGAGCCTATAAAACTACAAAAATGTTTCTTCAACTTCCCTATTGATGAATGCTATGGCTGCTCTTTATCGAGATGTTAAAATAAACAAGGATCTGGCAAGCATCACAAATCAATTTGATGTTTTTCTTTCCTCTGGCTGCCGTCATCAGTCTCACATTATTTTCCCCTTTTTCTGAAAGTCTTGATAACACTATCGTTTAGTTTTTTTTAAATATTTCAACAAATAGGATCATAATATATATATATATATATATATATATATATATATATATATATATATATATATATATATATATATATATTTGTTGCAACCTAGTGCTTCGTTGTCAGTTCGTTATTGTTTAATTATTATTTCTCTGTGTTTTGTTAGGACTTTGCTGGCCTTTTGTTTGGACTCCCAGACCTGTGTTTCCTGGAACATTCAACTCTCACCTTGCTTCAGTGTTTGGGTTGTTTGTATATAAGTTGCAATTTTTTGGATTTATGACAACTCCAGAGAAGCTTTTTCAAGTATATATAACCTTTTGTAGAGTGAAAGAACTTCATGGATGCTAAAAGTTCTTCATGGAACCATCGATGCCAATAAATATCTTTATTTATTTACATGAGTGTATTTTTAAGTCATACATTTAAAGCTTTGTGGGAGGAAGAGGCAAAAAACTAAAGCCGTTACTGACTAATAATCTTCCCTTCCAGAAGTTCCAGACAAGGATCAGACGAGTCACACTAATACTAATAATGAATCATTCAGAATGATTCATAAGAAAATAAAAAATCCCAAACTGGACATTAACAGTTGCCTCACGGCTTCTCAGGAATGTCTAAAATGAAGTTCAGAGTGGAAGTGGATGTGAAGATAAAAAGGAGCTACATTTGGACCTATTCAAAGTCTGCAACTCACACAAAGCTGTCAGATGACTTCAGAAGGCGTTCGATATTGTGTAAAAGTCATGCGGACTACTTTCAAACTGCTTTTTAGTCCCTTTGGAAGCTTAAAAGCTCCAATCTCCATGCATTATAGTGACAGAACATAGAAAAGAGCAACCAGTATTTTATCCCTTTGTGTTCCATAGAAGAAAGAAAGTCTGCAAGTTTGGAAGGACATGGTGGATTTTTTTAGATGAATTAGCCATTCAAGATTACTCAGCCATAATCGCTATTCATCAAACTGCCAGTCAAATGGCATTTCAAACTTGCATTTCGTGCCTTGTTTGTTTGAGGAACAGCATTTTGCAACATATTTATCTTAAGACACAACCTCTGGTTCACCCTTAAAATGACCACATTAGCGAAAACACTCTTTTTTTCTGATGTGGTTCTGTGAGAACTAGATAATATCTAATTTCAGTAGGTGGAGAGAATCTCTCTGTCACCCTTGAGAGCCTTTCTTCATCAAAGCCTTCGAGGAAAGAGCAGTAAAACGACCCCAGTGTACCCTGTAAAGACACATAGGAGAAAGGATGGAGGACTGGGTGCGTTTATATTCATTTAACAATGAAGGTTTTTTTACACAGCAGACTGAGCGGAGAAAAAATACAACCATTTGAGAGTAATGGAGCGAAAAAGGGACCACCACTTTTACAAAACCAAGCACCTTTACTCCTTTCTTTCTGCTTTTACCTCTCTGTAACTAAATTAAATATTGAAAGAGAGAGATGCAATACTCAACTTAAATAAATGAAAACAGAAGATCAGACATAAATGGAAAATACTCCATCACTTTAATTTAACTTTAATTATGAAATTTCAGTATTTAAGAATTATGGATCTTATATTTTAACTAGAAAAATGAAATCTCAATTACACATGCTATGACTCAATTATGTCATATATTTCCAATCCTGTTTGACTTACTCTAATCTGTGAAACAGCTACTCTGAAATTAAATAGTCAATTTATTCAAACACGTTTGCAACTGCATAAGGTGAGGATACAATGATATAACTTTCATTTTCCGGTGAGTTATTGTTTTAAAGGCAGTTTTTATTTTATCAATCCATTGACATAAAGGGATAGTTAGTAACCAAAAATAAAATATGTATTTACTCACACCGCAAGCAGAGCGTTGCCAGAGCATTGTGTTTTTTTCAGTGTCCATGCTAACAGATTAGATCTTTCATACTGCGCGCAAAAACACAGTGTCAGCGTGGAGTATGAGTACTGTTTAAGCAGCAGTGTCGCAATAGAGTCTAATTTTGCTATGCTACTCACGCTCAATTAAAGTAAGTGCATTGATAATAAGCAAAAACACATTGAATGACAATAAAAAGTATCAATTTTACACAATAAATGCATTGATAATATCCACTGATTTTTATATTCAATTAAATGAACTTAAACAATTAAAAATGGCTAAAAATATGTATTTGAGCCTGAACTACAAAACCAAATTTAATAAAATTTTAGCATTAGTTTTGCGTTGTGACACAGGTGTCAGGATGGTCAAGATCTATGAATGGTCTATGAATAGACTATGAGGAGACTTTTTTTTCTTTAGCAAAGCATTAACGAAGGTGGTAGTTACTGTAACATCAAATTTTAAATTTTAGATGAACTGTCCCTTTAAAAAAAAGCAAGTATTGAAAGCTTTTAGTGTTGGCTTGAACATGTGAGCATTTTATGATACCATAAGCTTCTTTGAAACCAAGTCTTGCCAAGCACTTGAGATCGCTTATCTAAGATCGGCAAAAGAGCTGCTTCTATCTATCGCAGGAGCTTGATGGATGGATGAATGATTGAGAAGGTTTCTCCTTACAGCATGTCTCTACACACAGAGAGACATTCAAGATAAATCACCATAGCCTGCAGCTGCCAGACCACAGCCCACAAAATCGACATGAATATTCAGTTTCATCCTTCATGCCTGAGCTAGCGCTAGCAGAGATCAGTCTTCAAAGATAAAGACAGCGAGCGAATGCAATGCTCCAGACACGCTAGGCCATATACTGTAGTCCTCGTTTCCTGCCATGACTGACAGCTTCAGTTTCTTTCTCACTCTCAGTTTCAAATTCAATTTAATTTCAACTGACAGGACAAACAGCAGCAAGAATTTCCGCTTAAGATGGCTCGCGGCTTATTAAATAGAGCACCAGCAACTTAAAGCTGTCCTTCCTTATAAAACCAAAGACTTGTCTTTGGAACATCCGTTTATTATTTGAACTAAGCTTTGACAATGAGCTAATAAGGTATCAACTTTATCCAAAAATCACTGCAACTGATCATGTTAATCGTTGTCTCACAATATGAAGATCTGCTAGAAGCTATATAAGAATTTAGCATCATAAAATGTCATCTGCTAAACTGTCCCACGAATATAAAGCAAACGAATAAACAACACAGTTTAAAAATAGTCAATAAGCCATTATGACTGCTATTGTTTGGTATAAAAACCTTGTTGGGGCACTGTCATTACCACTTAGTGCGTGTTAACATCCAGAGTCATTGTAAACATGCCAATAGTCATTTGCTATTATTGACCAAGGATGTTTTTGTGAAACATTTGTGGAGGTTTGAGAAGAGAACACAAATTATACTTTCTGAATAGTCTCTAAAAACATTAAACTAATGAGATGCAAACGCAAATTCCAAAAACTTTATTATTTGTAAATCAGGGATGTAAAATTGCCTTAGGTATAAGGCTCACATGTACACAATACACTCAACAACAGCCAAGACTACACTTAATCATACGGCACACCGTTAAAAAAAATAAATGTGTTAGACCAAGAATGCAAGATCTTGTCAATACTGCTTGGCCTTATTTAAAATTTTAATTGCAGTTGGAATAAAATAATTGCTATAGGTTTTCTTTCTTGCCAATGGAGTTCTAAATCGACTACCTGACAGAAAAAAACCTTGAAACGAAAACAAGGTATAATGAGAAGGATCAGAATGGTCAATGCGAAAAATGGAGGATGAAAAGGATCAAAAACAATACAAACTGTCTTCTTCTTTACAGCATATATGTATAAATCTAAAAGTTAAGTCTGTGTGTATTCAGTAATCTTAAATGTCTGCTTGATCACTCTTGATTTTTTCATGTTTCCAATTGAAAGATATTTAAATCAAGTAAATAGGTAACAACTGATTTTGCAAGTGGCCAATACACTAAACTGTCCTGCTTACATTCAATTATTGTAGCCTTCTCAAGAGATATAGGCTGCATCCGAAACCGCATACTTCCTTACTATATAGTATGCTAAAATCAGCATGCAGGCTGAGTAGTACTTCCAAATGCATAGAATTCGAAAAACAGTGCGCATGAAGTACCATGATAACCTACTACTTCTGGGGAGATTCTGAAGTGCACATACCATGCACGCTGCGCTATTCTTTGATTCTATGGTGTTTTAGTTTTTATAAGTATAACACAGGATATAAAGATATTGTCACTTAACTACATTTTTATGCAAATATTACTCACTGACAATGCTTTCAAAGGCATAATCAGTACAGAAAGTTGTAGCAGCAGTCACATGTAGTGCAATGCTTGAAGAGAGCAGCAAACACTGAGCTAAAATGGCCGCTCCCTTGATCGGTCAGGTAATTTTCAAAATAAAAGTTCCAGATAAAAACTCAAAGTACATGGCTCAATGGACAGAACAACACTATTGGTTGGGTTTATAAAATAGGGAGGGTGAGGGAAATCGGTCATTTTGTCAGTGACTCAGTCAGTCGACAGCAGCCTCAAGTGGATTTAGGTGAGAACAGCATGCGCGAATGGCACTCGCAAGACAAATTTGAGATTTAAAAAAGCTTTACATAGCAACCACTGGTGAATTCGCGTCAACAAAAAACGCAAAAAATGCCGCTCCCAGGATGTATTTTGCTCTCTCCAGAAATGTATTTAGGGGTAAGTTTTCAGAATGAGACTGGGTTGACAAAACATATGTTCCAAGATCAACATACATGTTAATCCAGGATCACATCGTACTTGGCAAAATCATACCATGCTTGAATGAGACTATCCACAGCACAGCTCTTTGGTCTTCTTATATTTAACTTCAGAGAATTCTCTTGGAGTCAAAATTAGACAAGTAATGGCATCTTTAAAATGGTGCCACTGTTTTCATTTGAACAAAGAAAAGCCTTTTATTAGTCTTGAAGCTTGGAACATTTATATCAAGAATGCACAACCTCAAGGTTAGTAGGCTGCAAGTCATGTTATAAAACACATTAATTCTCTTTCAATTAACTAGTAACAGAGTCATATTTGCGACATGCTCAGAAGCTCAGGTTTGTAGTGTGGATGTTGATGTATGAGTCTGCGTGAGCAAAATTAACTCATTAGCTGGACTGTGCGCTTCCAAGAAAAAAAAAAAATCTTATTAAACATTCAAAGAAAGGAAGCGGCTCGAGTGTTTTAGAAGAAAATGGCGTGACCTGGTTTGAATGATGCCCATTGCTTTTAATGACACAGACAGAAGAGTTTGTGTGATATGACTGTAGGCAAGAGAAGAGCTGCTACGTGCCATCTCTGACAGGTGAATGTGAGACAGGTCGGCCCTAAGAATATGCCAATGAGGAATACATTATGATAATCATATTTAGGGAAAGCAGTAGGAGATAAAGCACAACTTGATGTTCACAAAAAGGTCATGCTGATTTACATCTAGTTGTTTAGCTGCTTGCTCGCTCGCTCTCTAGTGTGCTCGTTCAAAGTTTCGATTAAGAATATAGATGCATGAATAAATCAGGTTAATCTGAATATTTATGGGGTTGATGATTAGATGCTGTTTAAAGTGGTCCAAAATGTCTTCCTGACTGCTAACTACTGTGTTAACACAGAGAGTTTTAAATGTTCCCTGTGGAGGTGAAAGCTTTGTGTTTTGTGCCCTGGATATATTATTTGCTGACTGAAAATGTACTGTAGAATGCAGATTGTCTATCTGGCTGACAGGACATTTGTCAACGAAATGGCAAAAAATAAAGACTTAACATTCTGAGAAAATGTGGTCTTTTCTGAAAATGTCTGCACTAACAGCATCCTCAAATCTGGAGAAGTTTCAACCGGCATGCCAGGAGCGTTATTTTTTTGCCATTTTTCATTTGAAGACCTGAAAGTGCTCTGCCATGTCTGCGAGTCTTATCAGTCACAGGCCTGGTGGGTCTTTTTTTTATTTTTTGCTCCCTTGTTGCCCGCCACATGGATTATCTTCTTCAGACATGGATGCCATCATTTTCTCATTTCATTCGCTTTCTCCAGGCCCTCCTACATTCCTTTATTCCCCTCTACAGTGTGTGTGTTTATCTCTAAAGTGTCTTTTGCACCATGAAGTGTCTGTTATGTTTCCATTGGCCGAGATTTCATTTTGATGAAATTATCGTTGTGGATACTCAAGGACATGAGTTTAAAGGACAATACAATACAATGACACAGATTATATTAAAAAATAACATAAAAAGTTATTACTGCATTAAAAAAAAGTATATAAAAAAACATCTAAAATAGAGGTTATCTATTGGTTCTGGTGGTGCCACTTCTTCGAGGCAAGGCAAGATTATTTACAGCTGAAGTCAAAATTATTAGCCCCTTTAAGCTAATTTTATTTTGATATTTAGAGTCTACAGAACAATCCATCGTTATACAATAGCCTTATAGAAGTGTCATGAAAAATATCTAGTAAAATATTATTTACTGTCATCATAGGAAAGATAAAAGAAGTTAGTTATTAGAAATGAGTTATTAAAACTATTATGTTCAGAAATGTGTTAAATCTTCTCTCATATACAATGGTGATTCAACATGCTTTACATAAACAGGAATAAAAGAAACAAGTATAAAAAGAAAAACAACAAATAATAAAAACGAATAAACAGATAAAACAGATTAAAATGTCTTAAATGATACATAATACTATAAGACATGATAGACTAATACATTTTTATATCCATAGAAACTTCTTATCCATTGAAATATCCATAAAAATTCTACATGATCTTTACAGTTCAAAAAAATTATATTTAAATTATATTATTCAGAAACACATGATTCAGAATGGTACATAAAGGCTCTTCGAGAAACAGAATTGCGCTTCTGTGGCATCGCATGTTATTATTTTGCCTAGATACGATCCTGAATTAACCTCTATGTTGACCCTGGAATATAATTTTTGTTTGAAAATGTATTCCATTCCTTACCCCTAAACCCAACCATAACTGTAAGTTATTCCTAAAATCAGAGGGGAATAATAGTTGGATAACACTCATGTAGTAGTGTGTAAACCTAACCGTAAGCCTAAACTTAACATAAACTGTAAATTCCTTAATTTTGATTGGCTGTTTGGAATGTTGTTGCCGGATCAACATACGTAGAAGTTGATTCAGGGATATGTCCTACATGGTGAAATCAGATTAGGCCTATGGAATCACTGCTAAAACACGATTTTGGCTTGTAATATTGTAATTTTCTAAACTTTCAAATGAAACAATGATTTAAAAAAGAAACTTATGCTTATCTACTATATTATATTTTACATTTTTCCAAGTGAAATACACAAGCACTTCAAGAATTATGGCTTTTTCTTGGTTACACTTTATTTTAATGGTCTATTTAAGTATTAATAGACTGTCTGCTTAATATCTGTTGATACTGCTTCTTCAACAGACATTTAACTGACTATAAGAAACTTTGCAAGTACATGTCAACTTACACTAACCCTAACACCAACCCTAACAGTCTACTTATAATCTAATGAGAATTTGCTGTCATGTAGATGCAATGTAACTTAAATTTAACAAACGGACCATCAAAATAAAGGGTGACCTTTTCCTTAACTAAATTCACAAAGGTTTTTTTTCACAAACAGAAAACATATTTAAAACATTGTAAAAGACTGCTTGTGAATACTTCAATTACATATGATTGATTTATAGTTTGATTAGACAATTACTTGAAGCAGGTAATTCAGCAATGTGTCAAGTTCAATTCAAAAAATGTCACGCAAACTTTTGTCTTCACTTTTTCTGTTCTATTACACATATTCTACAGTGAATAGAGTAAAGAAGATAAGTCCTTGAGTACAGATCTCGCCTTTGAATGGAAGGAAAGCGGCTCCAGACCATTATATCCTCACTCTGGACAGTGAGTGCCAGTGCCTTGCGGCTAATGGCATAATGCCAGCATATTTTTGACAATCTGCCACCCAAACCTGCTCAGCCTCATGCTTCCACACGGTCAATCACACATCACAAAATCAATGACACACTGACACTTTTATGGCGTCATCTTTCAGACACAAATTCAATTCAGCAACAGAGTGTGGAAAAAATGCTCGAGAAATTCAAGGTAGGCCTTTATTAAACTATGAAATTTGAGTTACTGAACCATTGCACATTTACTAAATGGGACACTTTAAACTGACAGTTCATCTAAAATGAAAACTCTTGTCATCTTTTACTCACCCTCATTTAGCCATTTTAAACTTGTATGTTTTTGTACACTCTTCTTTAAACATTAAGGAAGATAAGAAATCGATGGTAATCAAAAACCATTAACAATAATGTTTGTTTCCCACCCTTTAAAATAAATCTTATAGTTATATTATAGATTTTGTAACTGTTAGGTTCAATAATTTCTTCATTTTCTTTTCGGCTTAGTCTCTTTATTAATCAGATGTCACCACAGCATAATGAACCGCCAACTTATCCAGCGTGTTTTACGCAGCGGATGCTCTTCCCACCACAACCTAACACTGGGAAAATAGGTGCAATAAAATAAAGGATCAACTACATTTTTGACTTTACAGTAAAATATGTCTTCTTTGTGTTAGACCATTTTGTGCTGTGCCACGCAGTACTGCAGCACTGCGTGTGGTCACGTTCATTCACTCGTATGTATGTATGTATGTATGTATGTATGTATGTATGTATGTATGTATGTATGTATGTATGTATGTATGTACAGTATGTATGTATTTATGTATTTATGCATGTTTGTATGTCTATCTATTTATCTATCTATCCGTCCGTCCATCCATCCGTCCGTCCATCCATCCATCCATCCATCCATCCATCCATCCATCCATCCATCCATCCATCCATCCATCCATCCATCCATCCATCCATCCATCCATCCATCCATCCATCCATCCATCCATCTATCTATCTATCTATCTATCTATCTATCTATCTATCTATCTATCTATCTATCTATCTATCTATCTATCTATCTATCTATCTATCTATCTAGCCAGCCAGCCAGCCAGCCATTCAGCCATGACACAAATGTAAGTAAATGATGCCAAAAATGTAATTTAGCCTCAACTACTCTTTTAAAAATTTGTCTCTAAATATCATCAAACAGTCTAATGCTGCCAGTGGCTTCATTGCTCCAAACATCATTCAACCATGATTGAAAATTACAGAGACAAAATATTCAAAATACCTCTTCTTTCTCCCACATAACAGAATAAATCTGGCTAAGCAGGAATCCTGTTTCCTGATTACCACAGTAATTGCAGCCGGCCACCATTTTCACTAATATGACATAAGCAGGTGATACAACACTTATCTCATGCTGAATTCCCATTCCGCCCCAGCAGCTCGCCGGAGGATCCAGCAATGATGGGAAAATTCAAATCAGGAGCATTAAGAAGCAGTTAGACGCTTTTTATCAAAGCCAAAGAGTACCAGAGAGCTCTGACCGCTTTTATCATCATCTGCTCCTGTTTGTTCCCTTAAATCGATTTCCGCTCTGCGCCGTCCATTGTCACAGGATGGAGAAGACGGTGGTTTGGGAGTGGTGTTTACCACCAGTTACATTTTAAAAATCTGTAAGTTGCTGGGTGAGCACTTTGCTTCATGGAACATTAACAGTGATGGGTGCGAGTGGGTGAATAATTCATAATACGTAGTGTAGCAGTGGTAAAACACACACACACATGCATACATAAAAACACAGGTTTAGTTAAACTTCATCATCTTTACATCCAATTAAACAAAGAACATTACTGGGCATGCAACATTACACAAATGTAATCTTTTATCACCCCTGTCATAAATGTTACTGCAGTTATTTGTGCTTGACTGGGGCTAATTAAAGCCTTGAAGAGGGAACAGACAAAGCTTTATCGACAGAAAAAGAAAGCGATCATGTTTTCAACATCCATTATTTTTCCCAGTTGTTTTATCATTTTATACAGAGCTCATGTGGATTCTTCCATAAATAATTCACTTATCGCCTGTGCCACTCGATCAGTGGCCTCTGCCATTTATTTGCTTGTCTATCTATTTTAAGCAGCTCAAATGGGTTTTTGCTGCTCACACTTATTGAAATGAGTTCATTAAAATGTTATAATGCTGTGCTCTGAAATGCAGCACAAGATGTCAGTCAGTGAAGTTGTTGTGAGTCAGAGACTTTTGCTCTGTTCCAAATCTCTGTGAGCTGCCTACGAAGGCAGTATTTTAGGGCTTAATAGGCACAAGCCAGACATGAAGGCTGGTGCAAAAGGTTGACAGAATAATTACGCAGCCTCTTAAAATACCTTGTTTACGTCAAATTCTAGGTCAGCATTACTTTTATCCTTCCACCACCCAAAAAAGTCAATTTCATAATGCCGAGTGAATAAAAAATATCCAAAATATATTTAAAAAACGCTGATTAAAAAAAATTGCTACCTTTCAAATGTTCAAGCTTGGCTTTTTAATGTTTTTAAAGCAAGCACCTTTTGCTCACCAAGGCTACATTTATTTGATGAATAGTACAGTAAAAACAGCATTATGGGCTACTAGAAATTTAATATTTGGATTCTGATTTAATGTATTTAAAAGCTATATTCAGCTGAGTTTGCAGCACAAATGATCTTTCAGAAACAATTCTAACATGATGATTTACAGGAGTAAATGATTCATAATTTATGATTCATTTATTTAAAGGTTTCCTGCCCTCAGAAAAAGAAAAGTAACTTAATATATTTAATGAAATACTCTATAAAAATAAAAAAATGAACAAAAATATATCAATAAAATATTAAACATAATTACATATTTTCATCCAATTTTGTGCTGGGACTTATAAAATATAGCATTATTTTTTATTTAATAATTATTTTTTTAATTGTTTTATGATTTAACATGTTTTCAGCTCAAACAATGTTTTAGAAGATATTCTAAGATCATGGTTTGCTTATTTATTTATCTATTTTTTGTTTGTGTGAAACGTGTGACAATATCCATTTACAGGAGAACATAATCCATACAATGTTCTTTATTTGATGATCTCTGATATCCATCATTTCCATCATTTTGCAGTCATCAAACAAATGTGCAATGTATTCATAGGGTGATACTGTGACTCAGTGGTTAGTACTGTCACCTGACAGCATGAAGGTCACTAGTTCAAGTCCCGATGTAACACGGAGAGTGACACTGACAACTGAGATGAGTATCCAATTGCAGGTTTATTGGGGTAATCAGGCAAGCAATGGTCAACACGGGTGCAAACAGATATATAAAGGCAGTCCAGAATCGTGGTTAGAATAACAGGCGAGAGGTCGGAAGACCATCGGCAGACAGTGATAACTAGATAAACAAAGCGAGGTAAATACACAGGCAAATAAGACTAGGAAAACGCATTGTAGTGTCACTGTAGCAGGTAACAAGAGTGTGCTGCTTAAATAGTGTGTGTGATCAGTCTATGACAAACCTTGGGTGGTGCGAGTCTAATCAGTCAGAATGAGGAAGCATGTGTGTGTGTGTGTGAGCGAAGTGCATGTATGAAAATGTAGTCCAGAAATGGCGGATTTGAAGAAAAATAAATGAATGAATGAATGAATGAATGAATGAATGAATGAATGAATGAATGAATGAATGAATTAATGAATGAATGAATGTACTTATAATGTAATAAAATCATTAAACATGGAAAAATATATATAATAATAAAAAAATATAATGATTTTATTTCCAAAAAAATGGCAGTAACTCATTTTATAATTGACGATTTTATATCTGTTTAAACCTGTAATAACAACTTGTTATTATTGTTAAAATATAGAAAATCATGGATAAATTTATAGTGGTTAGAACTATCAACTTCTACTCCTGTATCAATTCTGAGTGGATGCAGTGTGTTATTTTTGTACAGACAGAGCTTCTACCTGTGTAGATCATTGCAAACTTGTCATGTTAGGATTGCACTATAGAAGCAGCTGCTTATGCAGACTGAAGCAGCAGCTCACTAAGCTTTCAGACCGGGCATGCTGTCATTACAGCATGAGACTAACATCACAACCATACCATCAAATGCCCTCAATAGAAGATTAATGGCCCTCGTCATATATTATATTCTACGCTCTCTCTCTCTCTGAGCCTCTTATGGGTTATATAATGGTTCATCCTCTGTCACAGCACCATCATCCCCCTCATCTGCTCTTTCTCTACCTGTCTCCATCTCTTCCTCTCCGTCTTTATGTGCAAGAGACACTTCAGGCCTGACACCACACCACCACCTCTTCTGGTATGTTTCTATTCCACTGTCAATCACTGAGTCTTGCTGCGAGGCAACAGGCGATGACCCTAAATCAGACTTATCAATCATTGTGCTTTGCCTGTGGGGTCATCTGTTATCTTAATCAAACCATTTATAACACGTGACTTTTAGGTAGATAATAAATATTAAGCTAAAAAACAAAAACAAAACAAAAAACACATAAAAAAAAAAAATTTAAGTGGTTTATTAAGCCACCTTAAAACATAAAAAAGAAAATATTTTTAAGACTATACTAGCAACTGGTGGCCATTGATATGAAAAAAAATATCTATATTTTTAAATATAGATCTTCCCGTCTATCCATAAGAGGATTGCAATTTGAATGTATTCATCATTTAATTACACACATTTATTTTTAAACCTTTATGACTCATCAAAAAAGAAAAATAAAGTAAATGAGGAAAATTAACATCCAGGAAAATGTCACAGGGTTGTTTTGGACACACTTAACTTCTATTACATGGAGATGGATGGATGGATGGATGGATGGATGGATAGAAGGATGGATAGAGGGATGGATTGATGGATCGATGGATGGATGGATAAATGGATGGACGGATGGATGGATGGATGTATGGATAGAGGGATGGATTGATGGATGGATGGATGGATGGATGGATTTATTAAAATTAAAATCATGGGTCCAAAGCAACTCTAGATGTGTATGTTGACTTTTTTCACAATATGATAAGTCATAATTGTCTAAAACTAAATGAGTGTGAGTAAATGATTCATACATTCTATTTACAATGTGTAAGTTAGCATTGATTAGAAATGTATCGTAAAAGCTAAAATAGAAGATCAATTAAGATGACAATATCAAATGTACCTTGATAAATATAACAAGAGAAAATACACATTTTATATAACTATACAAAGGCAAAAAAACAATCGTGGATGGCTTTAAACAAGCATTTAAGTGAAGAAGATTACTCTGTGTAAAACAATTATCTAGAATGAATCATACTTTGCAATGTAAATGACAGAGCTGAGTGTCCGACTATTGCATCAGTTGGATGCAATTGAATCTAAAAGCATTTAGTCACTTTGTCTTCTGTGGTTCAAGTTTTTAACACTGTAAGCATGCCTTTCTTGTGTTTTTTAATGTTTAAACCATCTGTTTCATCAATTAATGCCACTTTTGAACAATAGGGTGAGTTATATTTTTTAGATTAAACTAAAAATCTACTGTAGCATGTTGATTATTAGAATATCTGAGTAGGCAAAAAGGAAAGTGGTTTATGTGACACTAGGCATTAGGTAGTGATATCACTAGCTGCTTGATAATGTAGTCAAGCCAAAGGCTATTAAAAGCATTACTGTTATATGTCCAACACTGTAAAGTGCGCTACCTAAAATGCATTAATGTTCAAACATATATGGATGAACTGATTAACACTTGCCATTGTGTGTTTGCTGCTTTAGTTTAGTGACTGAAAGTGGAACAGGTCCGAGCTGGTGCGATTAAGTGGAGGTGAGGAGTAATTAGCATATACATTAACTGATGCATACTAAATTAGACAATGGTGGATACTTTAATTTGAGACATGTTAATGCATGAAGAAATTACTTTCAGTGTACATTAACATTGATTACAAGAAATGACTTTCAGTGTACATTAACACTAATTAACAAAGGTTCATTTTGAAAGAATAGGTTACACAAAAAATATGCCATCCAATGTGTAAATGCCTTTTAGTGCTTTGTGATTAAATATAATGGAGGTCAATGCTTACCTTCTTTTTAAGAGTCCAAATCAATCAAACACATACTTTTTTATGTACCATTTTAAGGAGAGAATTACTGAAGGAGGACTTTCAGTAAGTATTGATACAATTTTTAGTTAGTTACCTCACAACCATACCCGGTAACATTCCCATTTTTCACGGGAGTCTCCTGTATGTCATACTTATCTCCCGCCTGCCTCCCATTTTGTTATTTCACCCGGAAAAATCCCGTAATTTTACCCCCACTCCCGGCCCTCAGCTTTTTGGTACAGTCTGTAACATCCCTAGGTTGCCAACTTTGGTATAGTATCTGATCCGATCGCAGTGGTCGTTGGACCCCGGTCCATAATAGTACAGTTACTAAGACCAAAGTGCAGTTACTAACTGGTTCTGAACAGTGTTATTTAGACACTTCACCCCTGAGAACCACTTCCACCCCCCATGCCCTGGATTTTCTAGATTTTCATAGACAAACGTTGGCAGGTATGTTTACAACACAGTGCTTCCCACAGATTTACTTGCGGTGGTAGCCAAATTAAAACACATCACCCACTGCACACAAATGGTTAGCTACATGTGACAAAGAAATAATGTAATTATTAACAATATTTTTTATATGACACTGTTATATTGTTTACTTTCAGAGGGTTAATTTTTTTTACCATTATTTAAAAAGAAATCCACTATATTTCTTAATGTTATGCTAGTCAGGAACCATTTGCACACACTGATAGCACACTAAAATCTGCTGCTGACATTTTCTACTGTATACAGTTGCCAAAGTATTTTAGACATGTACAAAATATTTAATATATTAACATCAAACTAACACAATATACAGCAAATGAGAAATAAATAACATAAAAATGAATAAAATTAGACCATATCTCTAAAAATTATGAGAAAAAGATTAAAAAGTGTAGATTATTCAAACATGACAAAGTTTATTAGCCTTTTCTAATGGTGTACAAATCTTTTGCAACCAGTTTAGATGTCATTTTATCCTCTCTGAATATATAGTAAAGTTTTTTTTGAGTCATTTAGATTAAAAAAGGAATTATTTAATGTTTATCTCGCTCTCACAGCTGTGTGTGCTCTCTGTCAGCTGCGAACCCAAGCGAAAGTAGAACATGTGAGATGTGGGAATCCCAGTCTGTGGGAATGTTGACAGATCTAGCTCTCACAGAACCAGCTGTAGGAAACGAGTAACAAGACAAGATTTTCCACTAATTAATCGATCGCGGATACTTGGTTTATGGACAGACACACAAAAAAAGTAAAAAGTTGATAATAACAGTAAAAAAAGTCACCAAATATACTTGGGCAGCCATTATTACAATGGGTGGCCCACTCAAGTAAGTCTATGTCTGTTAAGCACTGACACTGATACACAAAAGGTAGTTTATAAATTATTGAGAAACTTGAAGCAGCTCTTCTTTCAGTGAAAGAAAAGTCATCAATTTAAAATTTTCAGCATTGATGGCAAATGCTGGATACAAATAAAATATATGGCAGAGAGCGGGTTACACATTTATCTTAAGACAGTCAGACTAAAGATAAAAACTGTATGATGAGTAGAAAGACAGCAGTGCTCAGGGACAGAGGGATTTGGCCTTGGCGGCAATGATCTAGCCTGCAAGTGTTCGAATAAGATGTTGGATGAAAGGAAATGTTAAGCATGAAAACCCAGGGGTCCAAAAAGCATAAGCACAAGCATTTGAGGAGAAGCCACATGCATCATGGATGAGCTGTTCTTGAGGGTCACTTCAGGTAAAGCTCACTAAGTTACTAAATCCTCCTCGTTATTACCAGCCCCTCCATTTCCCCTAATTCTCTCAGCTGTCAGTTACTTATTTACCCACTCCAGCAAAGGCCACCAATCAGTGATTCAGAAAGACAAGAGGCCTGGTCTTCATTAGCTTCTTCAGAAGTGTTATCGAGAGCATCATGATCTGTGATGGCAGTGTTTGCGGAGGAAAGTGTGCCGACTGAAAGAGAAAACCCCTAGAGCTGTACTGCATCTGGTCCTCCTCCTGTTTGATACAGTACTCACACTGTGCATTTGAAGGGGTCATGAACTGAGAAATCAAAATTCCCCTGATCTTTTGACATACTGTATCAGAGGTCAATGTACCAAACAAACATGTAACAAACATTGTGCAAGTGTCAAGTCTTTCTTTTACTCTTGAAACAGCTTATATTGAAGCCAATCTGCCTAAGTGACAGGTTTTTGAATGTGACACTTTATTACATAGTTACTAATATGACTAAACTCACAGTAAACTCACAGCAAACTCCACATATAACAAATAACAAGAAAGGCAAATAAGGGTCTATGTAGAAACTAAATGTCCACTTTAGTTTCTCCCGCACTGTGGGAGTTTTAGAAAACTTAGACTAACTGTACAAGATGTAGTGTACCCAGCAGCTCATTAGAATGCATGGCATCTGCAGGAGAGGTTCTTCTCGTCTTCTCTGGATTTAGAGGTCTGAGAGGTGCTGCTCTGACAGCCAGCATTTTTAACCTTCCACAGGGAAACAGTGACCCCCTCAGCAGCACGATAATGACATACTGTGCACTACACACCGCTGGGACCTGAACAAAGTCATTTGTAACTGAACCTTTACTGTACCTTCAGATTAAATTTAAAAATGGCTTCTGCTGGAAAAACGACCTCAACAAAATTACATTTAAACTGTTCCAGAAATGACTTAAGCTAGAATAAATCAAGTAAATTTAAATGCTACTATAGTATGTGTTTTATAGATAGACAAACCAGAGAGTATTTCTTTTTTATATTTGGTGCAAGTTTATCAGGAAGTGACATTTTTGTTCTCTTTGACTCGTTGGATGGAAATATTACTTTATTTGTAATTTAATAACATTTAAATATTTTGATTTTATAACATACTAAATATGGTAAATTATGCTATAAACTTATAAATATAAATGTAGTCATTCATTCGTTTTCTTTTCAGCTTAGTCCCTTTATTAATCTAGGGTCGCCACAGCGGAATGAACCCCCAATTTATCCAGCACATGTTTTACCCAATATATGCCCTTCCAGCTGCAACCCATCTCTGGGAAACATCCATACACACTCATTCACAAACATACACTATGGACAATTTAGCTTACCCAATTCACCTATAGTGCATGTGATTGGACTGTGAGCGAAACCGGAGCACCCGAGGAAACCCTCACAAACACGGGGAGAACTGGCAAACTCCACACAGAAATGCCAACAGAAACAGCAGAGGCTTAAACCAGCAACCTTCTTGCTGTGAGGCGATTGTGCTATCCGCTGCACCACTGTGACGCCATAAATATAAATGTTACATCTGAACATTTAAATGTTTTAAACAATTTACCAATTCTGCGTATAAGCCTAATTCACATCTTTGGAGGGAAACACAGCAACTGTTAACTAAAATGAAACAGTAAAAAGGTACACAAAAATAAATATAAGAAAATATATATTAAAAATTAAAGTTATTAAAAGTATATAAATAATAATATGAAACCAACACTGTTGTTATCAGTACATATGTTTTAAAAAATATAGGTTCCACTTTATATTAAGTGGCCTTAACTAATATGTACTTACACAGGAATTAATAGTTTGTTTCAATGTACTTACTGTGTAAATACATGTATTTACTGTGTACTTATGCTTGATTAAATACATGTATGTTACATGTATTAACTTTTGTAGCTACATTTGTAAATACACTGTTGACCATCCCTTACACCTTAACCCACCCTTAAACCTACCCATGCCACCAAACCTGTCCATAACCCAACCTCTATCCCAACTCAAAAGCATCACAAGTATTCTCAAATCCATTATAAACACAGTAAGGACATTGTATTTATTTTGTGATGTCAGTACATAGTAGTTAAGGACACAATATAAAGTGGGACCAAAATATAACTAAAATACACAAACAAATAAATAAATAAATATAGAAACTTGTTTAGAATAAAGCAGCATAAAGAAAAATGTAACAGTTGAAAATAAATAAATAAATGAATAATTAAAGCCTCTAAAGAATACAGCAACAAAAAGAAAAAAAAATAAACAAAGTTGAAAATAAATAAATAAAAATAAATAAACAATAACTAATAATAATAATAATAATAAACAAATACTACAGTGCATAAAAAATGCTGGGTTCGACAAAATTGATGTATGTCGGGACAACATCAAAAAATATGTTGTTTCATCTCAATTTAAGTAGTTTGATTACAGCAAACATGATTTTTTAAGTGTAGACTAAAACCACACTGTACAAAACAGTGACAGAATATGCTGTGCTTTGAAATCTCTGTTGAGACTCTCATACTTATTGTAATATTAAACTGTCCTTTAAGTGTCTGAAGTTACTGGGGAAATGCATTCGCTCCATATGCTCTGCTGGATGCCAGTGACAATAACTTGACAACACTATTGTCACAACACCAGGCATACTGAAGATAAGCAAGTGTGATTTTCTTTAACCACAGGTCTATCATTCGATTTTCACATCCATCACTTTCACAGTACATCCCTCAGATTCATGCAATCTTCCTAAAATTCACATGGGATGGCCAGCATAATGCCATGGTAGGTGCAAAAGTAGTAGTTGTCCAAACTAGACACACAAATAACACTTGTTTTTTTCTCCACCTGTTGTCATCTCATTGGTCTAGGAATTTGTTCTCAAACATTACATCTGTTTGGCTGTGATTGGCAGCAGTTTCACAGGGAATTTCACATCAACTTGATGCTCATGTAAAAGCTGTGTTTTGCAAAAACTGTTGCGGTTGGAAGTTGAACCAGTGGTCTTCATAATGCAGCACATTATGTGTTTTTGGAGGATTGACTGCTGTGATCCTCAAGGCTTTTGACCAAATCCACCATGACTTGCTGCTCCAGCAGAGCAATTTCACATGCACTTCATGGGTCAGTAAATCAGTCTGTTAGTGTCCTGCCCATTGGCTGCTGGGTTTACCGTTTCCACCGGGTTACAGAACAGGTATTACAAGCACTTTTTAAAGAAGAAATTCAGGAGACTAGAGTGTTATATTATTTCTTTCCGCCGGCTGTCTTTCAAATGCAGAAACATTTTATTCAAGTTTTTAATCCTTCAAAGCTACCTTTAAATTCAGATGTGCTCAGCTTAGTAAGGTCTTCATAAAAAATATTCAGAGTGATCTCATTTGCAGATATTTGACATAAAGTGTGCACATAGTTTAAACATTTGGAAAGACAATGGAAATTACAATAGTTAGGAAAAATTACCCCCAACATGTACACAGTTAGTTATTTAAATGTAATTGGTTACATTACAATAGCTGCATATGTTTTAAAACATTTGCATTATTTTTTAAGTTACTTCAGCTAAATTACCCCAGAAGGATGATTTAATTTCTAAACAATATTTTGCCATTGTATCATTCAGTGTGTTTGAGTGTTTTTTTTTTTGTTTTGTTTTTTGCAGTCTGACAACAGTTTTTGTTCCACACAGATATCTGATCATTTGACAGCTTTTGTTTTAAATGTAAAAAAAAAAAAAAAAAATATATATATATATATATATATATATATATATATATATATATATATATATATATATATATATATATATATATATATATATATATTTTTTTTTTTTTTTTTAATTAAGACAACCAGGATTTTTCTACAGTGTGTAATTTTGTATGTATCATCAAAGCGAGAACATCGACAGCAGCCAAACGAGTGTATAAATTGGGAAGTATATGAAACTGTGTGAACTTTTTTAATTAATGTAATTAATTAAACTTAATTCATTCTAATAATGCACAAGAACTTGAGGTAAAGCACAATGATTACTTGTCATCTCTCTAATCTCTTCCACTAAATTAAAATCTTTATGGTCTGACATTTGAAAGCGAATCAAAAACAAAAACTACTTAAACCAATTTGGATTTTAATCTTACTGTAGTTATATAACCAGTCACTGGCAAAATATTAGTTTTAAGCACAATTACAACACATACTACTGTACATAACCTTGACTTTAATGAATTTGTTTTGTATGTCACATTTTTCCTTTTACAAATAACCAAGAAAACAATAAATCCATACTCAAACGAAGTACAGTATATGGGCCTATCACAATATCATTCTTTACGATTTATTGCACCAAAAATATTGCTAATAACAATATTATTGTTATTTTATGACACTCATTATAAAAAGCCAGAATAATGACATAATATTATTACAAAGCAAGTATACTCTTCCAAACAATACATAGTATTTTATTCTTAAGAATATTTTACGTAATTATAGTCATTTTAACAATTTAATAGTTAGGCATTGGAATTAGAATGTGAAATAATAAGAATGCTAAGAAACAATAAATCTTAACAAAAAAGAGCAAGGTAAAAAGTGACAGAGGCTACGATACCTGCTGCCATATCTATTTTCAGTTGTCAGGCACCCGCTTGAAAATATACTCAAGTAATTTATAGTAAATACTATAGTGTTTTTTTAACCATACTGACACTGACAATCCAATAGAGATAGAGAAGTTGCACAATCAGCTAAAATGTTGCTAAAATTGATTTTTATTTATATGAGCGATATATATTGCATCACCAAAAATGATTGAGGTCATGTCCATGTGTTGTGCGATAAGTCGATATATTAATAATGGTGAAAGGCCTGACAGTATACCTGTTAATTGAATAAATAACTGCATTATACAAATCATAACCATAAATTCAAGGAAAAAGCATCTTTAATGTGCTACTGAAAAACAGCTACCAACATCTTTGATGTATTGAAAGTAAGTAATTTAACAGCAAAATAAAATGTTTGGGTGTACTATCCCTTTTACTGCACTTTGATGATTACATTCAATTAATCTCAGTCTAAACTAAACCAAATTACTCTTTGAGCGTTGTGTAAACCTCAGTAGATTTCCAAACACTTGAAGATCTCTAAAATTGTTCATAAGGAAAAGCTTTTATGTTTTATAGATGTTGTCAATGAGCAACATTGAGCATTTCATTGTCTATGCAAACATAAAATGGAGTGCAAACTAGAACCACTTTGCATAAGCATATTTATAAATACAAATTAGATTGTGCTGAAATAATGTGGAAAAAAATAATATAATTCAACATCAGATCTTCATTAACACTACAGGACTGGAGCTGATAAATGTCCATTTTCTTGGCATTGCACCTGCCCAAATGGGCCAAGCTGTTTGTTTGCCCTTGCTTCTGTTCAAGGCCAAAATACTTACAACGGATGTGCAATACAGCTCACACACACATGCACACAAGCACTTACACACAAAAGCACACTCCATAAAAGACCAAGATGAGGGATGAAGGTTATTAGCCAGTGACCTTTCATATGCATTGATGACTTTGGCCACTGAGCTGTGAACTACTTTAGTTAGAAGTAAAATATGCAAACGTTTGTTTAGCTCAGTGACACATTATACCGTAGATTGCTTCTGACTGTTACTCCATGCATTCTTATGTATATTAATAACAATAAGTTGGCCGCATCTATCACATTAATCTATGAAAATGTTATCTGCACTAAAAGGATGCTTCAGTCTTCATAGTAATGAGATTGAAAAAAGAAAAAAAAAACACACAGGAGAATTATTTTACCCGAGCTATGAAAATACAACAAAAGTGAGTCAATTTGAGCTACGGGAGAGCAATGGGTGAAAAAAAAAAAATCTGTACTTTATGCTGTATTATTGAAAGCATGCATCAAAGCGCAAAAAAGATATCTGCAGAGGATAGATAAATATTAAAACCTAAAGTGTTTGGCTGGTAATTAAATATGTTTATCTCTGTAATGCTTTTCTGCACATGCCCTGATATTTAAGCGGTTTATTAACATGTCCTTTAAGATGCCAGAAAGCACTTCAGCTGCCTTAGAGTGAGAAAAGATGTTATTTAAGAGGAAATTGTTCTCTGTTTCCATCATTTAAGGCAGAAAAAAACGATAATTTAATCAGGTTGTTAAATGTCCTGACACCGGATATGACAGGTGACGAAAACTTAAGGATCTACATAAAATGAAAGCACATTTTATCTGTCTACTGGCAGTTCACGACAGAATTAAATTAATAACTACAGCATCAGGACTCTTGGGATAAGGATTCCGGAAGCATTGAAAAACTAATTCATGCAATATGAATGTAATGCATCACGCATGGTCTCTGATAAATGAACACAATCTTGCTTAAAACCATCCAGTCATGCATTAATTCCCATTGCAATACACATTTATATCTATTTGTGTTCACTGAGAATATTAATCATAACCCCATCCATATTTTCAAATAATATTGGCCCTATACGTTCCCAAGTGAATAAGTATGAATACAAGCCTCGGGAAAAAAATCTCATTACGTCCATTGTGGAGGCAAGCCGATGCATCTCTGGAGAGATGCACACAAGCACAGATTTAGGAATGTGCTATTCTTCCGTGCAATAATGCAGCGGGGGGGAAACAGTGTTCAGCATTCCTGAGATGATGCTGTCCTGTGAGTTTCAGCTTTAATAAATACAGTCAGTGAGTGCATCACCGCACACAGCCCTGTCTAAACCTCTAGTTCCAGGCTAAGGCAAGCTCTCAGTATTTTTTTCCCATTACATTCATTGCGGAATGACATAAAAAGTTTTATTTATACAGTAAACACACATTGGTGAACCCGTTCAGCTGCTTGTTAGAGCAAATATGTAGCCAGCATATCACATGACAGCAATTCAGCAAGTGAATTTAGGAACGTACAAAGGTGGCGCTTGTCACCAGGCAAGACAGGTTAATGCTTGGGGTACCAGGCCAGAAGGGGGACCCATAATGCTGACTAGCTTAATCACTGTCGTGGAAATCTACTAAAAGTCAGTCGGACAATGGTTAGAGTAAAGCAAAATAAAAGTAGTTTATTAAAATAGTCCTGCAGGATGACATCTGTCACACACACACACACACACACACATACACACACACGCACACACAAACACACAGAGCAAATGTGTAAGAGACTCACATTTGAGCCAAATTCCAAAAAAAAAAAATACATTTCTGGTGGGAAAGAAATTATATTGTTGTGGTTTTCTAACTCCTGACTAGGAGTGTTACAATGTGTTTGGCTTTGGCCTTGGCCAGTACCAAACTGCTTCTGTCATAATTCTACAAATCATGTTGTTTATCAAGAGGTTCATTAAAAATTTCCAATCACCAAGACAGCAGCAAGTTTGTAACAATGATGTCTATCAGTATTTTCAGTTGATAGAGAACGTTAGAGCATATTGAACTTTTTGCAGTGATTAATGGGCAAAACTCTGAGTATTGAGATATTAATAAAAAATTACAAAAACAATGGTTCAGTCTCGCTATAATTAAAATGTAATGTTGTCAAGAAATAAATTAGGACTCTGGTTTTAATATATATATATATATATATATATATATATATATATATATATATATATATATATATATATATATATATATATATATATATATATTTATATATATATATATATATATATATATATATTTTTTTTTTTTTTTCCTTTTCTTTTTTGACAACAGCTCACTATTTTGCAAGTATTGTGTTTAATTCACACTTTATATTAATGGCCAGATTAATGCTTACAAATGATTTACATAAACCAGGATCATTCTGACTACGTACTTCTACCATGTACCCTCTTTGAGATCTCAAATTTCTCTTGCGAGTGCTATTTGTGCCTGCCTATTTCGCGTAAATCCACCAGAGGCTGCTGTCAACTGACTGACTGACTGACTGACTGACTGACTGATTGAATGACTGACTGACTGACCAACAAATCGACTGACCCACCCTCCTCCTTCCCTAAATTCAACCGATAGTGTTTACAAATGCACCGATTGGCCTGATCACCCACTTCCCTACACCCAACCGACAGTGTTTTCAAAAGTAATCCAAAAAAAGAAAAGCCCTCGCCTGATTTTTTACCACATTTTCAGATTTTACCACATCCTCACCCTGTTATTTACTTGTTTTATTTGTTTATTTATTTATTTATTTATTTATTTATTTATTTATTTATTTATTGGTTTTGTTTTTTCTGCTCTCTGGAACCATTCTCCGTCGTTACAGTCAGCTCTGCTCATCAAAAGTCTGCTGATGTATGTAGCGAGCCACTGGACAAACTGGTAACAGCTGAAAAGGTGTCATACAGAGGTAATTGGTCAGCTGTTAAACACGAAAAGGAACAGTGTCATACTGTTTTGTTTTAAAGGCAAAATGCAGCCATATACTTCTTCTATACCGCATAATTTGCAATGTCCAGAAATGTATATAGAGGTATATGTTTTAAAAATGAGTCTGTGTTGAATTTATAATGAATTTTGTAACGGAGTTATTACATTTAAAAAGAAAAAAAGTATAGAAAAAAAAAACTAAATCTGTTTCAAATTTATGGATTTTCAGTTCCCAAAATGTTGTTGTCATGTAAACGAACAGATAAAATGCTTAAAAATAATGCTATTGTGTGCAACAGTTTATTTTACGATCCTCAATTCCAGACATGTTGTTGTCGAGCTTTAACTTGAGTGTTAGTTGCTATCACATGGGTGCAGACCTATTGAATTCTACACTTTTGGCTTGTTGTATCACGTAGTGAGTGTGAGTGTTAAGTTTCTGATTAGCAATTTTAACTTTGTTCAGTTTTTATTGCTATTTTTCTCCCGTTTATGTTGGTAAAGGGAGTTTGCTTATTTTGCTGACATTTTGTTTTCTTTTCTTTTAGTTTTGAAAGACAGTTTTAAGGTAGAGTTAGATTTAATTTGTTTTTTTTTTATTTCGGCCTTGTCATCTTCTGAAGATAAACATCCTGTTCGTTTTGCCGTTTGTAAATAAACCTCTTTTGCTGCATTTGATTGTGGTTGGTTTAGGTTATATGCCATGCTGGGAGTGGAGAGCATTTTTCCCTGCCGTACATTCATTCACCACCGACTATTTATTTTTTTTGTGGCCTTCCCCTAGACCAGATTAAATCGTAACAGGTCACAGACACATTTCTCAGTCCCATCTGTGATATTAATTTAAATCAATCAGTTTGAGTAGCTGAGTGTGAAATTCTATCAACTTAACCAAACCCCAAGACTATATCTGTGCCACTCTGAAAACATCAGCTCAAAGCAAAGCACAAAGAGGATTCAGAGAATCTTTCAGAGAATGATTTGCACATGAAGCAGTGTGCAGCGACACATGTTGACATATCAAAGAGATTGAGAAAGAAGAGAACATGCCGTCTTAATTCTGGAGCAGCAGGCAGCAGGTTTCTAATTGATGAACATATGTTGTGATGATGAAGCGAAAAGAACCTGAAGAGAACCATGTGTTTCCCTTCCTGGGCCTATGATGATCAAAAAACAGACGAATAGCCACTCTCAGCATTTCTACTGTACCTTAGAGATAATACTAGATTGAAAATGTGTTGGGAGAAAAGAATGCTTGAATTCACACGTGCAAAGAAAATGAGCTGGATAACAAAACTGATGAAACAGCAAGTTGTTTCATCTTGTTCTGAGATAAACACACACTCAGAAGTGCACACAAACACTTTTTTTTCATAAACTCAGCATGACAGGTTTCATTAAAGTCAAAGGCAATGGTTTTGTTTCAACAAAAGATGATGGGAACTATCTAGAAAATCTCCATATTTAGCTGACCAGAGATCAAGGGTTTCTGATTAATTTAACTTATTCAAACCAATCCTACATGTCACTCTATTTACAAATACGTAACCAATCAGTGAAGTTTATTTTAAACTAATTTCAACAGAATCACATGCTTTTGATTGATCACTGCTACTCCCGCATCAGCTCACGATTGATTCACCAATCAGATGATTCCTAACTCAAAATAACCAGAGTTTCTTATTTTAGTTTCTTCGTCTTTAAGAATGCCCCCCACCCACCCCTACTCCCCCTTCTTTCCAGATGGGCGACACGGCAGCCCAGTAATTAGTACTGTTGCCTCACAGCAAGAATGTCTGGTTAAAGTACATACTAAACCAGATGACATTTCTGTGCGGAGTTTGCTCATTCTCCCCGTGATTTTGTGGGGTTTCCCCAGGTTCTCCGGTTTCCTCCCACAGTCTAAAAAGGACAGAACCTAAGTAAATTGAACATACCAATTTGATACCATAGCCAAACTCTTAGCAAGTGTACATCTCCCCTTAGCCATCTTGTATCTGTCATCAGCCAGAAATAAGTCAGAGGAGTTCTCAAGATCTACCTAAGCACAAACTCTAGGCTCTAGGATCTCATAAGCTCAGGGCTTTCTCCCGGGACAGCATACCAAACAAGCTTTATTATCCATCATCAACTAAGTGTGAACTCTTGAAAAGGCAAAAAAGTTCAACCCAAACATGAAATTTCGATATATTGAAAAATGCTGAAAAGTGGTAGATCTCCAAAGAATTGTCATGCTATGGAAGTCAACATCTGCTAGTTACCAGTTATCATTTGTGTTCAACTGAAGTTTTTAATGCTTTATCCTACAATATCCATTCGCCATTCATATCATACCATCCCATTTCTCACTTTCGTTCACTTACATTGTTTACAAGGCTCACACTAAGACAACAGGTAAGACGTTCACGTGACATACATTTTGCAACACGTACAACTACTCTTGTGGTTAGTACATTGGGTAAGGGTTGAGCGCCAGATAGATAGAGAAGGATAGCTAGGACACTTGAAAGTCCTCTTCAAGTGTTTATCTATTTTGTTTTCATTTATTTACTTAGTTACATATTTTTGGGGAGTTAGAGACTGTTTGAGTTTAGTTTCTTTTTTTTTTTTAATGCCGCCCACGTCTCTTCTGCCAGCTCTCTTATATTCCCCATTTTTGTGCTTGTATCAATAATATTTTACATATTGCAAATAGTACGCTTTTGCATTACCTTCCTTTTCCTGTTTTTATCAATTCATTGTTTTTGTTCACTTTGGTAATTGTAAATAAAAATCACAGTTTTAGGTATCTTTAGTTTTCTTTTGCACTTCATTCACAATTTACATATACAACACACAATTATTTTAATTTTAATAGGTCATGTTAACTCTAGGCCCACCCGGAATCTGCGCATGCAGATTTTCCACAGATTTTCTCAAATTTTTAGCCCATCATTAATTCTGTTTATTTACTTGAGTAAATGCGTGTAAATTTATATTTATTCAGTTTTTAATTAATTTTAGTAATATGATTGACTAATGTGAAAATTTTCATCTGATTTATATACAATGCAGTTTTCCAGTAATATTTTCCTTACTAGATATATTATATGACAAACTTGCTTTATTTACCAAATAAAGTTAATCTAATTGGATTTGCATTTTAAACATTAAATAAAAGTTAAAAAGATATCATTTTTATTTCATATATTAAGGTTTTAGTTATGATACTCGAAAAATAATTCCGTAGAAATCCACAGATTTATACCAAAATTCTCCGCAGAAATAGCAAAAAAAATCTGCAGAATCCATCTGGCCCTACCCATAGTGCTTTAACTAATGTTACTTTGGATTTTAATAATGTACTGGTTCATGCTGAAATATGATTATTAATTACTTAACAAAAATTATTCATAAGTAATTAATGTTAGTAAATTCATCAATTATCGTTAACTAATCAACCATTCTTCTAAAGTGTCACCGAAAAACTTTTAAAAGAGACAGAGAAAAAAAAAAACTAGCTAAGAAAAAAGCACAAAGTGTTTAATTGATGAAAAAAAAAAAAAAAACGCACAAAGAAATGTGCAGCATTTGAGAAGTTATAAAAGGACACTTTTTCATTTTTAAATTGTCTTAACTCAATTTGTAAAACAAAATCAAATATGTAATCACTTCAGCGTGAATTGTTGGTGAGCTGATTTGAATTTTTGAGTGAACTATTCAACACTGGCTCATTCTGAAAACGTAGCCCTATATACTGTTAAAACAAACACGCCATTCCTTTTATCATGCTTTTTTTATCAATACTATTGGATGTTTTTTGGGGGGGTCGGTTGGTTGGTCAGTCAGTGAGGTGGTCAGTCAATAGCGGCCTCTGGTGGACTTATGTGAGAAGACCAGGTGTGAATGGCACTCGCAAGAGAAATTTGAGATCTGAAAAAGCATGCGCAGTGCCCTCTGATGGATTCACGAAAACAAAAACTGCGTGGCTCCCATGACATATTTTGCTCTCTACAGAAATGTATATAGGTGTACGTAATCGAAATGAGCCTGGGTTGGAGCTATTCCTCAAATAAGTAGGTGATAAAATCTTGTTACTCTTTAAAAGCTTAAAATATCAATAAAAAACCAACTGTGTTCAAAGAAAAGTATACTTAGCAAAAATGCAAATCTTTTAGGAATTTGAAAAGCATCTCACACTCACATTTGCTGTCCAATATTGTTTTTTAAAGTTTTAAAGAATCCATGTGTGTTTTGTAATAAGGCACAGCACAGTCCTTGGTGCTAAATGAGCAAAGGCCAGTTTCCTTTGCAGTATAAGTGAAATGAAGTACTGTAGATTCTGTCTATTGATTTTTAGTGACGACCTGCAGTTAACAAGCAGAATCATTAAAATAAGAGAAAAAAAAAGCCCAATAGCTCGATCAATAGCACTTCTCATGAGCCCTGTTATTGAACAAACCGCTTATGATTATGCTGTTATTTGACATTTGTCTTTATTTTCACATTTGAAAATAAAGTTTGTTTTGTATTTTTTACCAGTATTTTTAACTGATCTGTGTTCATATTTTTTTTTTTAAAAAGAAGATAAATGTTTTGATTCTTTGAAACATCTCACTAGCTTGAATTGTTAATGTGTTGTTCAAAACTTTATATTGATTAGTAATCCTAACTGAAACAATGTGTTTTTCAGTTCTAGTGTCAGGGGGAGCCAAACAATGTTATAATAATAAATTGAATAAAGTTTTAATCAAATATTGTTTTCACACTATTAATGTGTAGATATAATTAAATGGACAAAAAACTATTATTTTCTCCAAACATATACAGTAGCTTGCAAACAATAACAAAGGTTGCATATACATCAAACTCATTTAAGCTTGATATTAAACTTCCTCTTAAAAAACACTATATTTTGGCCAAACACAGATGCACAATTAATTCATTTATCAAGTACATCCTTTTATCATATTTATCAAGTATACATATGAACTGACAATTTTTTTTTTTTTTTATTAAATTTTTTTTCTGTGTGTGTGTATACAGTGCTCAGGTTAAATGAGTACACCCATCTCAAATCTATCTTTTAAACTTATATTTTAATACGAAGCTAAACAATATTATATCTATGCATATACAATAGATTGGTCAGTACTGATACCAAGTCTGGAGCTTATCTAACAAAATAACTTACGACAACGGTCCAAAAACTAGTACACCCAAATTTATGTTGTAGAAAAATATTACATTCAAATTCTTAAAAGAGGAAAAATCAAGAGAAGCAAAAAATAAATAAAAAGATTTAGAATTTTTGTAGGTTGTAATTTATTTTTGCAATATTTTGCTTGGATATAATTGTTTTGTCTTTAAATTTCTAAGTATGTTTGTTGACTAAAATATTATTTTAATAAAAATATCTGTTTAATGAATCTGTTTCATTTAATTGCACCAAAATAAATTGCCTATATTCACTGAGAAATGGATAAAAATATTAATTTTTAAAAAAGGGGTGTACTCAATTATGCTGAACACTGATTAATAAAACCAGATAAACATATTGTATATTTATAAATTCTTTCTTGATTTTTAAAATGAAATGACTGTAACATGCAATAAAATTAAGTGAAATTAAATAAAGATTAATACATATTCAATACATTTATTTTCAGCAGCAAAACATTGCTCTGTTATAAATTGACACTGGTAAAATCGAGTAAAAGAGCCTACATTTAAAGCTAAAATTGTTAATTTCCTTATTTTAACTACTGTATTTTAACCTGTATATACTTAATGTAAGTAAACATTAAAATATGTACTGTGAACTAGATTGCAACCTATGTTTTTAACATTCAAACCCCGACTGTCTGCCATTACTAGACTTAAAACATAGTCCTCAAATGTCTGCCACTGGTCGTGCCAAGTGTTGTTGTTATGTCTGAGCCAGAACCGCATTTCAATCCAGTGCCCCTAGTGAAAATTACACACTTAACCTGTCAGGCTTCACTTCTCCACTGGTGATCCTACAGTAAAACACACACATGGACTGGAGTGAAGAAAAATGCTTTTCAAGAGGAGGACTGACCCGAGCGGGAGACTTCTGTGATTATAAAGGGCTTTGGAGTGTCTAGAGTGGATGGACCTTTAATTGATATCTCTTGGAACAAAAACCAACCACATGTGCCATGTCACAGCCTCAGATGAAGAGGAAAAATACTCTTGACCATTTGATGCCCTTTGTCCCATATTTCCTCACCATAAAAGTCCATTAACACAGAGAGATTTTTTTTTCAGTTAAAAGCCCACTACAAAAATAAAATAAAAAGGGTTAAGAGATGTGTTTGTTTTTTGGAGGCTGAAATTCACTCAAAATAATATTTTTTGTTGCTTGTTCAAACTATAAATAGGCTAAAACAATACAATAGCTCCGCTATTTTTATTTATTTTCTCGCAGCCCCATGAGCAAAATCCAGCCTGCAGGTTGATGATGATGTAACTATCATTTGACCCCAAACAGCGGCACCTTTGTGAATATAAGAATTCCAATAATTAATATTAATGAATCTTGCTCAGTGAAGATCAGATGATTTACTACATTATTAAATCTGACATAATTTGATCAGAAAACTAAATAGGGGAGAAAAAGATTAAGTCATCAATTCTAAGTTTTACATAACAACGCCGTTGTGGTACAGTGGTCCGCACGTTGTGTTATGATGCCACTGACCCGGGTTTGAACCTCACCTAAGTATTTTATTTATCTATTTTTATTATTTTATTTTTTTTCATTAGACATATACTATTAGGGTTGTTGAACATTTGAAGTTCCTAAGCAGCTGTTTCTTTTAAAAAGACGTGAAAGTGTCATTAGAAACTGAATTGGAAATGACGTAATATAGTTAGTCGTGAACTGAGGTGGGCCAGTCTAAGGCTTGAAACTCCAGGGCTGAAAAGGAGTCCCACTCTTGTAATTCCTTCATCAATCATTAAAGGGGTAATCCCCTATGATATCATACTTTAAACTTTAGTTGATTTGTAATGTAGCTGTGTGAACACAACATCTCTGAATGTAAAATGCTCAAAGTTCAATGCAAAGGTAGACCTTGGTTTTTACAGAGTTAGATATAGGGCCCTATCATACACCTGGCGCAGTGTGGCGCAAGGCGCAAGGCAAGTGTTGTTTGCTACTTTTAGCTCAGCGCAGGAGTCGTTTTGACATTTTGCAGCATGCTGTTTAAATAGCAAAAGCATTTGCGCTGTGCGCCCATTGGTGTTCTGGTCTAAAAAAGAGCCATGTTGAGGCGCATTGATGGCGCGTTGCTATTTTGAGGAACTTTATTAGACTGTTAAATAGACCAGATCAAAGCTGGTCTATAGTCCAAAGCAGAGTATGTTAGTTGTGTGACTCGCTTACACTGCTTAATACACACAGGATGTACAGCAATCCACAAATATCTTTACATTTGAAAAAGAATTAAAGGATTAAAATATTACAAAAATTATTATTCTCTAGCCTACATGAATAAAAACCATACTTTCATGCCTTCTTTATCTTGTTTATTTTTTTTTTCAGTTTATTCATGGGAGATGAGACTTTGATTGGTTTATTCTTAAAACACACCTATAACTCATTGAGAGAATAAGCTCAACCCTGTTTTACCATGCACCACGGCGCAAAGCGGATTTTGTGTCCTTAAAATAGCAAAAGTGGATTCGAACACATGCTTAATGTTTTTGATCACTGGGCTTTGCACTTTGCGAATGGATCATGTAAATAGAGCCCATAGTGATTGTAATTTTAAAGTAATATGACTAGACATATAATAAGCTTTTCTTTTTTTTCTGCAGTGCAGTGGTCAAACATGTCTGTCTATTTACCTCTGTACATTTACCTACATAAGCTATGAGAGAGCAGATTTTTGCAATGTAAAAACATGTTATAAGGCAAAGTTGAGGGTTATGATGTATTTATTTCAATTTGTCATGACAAAGACAACAATTGAAATGACATAACTGAGCAAAGGACACTTAATGACATAAGCGTGCACAAAATCATATTCATATTAATGACGTGTCGTATCATGCATGTAAAGGTGTCATGATAGTCTTACGAACACCTCTTCAAATAAAGTGCTACCCAACAATCTTTAAGGCTTCATAAATGCATATGTATGCATAAATAAATAAATAAATAAATATATAAATATATCTGTGTTTTAGCCTAATATAGAGAGATGCACAGTGTTTGTTATTTTAAGTCATAGGACTATAAGACAGTCAATAAATAAAATTTTTAATATACATTTACTTTGTTGATCATATTTTCCTGCAGTGCAGTGGTTAAACATGTCTCTCTAGCGAATGTTTACCTACATAAGCAATAGGAAAGCAGATATTGGCAATGTAAAAACATGTTATAACAGCCTCTATTCTTCCATTGGTGTTTGCTTTTGTGGTTTAACTACATTTCTAATGCTGTATTCCCACTTTGGATTTAAAAATCTGTGAAATTGTTTTGTTTTCCTGGTCTGGCAAGCTGGCAAACACACTTGTGAACGATGAATTGTGAACGTAGATACTACAAATGCCCAAAAAAAATCATCTGCCATGATATGCACACTTTAAATTGGCAAAAATCCTGTTATTGGAGTGAATGATCGCTTACTGTCTATTCTCCACTGACTTCTTCTAAAAGCATAATGGATTTCATTGTTTTTCTGTTGAACTGCGTTATCTAATTGCTATGCACTATTGTTCTGCACATTGTTGCATTGAACTGCAGAGAATGGGGAATGTTTTTCTTTTCCCCCTCACCGTGGAAAATGTCTCTTTGCATTGCCTCGGGCCTTTCTCTGTGTATTTGAATTGCATTTTGTTCTTCCTGCTGGGGTATTTGCAACTCTAACATATTGTAGTATAGATAAGTCTGTGTGGTCAAAATGAAATGTCAACGTAAATATCTTCAAACCAAAAAAAAAAAGTCCAATCATAAAAAATTAAACAACTTGACATGTTCACAAACAGTGAACTTGCTTAAGCTAAAGGTTTATCTCTGTGAATGGGAGGGAGGGTTTAGCTAATTGAAACTTCACAGAATCCATGGGGGGAAATACAATTTAGTGTAACAGCAAACATGCAGAGAGGCATGCAGGGTTAGATTAATCTATTCTCATGTCTTTAATTACAAGGGTGGAATGATGATCAGCAGGTGTTTTACAAAGAAAAGCAGGAAGTAAACAAGTCTCTAAAGAGTCATGCAAAGATTGGAATGAATAGTTTGATTAGCTTAAGATGCTATCGTTTGATTACTGCTTGCATGGGTGATAATAGAGCAGAGGTGAATCAGTTTTGATAGACACAGCAAGAAAAAATGACAGTTAGACTGTCAAAAGTAGAGATACTAGTACATAATTATGGCTAGATAGCTACAGTAGCTAGCTAGCTAGATGGAATGATTTGAATGGTAGAATTAAATAACGATAGATAAGAATTATACAAATGATATATAGACCAATAGAACGATAGACAGAATGACAGAACAATACATAGAATGATAAGATAGGTCGATATAATTATATATGGATGGGTGGATGGATGTATGGACGGACTGACGAATGGACAGGTAGATGATAGATAGATAGATAGATAGATAGATAGATAGATAGATAGATAGATAGATAGATAGATAGATAGATAGATAGATAGATAGATAGATAGATAGATAGATAGATAGATAGATAGATAGATAGATAGATAGATAGATAGATAGATAGATAGATAGATAGATAGATAGATAGATAGATAGATAGATAGATAGATAGATAGATAGATAGATAGATAGATAGATAGATAGATAGATAGATAGATAGATAGATAGATAGATAGATAGATAGATAGATAGATAGATAGATAGATAGATAGATAGATAGATAGATAGATAGAATGCTGAAAAAAATATATATATACCCACACAGGAGAGCTGGAACGAGTTAAAGGGTTTGAAAAATAATCTTTCTTAAGGCTCGTTGATTTTCCTTGACCTCTCTGTGACAGAGTCCAGCCTCTCGCTGACAACTAACCTTCATCATCATCAGCCGATGCATGCTGGGCAAGCAGCAGACAATATTCATTCCATCACAGTGAAAGAAGAAATATGACGACAGAATAGCCTTCATGGTATTATGGCTGAGAAAGTCAGAGACCAAGAGGAGGTCTTAGGATGAAAACTGAGGAAGAAATTATCTGAATAATGACTTAAAATACAGTATGCATTACAAGGAAAACAGACAAAACAAGACATGCTACAGGATTTGGTAAGATTTTACTTAAATCAGGGGTCCTCAACCTTTTTCACTTCGAGGCCCACCTTTTTCCCTAAATATTTTGGCCCAAACTGTTTGTTTAGAGAAAAATCTATTAATCCCTTATTTTTAAACATCATTGTATATATATAAAAAAACGAAACATTATATATATATATATATATATATATATATATATATATATATATATATATATATATATATATATATATATATATATATATATATATATATATTAGGTTAGATAAAATATAATATATAAAAGGTTTGTTTTTTTTTTTTTGTTTTTTTTTATGCAGACAGGTTCAAAGCTCCTAAATTCTTCAGTTATTCTAAACAACTGCAGAATGTTTGGGCCTTTTCTCCAGTAAAGGAGCCTGACAGGACTACTACAGGAAAATGCAAAAAAAAAAAAAAACTGCTGCCGCTTTCAATTAGACTGACTTCTATTCATCTATTGATCTATATCCAATGATATAAAAAACCTAACCCTGACCCTAACTGTAAAATACAGTTTAAAAAGACATTTAAGTCTGTTGAAACACATCGATCTGAAGGCGTTTTGGTTTGTAGCTGGACATTATTACGGTTCGCTGTCAGGAATTTATTAATAAAGATTAATAAAGGGACTAAGCCGACAAGAAAATGAATGAATGAATGAACTGAAAACGTGGTTGTCTGAGTTGTCGCACAGCGGTTGGAAATTTAAGCCAGTTATGTCTGTAATTAACAGTGAGGCTGTTTTTGCTGTCCGAATTAACCTGTTCAATCACAGAAAATGGGAAATGCCATACTATCATTTATTTTGACATATTTAATAATGAAATCAAATAATTATAGCAGAATATTTAAGTTAACTTTAAGCTATCTCGCAGCCCACCTGCAGGATCACTGAGGCCTACTAGTGGGCCACGGCCTACCGGTTGAGAATCCCTGACTTAAATGGTACGCTCATAAAACAGTTGTGGTACTTTTAGTATCATGACTTGATTTTTATCATGAATATGAGTCAGATTATATGCATACTTTTAGCAACTGCCTTTAAGTGTCAATCACTCATGCTATGTCATTTTAAATGCAAAGACTGCATTATTTGAGATGTCTTTGTTATGACAACTTAACATTACCAAGACAACATAGCTTGTCAAATCAGAAAGCCATTATAAAAGTGTCTTTTTAAATATTTTTCCCCAAGTGAAGCACGACTTATCTATAAATATCTATATGATCTCAAAAATAGTCTCAAACTTCTGCTTAATAATTTTATAACACCATCTTTAGTAATTAATATATATAATGCCATTATATTAGAAAATTAAATTTTTACTCAACTGAATTTGAGGTCAATAAAATATTAATGACAGTTATAAAATTCATGACACAATAAATAATGGCCTCATGAGAATCATGTTTATGACAGATTTATGACAAGTTTTTCAATGGCAAAGAGAGGTTATGATGTATTTATGTCAATCTGTCATAAAGTCAAAATTTGAAATTACAAAACTGAGCAAATGACACTTAATTACACAAGCGTGCACAAAATCACTTTCATATTAATGACGTGTCATATCATGCATATAAAGGAGTCACAACAGTCTTACGAACACCTCTTCAAATAAAATGCTACCCAACAATCTTCCAGGCTTCATAAATGCATACTAGATCTGCATTTTATGCATTCATGTGTACGGCTTATGCATGTGTGCTGAAACTCATGAGGCTGTGCGCCAGAAGATACCAGGACAAAGCGGGCTGCTCTTCCATCATGATTTGCCAGGCTTTGAAATATTAATACAGAAAATGAGAAACTGTATTAGGGCTAAAAAGGATCTAAGCAGAATGAATCATCAATAATACAGCAGCCCTCCTTATTTTGTCAGAGTCAAGAGACTCTCTGGCGTTTGACTATAGTGAGCTCATATCGTCAGAGCCCCAATCTGGCCAGGAAAATTTCCTAAGCCTTTATACGTACAGTATATCCTGTTTTTGAAAGTCTGATGAAAAGGTAACCATGCTAAGCCTTTCGTCTAGGTGACTGAGTGCATAATAATTGTAAATTTGTCTTGTTTTGGTTTGATGCTGAAGTTTTGTGAGCGAATATTCCTGTTTGTATTTTTATTTTTGTACACGTCACTTTTTGTCTCAGCTCATTTTTTTTTCTATCACTTCCCATCCTCTGCTGCCGTCTTTCTTTCATATTTAATTAAGTCTCACCTCCTCTCACTCTGGGTTTATTCACCAGTCTGAACTGGCCTTATTAATTTCGTTCTCCACAGTCTAAGTAGATGCCATAATGATGTGTCAAAAGCTCTTTTATACAACTGATTAATAAAATGAAGTTTCAGACTGAAAAGGTCTGCTTCTAATCCATTGTCACGTCTATTGTGAAGTGAAAGAAAAAAAAAGAAATAAAGAAAGCAAAAAGAAAGAAAGACAACAAACAAACAAACAAGCAAACTAACTAACTAACTAACTAACTAACTATAACAGTATAACATTTTATTAAACATGGCAATATAGCATGATTACTGCACAAAAATTAAAAACAACATGAATGCAAAAATTTCAAATGCACATCATTAAAATGATAAAAAAAAATAAAAAAATTCAATCATTCAATTTAGAAACATTTAGTTTAAAATAAAAAATAAAAAATAAAACAAAATTAAATAAAAATTAAAATTTTACAACATTAAATTAAATTAAATTAAATTCTAGTAATTGCGGGTTCATTCCACTCTGGCAACCCTAGAAAAAGCATGTAATAAACAGAAGGAAAGTGAATGATGAAAATAACATTTGTGTTTATACCAAGGGAAAAAAAACACAGCTTTGAACACAATGTTTTGAAACAAAACAGTTTGCTTTCACATGTAATTTTACTTACATTAAATATAATTTGTTTTATGCAAGGAAGAATAGCTTTAAAAAAGCAAAAGCCTAAACCTACTTGAATATGGTATAACAGTGACATTTCAATAACAATTAAAAAGTCATATAAAAGGGATATGTTTTGATGTTGCTGGATAATGCCACTACAGTGACATTTCCTTATGACAAGAAATACTTTCTCTGAAACACCAGAATTGCTGTTTTAATTTGTACTTTATGAGAACTGCACAGTTCATATAAGGATCACTGTGAGCCAGAGTCACATTCTAAAATAGACCACAGAATTCTTCAAAATCCCAAATGCCAAAGCACTATAATAAAAACTGAGTCTCTGATGTCAATCTCAGCACAGAATACCAGCTTTCATTTACACATACGCCACTCATATATACATCATCAAAACAAAATCAATCACTCTGCACGTTTGAAATCTTCTAACCTTTTCGCAATGCTTGTCAGTTATTTATATGTCAGTTTCTTTGATTTGGTGCAAAATAACTCAAATTTTACACAGGCTTTGTGTTCCAATGGGAATTAAGTCATTGATGCATGAACACATGGTTTATCTGAGTGTGAGCTACAATCCCTTAGAACAGGACAAGAATCTCCATTTTTGAGACCCAAATCCAGCCAAAATGCATACAATCAGGAAATCAGACTTGAGCTGAAGCTCTGTTTTAGAAACACAAGCAACCAGTCAACCGATTAACGATACCAATATAAATATTCACTATGATATATTCATCACTTACAAATAGATATTGGCTAATAATCAGTTCTATCAATATCAGTTCAGTTGATGTACTGTATAGACCTTTTTACCCATTATTTAAAATTACCCATTATGCTTTGTGTGTATGCGTAAGGAGGATGCTTTGAACTTCGGGTCGACAGCTTGATGCGAGAGTCAGCTGGAAAGTTTTGAAACAATACTTTTAATTTATTTTACATACTTTTAATGTGTTTAAACCAATACTGCTGTTGATCAGCACCACTTCCTGGACCGATTATTTAAAAAAATGCAATCTAATGAGATGAGAATGTAAAACAACAGTTGCTTTTTTTCACAGAAAATTGTTGTTTTAACTCTAAAAGGGGATGTTCATTGGTAAAGTAGCTTCTTCCAATCCATAAATGTTGATTAATAACAATAACACAGAAAATGGCGACATGGTGGCTCAGTGGTCAGCACTGTCATCAAGAAGGTTGCTGGTTCAAGTCCCAGTTGGGTCAGTTGGCATTTCTGTGTCGAGTTTGTATGTTCTCCCCATGTTTGCGTGGGTTTCCTGCAGGTGCTCCAGTTCCTCTCACAGTCCAAAGACATGTGGTATAGGTGAATTGAATAAACTAAATTATCCATAGTGTAAAGGTATGATAGAATGTGTATGGGTGTTTCCCTGTACTGGGTTGTAGCTGGAAGGGCATGTGCTGTATAAAAGATATACTGGATAAGTTGGCGATTCATTCAGCTGCGGTGACTCCTGATGAATAAAGGGACTAAGCAGAAGAAAAATAAATAAATGAATAATGCAGAAAGTTTAGGTAACGCAAATTGTAAGCTCCTGTCCTTTACAAAATCACAAGATCTTGTAGTTCAGTAAAAAAGTCATTAACTGCTCTAATGGATGGTTAAATAAAGCATTAATTATAGTTTAAATTATTAATTATATTATAATACATGACTCATAAGTTTGAGAATCAGGCTGCAAAACTGAATGTTTCTGATGAAAGAATTATTTTGAAATTCTGACTATCGTTGTGGACAATGTTTAGGATTCGCTCCAAAAAAAAAAAATTTTTCAAGATTTACTATTTTGAAGTAGCACTGAATTTTTATGATTCACTCAAAATAACTTGTTTGAGAGAGTTTTTTTTTTTTTTTAAACACTGGCTGCAGCTCTATTTACTGAATGTATATTACTCGCTCTAAAGAACCTGTTCATAAGAGTTTTTATTTTGAAAATCTTACTAACAGTATAGGATTGATTGTTTATTATTCACTCAGAAGAACTTGTTCATAACACTATTTTTAATCTGGCTATAGCCATAGCACTGAATGTTTATGATTAGCTCAAAAGAACTTGCTCGTCAGAGTAATTATTTTGAAATTCTAACTATAGCAGTAGCACTGATTGTTTTCGATTTACTTAAAATTGTTCATAAGAGTTATTATTTAAAATTCTGGCTATAGCCGTAGCAATGAATGTTAATGATTCGCTCAACAGTACATGTTTGTAGGAGTCATTATTTTGAGATTCTGACTACAGCAGTAGCACTGATTGTTTAGGATTTACTAAAACAAAAAAAAGTGTTCATAAGAGTTATTATTTTGAAATTCTGGCTATAGAATGTGTATGATTCACTCAAAAATAGTAATACTGATCCATTTATTAAGGAAGGAGATTATACTTTACGCTCAATATTTTGATTTACTAACATCTGACATAAAATGTTCTTTTTTTTTTGTGAACTGAACCACACTGATTGTCCTGTAGGTTATTTTTGTTTCACGGTTCATGAGAGTCATTGGCCTGTGATGTCATTGGTTAAATGTGCTGTATGATTTCTGTTAATCTGAAACAACTAGATCATAAACGTCATTCTTTTGAATATCAGACAATGCTCTGTCACCATATATTGGTAAATTCACCAATAAAAAAAGAGTGGACGACATCAGTTGTGCTGCTTTTTTGATTCCAAAGTAAGACAGAAAGAAAGAAAGCTAACAGCTCATACAAGTAATTTGTTTGTGAACCAGACTACACTGATTGCGCTAGGTCTGGAATTTACTAAAGGAATTGGGTCACATGAATCATTCATTCAGAAATCAAACTATAGCAGCTGTGCTCTTATGTTTGCTTTTGTGTGCAACCCCAAAGGACAATTCAACAGAAAGACTTGCCATTATGCCGCAATACACAGCCTTTTCATTGCATCACATTTAATACAGACTTTGAATTCACATAAAATACAATTTATCTAGCCTAAATCATACCAAATTATAACGCATAACCCAAATATACTGTTGTTTCATTCAGACTTTTGTGAATCTTATTGTGAGAGAGAAGAATTTCCCCCTAAAGATTCTCTAGCTCTTAATATGCAAATTGTGTCAAAACAGCTTTACAAAGAAAACAGGCAATAATCCAAAATCAGGTATGAAGTTTCATCAGTGTGATCAGTGTTTAGCTGGATTTGTTGAAGTTAGTCCAGCAATGATTCCTTTCAGTTCAGTTCAGTACTAATGTCATTTGAACAGAACTGAAAAATCCCACTCGACTAAAATTTCTTTAGTGAATATGTTACTTTACAAAATAATTTAGTGCAAGTAGAATAAAAGTATCTGTTAAAATAATACTACAAGTATGAATAAAACAGCAGCTCTTCCAAAAGTATTCAAGAGTAATGTATAGTGAACATTATTATGTGCAAATTAATACATTAATATAAAAATTGATATAAAAATGTAGCTTACATCAGTGGTAAGTGTTATTCAAGTTAAATCAGTGGTTTCCTAGGAGGGGGGTCAATAAGGGGGGAGACCTTTGGTGATTTCCAAAAATATCCTATATGTTATTAAGTCATTAAAATTACCATATTTTATCCATAACCTACAGCAATAGAATTTAATAGTTTTATAAAAAACACAACATGCAAATGAAAGCCATCAACCTTTTAATTCTTTTTCCATTGGATTGCGACCCCTGGGGTTATTACACTAGATTAACGTCACCGCAACAGTGTTACTTGCAGCACACTTATTTTACGGCACAACGTTAAACCTTTTTAGACACCTTTACAGCACTCACATTAAAAAAAAAAGCCGTGACTAAACATAGATGATGATCTCCAAGTTGCGGTCTCCAAAATTAAACCAAGTCTTGTGATGTAAACATTGTGGCCACCATTCTCATTAAGTGGGGTTAATATTAAATTAAATAAATTAATAATGTCTATTAAATATTATATTGTTCTTAGACTGTTGCACTTTTTTGTGTTGTCAATGAGCTGGTTTATATAGTTCCCAGTGGTGTGTGTGCACCATTGTGTGCAATGTTTGTATGTTTATAACTACCTCCAAGAATAGTGGGGGTCACGAGTTACAGAAATTGTTTTTTAGGGGGTCGTGAGTTAAAAAGGAACTCTAAATGATTTGTCATTCATGGAGTATACATTCAAAATATGAGATTCATTTATTGTAAGACTGATATAAGTACCTATAATGAGCAGACATAAAGCAGGTTGATGCATTTACATGTGAAATCTGTGTAAGCTAAGAGGCAACGATCTAGCTGTGATGATATGTCAATGCTTATATCCATTTTGAATCCTGACCAGCAAGCTATGTGTGTCCAGCGGTTGATGCCACAAATCAAGCTCATGCTGCACTGATAGAATACATGCATGTATTTGAAAACGTAAAATTCTGTAGTGCATTTAGTTACTTAGAGCCTACTCACACTATATGCTATCCGAACCGTGCCAAGGCGCATTTCGCGTTATTGTTTTTGGGAAAAGTGAGTGCTCCGAGCTCAAGTTAGAAGAAGTGTGCCAGAGCACGGTTCAGTTGGACTTTGACGAGCTATGCTTAGTGTGAGTGCAAAGCGCACCTGAGGCCGAAACTAAAGATGTGACATCACTTTTAAGGGACTGTTTCATATAGATTTATTAATCATTCTTTCTGTTCAATGAACGCGAACTGTCTTAGTTTATTAATGACGCAAACCCCTCACTGCATATCAACTGCACCTTCAGCAAACCTCCTAATACCTGCAGCACGATGACTTTTATAATAATTTATGAGCATCAGAAGGGGTGGATCTGTTCCCCAAAATATTTGACTGCTTGTCATTGCATCCCAAACGACTAAAACGGTTTAACTAAAGCAATCATCACTGTACTGAATGAGATCACTTCTCTTCCTGTTAAACTTAACAGTTGCATCATCGATGATGTGAGCGTGCTCAGGTTCGGAAACAGCAGTAAGAGTGCAGGTCATAGGGGGAGGGGGAAGAGGGGACAATCGGGCTTTGGCATGGTTCAAGACAACTGTAGTGTTGTCTCTTGGATTTTGCACTCTTTTGGATGCTTTTAATGCTTCACTGTATATGTTTGTTGCATTTATAAAGCGTTTATGTCTTAAAGTTGGTCTCTCTAATGCAATTTTTCTATGCACAATCTGGTTGAATGGGAATCATTTATTCATTAATTTTTTTTCCGGCTTAGTCCCTTTATTAATCTGGGGATGCCACAAAGGAATGAACCACCAACTTATCCAGCATATGTTTTACATAGCGGATGCCCTTCCAGCCACAGCCTATCTCTGGGAAACATCCATACACTCTCATTCACACTCATCCACTACAAGCAATTTAGCCTACCTAATTCACCTGTACCGTATGTCTTTGGACTGTGGGAGACACCGGAGCACCCGGAGGAAACCCTCGTGAACGTAGGAAGAACATGCAAACTCCACACAGAAACACCAACTGACCCAGCCAAGGTTCAAACCAGCAACCTGTGAGGCGACAGCACTACCTACTGCACCACCACATCGCCCAAATGGGAATCATGTACAATCATCACTTAAGTACAAACACACGTTTTTTATTTACTTAGTAAAATACAATTCCTGAGCAAAAACTACTCAATTACAATAATCTGAGTATTTCTAATTTGTTATTTTTTTTACTACTAAAAGTATGTCACACTTTATTTTGATGGTCCATTTGTTGAATTTAAATTGTAATAACTAAGGGCGCATATACACTGCACTGTTCAAGTGACTCAATTATGATTTTTTTTTTCTCCCATGTGTCACAGATCTGATATGGCCAATGTACGTGTAAGCCGGAAAAAAAAAAATCACATGGATTCCGATTTACTCAAATCAGATTCAGGCCTTGTTCATATGTGAAAATGTATCCGATATGAATCGGATCTGTGTTTTCTTGTGTCTGCAGTGCAAGCAGGTAGATCGGATTTTCACCTGTCAATAATGTGAGTCTCGTGTCATTAAAAACCATAGCGAATGATGTCAAGTCTGACACTTTCATTTCAGAACAGACTTCAGAACAGAGTCCCAAACCTTAAATCTCATACACGAGGACTTAAACAGCTTTTATATTGTCAAATAGCACAGGTATTTAAGCATGTTAACGAGAGCGACAGAGCACAATGTCCGCCATGTAACCAATATAAACTAATATAAAACTAGTGCGTAGCTACATCACATGCATAAATCACGCCATGGACATTACATTACGATGCGTAAAGGTTTAAAAAAAGCTTATATATCAACAGAAAATAGACAAATGAGAACCTTTCTGTCATAAACTATAGTAAAACAGCTTATAAAAAGCTGTAAACAGATTACACAGGAACGGAGAAAAGACCACTCTTTAATTATCAGCTGTTAGTCAGCGCCAGCTCTTTTTTTTTCTGGTCATTGCGCCCTTGCCGTGTGCTGTGTAAATACAGACGATCGGATACGAGTCACTTTTAAAAGATGGATGTAAGCAGGTCATCAAAACAATCGGATACAGTCACAAAATCGGAATTGACCATCAAGATCTGCAGTGTGCAGCCTGATTCTCATTAGATTATAAGTAGACTGTTGGGTTGGAGCTAGGGTTGGGGTTAGGGTTAGTGTAAATTGACATTTACTTGGAGAGTTTTTATAGTCAGGTAAATGTCTGTGGATTTCCCAGAGATGGGTTGCGGCTGAAATGGCATCCGCTGTGTAAAAATGTGCTGGATAAGTTGGAGGTTCATTCCGCTGTGGCGACCGCGGATTAATAAAGAGACTAAGTAAAAAAAAAAAAAATGAATGAATGAATAAATGTCTGTTGAATGAGCAGTATCAACATATATTAAGCAGACAGTCTACTAATACTCAAATGGACCATCAAAATAAAGTGTTACCAAAGTATATGATTCACTATAGGGCAACTCTACTTATTCAAACTAAGCAAGCCAAAGATGACAGTAGCAAGAAACTGAAAAACTCCACAAATTAATGTGAATGAATCAAGTTCTCCAGTTCTCCTCTGGCCAAATAGATATGCATGGCTTGATAGGGACTCATCAAATCCACATGAACCCCCGTCGATGCTTTGCATATATTAAACTGGCAAACCATGTGGCACAAACATTGCCAGACACTTCCTGCCACACAGAGTGATTATGACTCCTCACATCAACAAACACACAGCTAATTTGATTCTACAGCTGCAAGATTTATGAGACCTACCAGATGCAGAACTATGGTCATAAACCTCAACATGTCCTCCTGTCACACGTTATTCTTGATCATGTGCAGCGGCGTGAGCTCTACTGACATTATTTGTTAGGGCACTTACAACAAGTGCCCTTTGACCAAGGGCAGCTTACTCAAAGGAAGTGAATTCTCCCAGCTGGATGAGGGAGAGTGTGAGGGTGTTGAAGCTCAGAGGATGCTCATGAACTCCTCAGTGATTTAGCCGGTTATTTATATGCTGCTCCGGCTGCTAATTGGCCCTTAATTAGAGTCAGATCCCTGTTGAAACTATCCATTTACATCCATGTGTGTGCGTGGAAGTGTGTGTCCAAAGGGACTAATGTAGCCAGAAGCAACAGCTAACTGTCCTTCACAGGATTTTTTGTCATTACCACTCTCAGGGAGGCATGTCTTTCATAAAAGCCAGAAAAGCTCGAGGGAAATTGTAAGTCATTACCTTAGATATGTGTGTGCGTGCGTGTGCAAATGTCATTCGACAAGGATGTGTGTGGCGTTATGTTCAAAAGCATGTACATCCAGAGGGTGGTATATTTTATGTGTGCCAGAAAAAGCTTTACTGCACAGTACAATTTTTATTCTGGAAACCTGTGGATTAAATACATTTAGGTGATATTTTTATAGTCCTGCAGTGATGGTGTTCTCCGCGGGTCTCCCGGGTCCACCCTATGTGGTGACTTCCATCAAACATCATTTCCTTATTGACCTTAAAAGGCCAAAAGGGGAGATGGGGAGAGAATAAAAAGCAGTTGATGCGAAGAACAGATAAACCTCAATGACACTCTAAAAAGCCCTTCCTGCAATCAAAATCTGAGAACAATCAGCGTCAAAAGGTTTGATTGCATGGCGTGAAGGCTCACTGTGTCAGAATATAAATCGCTTGCTGGGAAAGGTCTTTTCACTATGTCTTTAAAGCTTTATGTATGACGGAAAACTGCTTTTACGGTGTGGCCATTAAATAACAGTCGGTTTCTCTGGGTTTAACAATCATTTTTGAGTAAAAAGCATAACTGTTGTTTTAAGCACTGTAAGATTTCAGCGGCGATTTTGTCATCTGAGACAAATTGGAAAATCCTAAAAGATTCCTGAAATCCTGGGCTAAAATCTTTAAAATATGTATATATATTTTTTTAATCGTTGGTTTGTCATGTTCACTGACAGCCTCTTAGTGGCCGTTGCGATCAGATTTTTCCTCCGATGAAGTTCTGGCAATGTCACAAGATTTCAGACACTTTCCTGCAGTGTGACAACAGCTGCAATGAGCGTCATTCCAAGAACCAATAGGAGCTCTGAATTTGATGATGCAATCCATGCGACAATTCAACTGATCATGGGGAAATGTCAAAACAGTTATTTTTCTTCCTGGTTTTATTATTGAGACACGCTACAGATTGTTTACGTTTGCTTTGAGGAATCATTTTAGAACATAGGATAGTGAAAGTGTCACAGGTGGATGACGTCAAACTATAGGGCGTATACTTTTCGTGTTTGGCGCATCATCTGTGTTGTTCAGTCAGACATTATGTTGGCTGAGATCTTACAGTGGAGAGCCATGTTCCTGCAAGCTGACAAGCTACAATCACTCAGGAGTATAAAAAAAATTGCACAGTTTGAGCCGGCCTTTAATCTGCAAACTATTAATAAGATTTGTTTCAAATTATAAATGTAGTGTTATATATAATAAGTGATTCATTCCGCTGTGGCGACCTCTAAAATCAGCCTTATGAGGAAACATAATTATATTTTGATTTGTCATTTAAGTTATGCATTCGTATGAGTTAAGTCATACAAAAATGTGCGATTTTAAAAAAGGGGCGTGACACCAAAGCCTACCCCTAAACCCAACTGCCATTGGGGTATAAGCAAATCGTACTAAATTGTACGAATGAGACCATACAAATTCACAAATTAGCCACTAAATACAAAAGGTACAAATTGCTGTGAGATTGAGTGAGCTTTTGTTTGTTGCATAACATTACCAAAAAGGTGGTATGATTTCAGACGTCTAAAATTTTTAGTCAACACAATCCCAAGTTTTAACTGGCTAATTTTCATACACAAACATTCATTCATACATAGAGTACATACATGAATGTATCAATTTAGTAGCTTAGACTTAAAATATGCAGTTTTTAAGTTGTGACTATTTTGGAGATTCAAACTCCAGGGCATCTTTATCAAAACTAACAAACAATTTTTGGTCTAATTAATATATTATATTTGTCTAAAAGCAAATTTCAAACATTTTCAAATGTTAATGCTGATAAATTTGCTGGCTTTTTTTTTTGACTGAACTATTGAACATCTTTTTTTAATTGCTGTTGCTACTTAGGAAACAATAAAAAAAATATTTACATATACATATACAATTGTGTGTTTTACTCAATTTAAACTGGTCAGTTAGTTGTCAAGGTAACAAGACTATGTTAAGCTCTGTCAAGCACTTGTAATAATTAAGAAACTATACTGTGCACATTTTAGGTACGCTTGTATCCATGCATGTATGCATGTATTTTTCCTGTGATATGTTATGTGATGGGCAGCACAATTGTCTTGATACCTCAGGCTGTTGTCATTCACTTTGCAGATCTCTTGCATGCCCCAATACGGAATGTAACCCCAAATCAGGATTTTTCCTTCACCAAACTTGACTGATTTCAGTATGCATGCATGTATGTATGTATGTATGTATGTATGTATGTATGTATGTATGTATGTATGTATGTATGTATGTATGTATGTATGTATGTATGTATTTATTTATTTGTTTATTTATTTATTTAAACTGTTATTGCAAGCCTGCAATAAAAGAGATCAGTAAAAATACTGAATAAACTGGTTTGCACATATTAGTTATCTGGTGGTGCGGACAAGCGAATTCTGCACCCTAGGTAAAGACAGTGTTTGGTCCCCATGCATGCGGGGGGTACTCAAATAAATAGACCACTGACACATAGAGAAACAGCAATTTCCTGCTTCATCGCTTTCCATCTTTCTCTCACTGTGTCCCCTTCTCTTGAAGCACATCCACTCCGAGCCTCCATGTATGAAATATTAACATGAAGGCTGGATCAGAGTCCACATTTAAGGTCAATGACACAGCGATTTAAACACATGCAAACAAAGAAAGATGTAGAGAGTGATAGAACTCAATTTGGGAAAGGGTTTGAGCTTGAAATTCACTGCTTTCACTGCATTTTAATGAAACACATGCTTATACAATTAACATATAAAATAACAAGTCTAATCATTCAATACATTTCTGTTTGGATTTCAATGTATGTTATGTGCATATTATGTATACTTTATATAATAATAATAATAATAATAATAATAATAATAATTATAATAATAATAATAATAATAATAATAATAATAATAATAATAATATTTTGCAATGTTGTCAGAATTTTAAAAATATTTGTTTTATTAATTGAGCTATTTATGTCACATTCATCTATCATTAAAACATTTAATTAAAATAATTATCTTGTTCCTCTAATATCAAAAAGCATTTAGAACAACAATTTATGAATTAAGAAATACGTTTATATAACTGTAATAAATAAACAATACATAATAAATAACTGTTAAACAACTGAAGTTAATGGATAAATGAATGATCAACAAACTAACCAGCCAACCATCTAACCATCCAACAAACGAATCAACGAAAAAACCAACAAACAAACGAATAATTAAATGGCAAATGAACGGCAAAGGATTTAGGTTTTTCACAGTTTCAAATTAAAAAAAGAAAAAAAAGAACTCAATGATATTAAATATTACTACAATGTATGGTAACTTTTTTCAATGTTGATATATTTCAAGCACCAGAATCGCAGTACAGCAACTGCAAACCTTAAGACACCGTACTATTTTCATATTTTTACAGAAAAGTTCTGTTTCTTGTAACTACTATTTACTTATTTTATTCATTACATAAATTGTGTAATTACTAGGTACAATCCTTAAGCCTACCCATGAACTTATGCACTTGCAGCATAGTCCAATTCTTTCTTACGTATGGGCATAAGTAGACTATAAATCTACAGTGCTCAGCATATATAAGTACAGCCCTCACAAATCTCTCATTTAAATTAACATTTTCTATAGGATGATTTACACTATTATATTTTATATTTGTGTGTAAACGTTAGATTAATCTGTACTGAAGCCAAATCTGGAACTTATCTAACAAAATAACTTACTATAATGGTTCAAAAATGAGTAGTCCAAAGTTATATGTAGGCAATAATATAAAATAACATTTTAAAAATAGCAATTTCTAAAGTTGTTCTGTGACTAAAATATTGTTTTAATAAATATATCTGTTTAATTAATCTGTTTTGTTCAAATGCACCAATATTTATTACCTGTATTCACTGAATAAATGGGGTGTACTCAATTATGCTGAGCACTGAACATACTGTAAACTAAAATGCAAACAAAATGTGTCGCATATGCTGCATACAGATTACAAACAACAACACAGTATTTGAGTTTAATATCTGTACTGTGTAGTATAAAATTAAAAGAAGCAAAAGTTTGCAAATAATAACAATAATGAACATAAAAACATGAGAAAAGAGGTTTTCTTGTCACATACAACAAACATCTTACTGAAATAAAGTTCTTGCTCTGATTACAGGAACAGGAAAAAAATGCACATACCGAGGAGTCTAAATACAGTTATTTGACGCTTCCATTTAAATGTATAAAAAAAGAAATAAAGGAAGAATGTGCCCACACTTTCAGAAAAGGTCAGCAAACCCAAATCATCTTCTTGCCTTACAGATTGAATAAGAGAGATGTAGAGGGGAACGGAAAAAAAATGTGATCTCCAGCATCAGCTACTGAAATAACATTTCTGATTTCCCCTGAGCATTACAATCCCCAAATCATTGTCTATCTTTCATACATACACCAGTGCAAACAATAAAGAGATGTGGAGCACATATACCATACAGCAGTCTCAGGGTACACGTGTCAAAGAAATCATGATCACAGTACAATTTATTAGACGGGTCTGCAACATGATCATATCATTCCATTCAAGCTGTCTATAACTTCACTTTCTCTGTTTAGACTAACCCACATAATAGCTTCAATCGGATTAGTGATTATGGGTCAACTGACAGAAGGAAAAAAAAAACAGATCTGAGATATAAATGCTTTGTGTGTGGGTCTATACAATTCCCTACTGCATAGGCCAACTCACACCCCACAGCCAATAAACACCCACAAACAAGTTGGCTGTTGCATGTAGACTGTTGTGGTAAAAATTACTGCCATGTTTACACTGTTCCAACAATTGCCAAATATTGGCACTATTAAATATTATCCATATTAAATTGCTAAATAATTAAGTAATTAATTAAACAATCCTTCTCAGGGCTAAACATATATTCAGCATATGTGAAGCTTATCTGGTCAGATTAATTGTGAGTTTGTTGGCGTTTGTAGGAAAATCATATAACACTGCTCAGATCCAACAATCTGACAAACACAGATTCAACATGTTCAGTTAGGTGAAGACACTCTGACCTATGACAAACCTACACTGATTAAATTAATTATTAATGTTATGTGAGAGAGACGCTGTCAAAGGAGTGTGGTTCCTAATGCAGGGTTTATTATGAGAATGTTCAGGCAAGCAATGGTCAACACGGGCAAACAGATGTATAGGAGACATATTGAGAGTTGTGGTCAGTATACAGGTGGATGGTCAAAAGGCAGGCATCAGACAGGAATAAACAATACAACAAAGCAAGGGTCTAACACGGCAAGTCAAGACAAGGAATATGTGTCGTAATGTTCACAAACATAAACAAGACTCAGCACTGATATGAGTGTGTGTGCTGCTTAAATAGTCCGTGTAATCAATTCATCCTCCGGCTGTGTGTGTTTAATCAATAGAGCCAGGAACAGATGCGTGTGAGCGGTGCATGACTGGATATATAGTTATTTAGTGTGGTGTGCATAGTTCTCCAGCAATACCAGTATACCAATGATCTGCAAGAATTAGATCGCTGGTTGTGACAATTAAATTACCATGCGAGCCAATTGTTGGTGCATTCTGAACACGGCAGTATTTTTTTGCAGCATACTAAATATAACAGCCAACCTGTTTGTTGGAGTTTGTTTGTGGAGTGTGAATTGGCATGTTAAGGCGTAGTTCACCTAAAATTTAAAATTGACTCACTATTTACTACCCTCAAATGGTTGCAAACCATTATGAGTTTCTTTCTTTGGTCACACTTTATTTTGATGGTCGGTTTGTTGAATTTAATTTACCAACTAATTTTCATTATATTATAAGTAGCCTGTTAGGTTGGGGTTAGTGTAAGTTGACATGTACTTGCAAAGTTTTTATAGTCTGTTGAAGGAGCAGTATCAACAGATTATAAGCAGACAGTCTACTAATACTCAAATGGACCATCAAAACAAATTGTTCCCCTTTCTTCTGTTGATTGCCAAAGACGATACTCTAAAGAGAGCTGCAAATCTATAAGCATTGACTTGGAAAATAGCTAATACTCTGAAAGCCAATAAATACAGATTTCCAACATTTTCTAACTATCTTCTTTTGTATTTAACAGAAAAAAGAAACGCATACAAGTTTGTAACAAATAAAAAGTGAGCAAATTATTTTTTTTCTTAAGTGAACTATCCCTTTAAGAGTCTAGAAGCCCATTGAAAACTCATCTGCACTTGATGGAGGACTATAAACCGCACAGAAGCGCTTAGTGGCCACAATCTGTAGCTCCTGATGGACAGCTTGGTCAAACTATTGCTGAACTGAGTTAAACTGGTGACAGAGTGCTAGCATAGCTAAACCGCAGCCTGCAGCGCATTTCAATCACAGAGTTAAACTCCACTCAGAAAACCGCCAGTCTGTCATTCTGTCTGCAGATCTTTTAAAGGTTTAAAAAGTGTATAATCGGCCTTCCCCCGTTGCTCTTGCTTATGGGGTAAACATTTAAGACTGACATCCTGACATTTGTTTTGTCGTAGATAAGAACGCTGAGCTATTACCCGGCACATCCTCAGTGCTGCTGTGCTGCTTGAGCCCCAGTTTATTGATCAACATTAGGTTTTAGTTTTGCATGGTTGTTTTAGAATCTGAATGTTTCTTCTGCAAGGGTTTTGCTGTTTATCTTGCACTTGATTAATCGCTCTAATTTAAACCAAGTCTAATCACGTTATATCTGTGTTTGCACCTTTATAAGGGGTTTTCCCTTTGCTGCTGTTGATACAAAGAACAAGAAAATAAGTAACTTATTGGTCTTATTAAGGAACAAGAAAATTGGTAGCAAGAAAATTAGACAGACAACAGTGCTAATGAAATCAGTCAGTGTAATTCAAAAGGAATTCTACAGAAATAGGTTTTAGTTTTTACTTATGATTAAACAATATGTATTTTTTTTCAATAAAATATCCAAAAACGACTTGAACAGTGTTATATATTTTGCTGTCTTACTTACTGTATGTACTTATATTACTACACTTGTTTTAAAGAATTTGATTCTTTATCTCATTTGTTTTGTGAACTAGTGAAATGGACCATGTCCTGTAACGCCACACTGATTATTCATATTTATTTATAGCGCTTTTACAATGTAGATTGTAAAGCAGTTCTGTGTTATTTAAATTTCACTGCTAAAAGTCCAAACACTGAAGAGCAAATCTATCAATGAGAAAATATATCAACTTCACAAGTCCCAAATCAAGCAAGCCAGTGGCGATCATGCACCCTTGATTTACAGTTTGGTTTTATAGAATACTGGGCAAAAACAAAGACACTTCAACATGTTGTGTATTAGATTAGAATACATATAGCAGCCTTATATCAGAACCGTAAAGTGTGATTAGTACCCATGTGATTACGACTGGAGGAACCAGAAGCAGTCGACACTGGAATAATAAAAGATCTGCTTCTATTTGTGCTGCTTGTGCTCATCTTTCATCAGCAATTACTTTACAGTCTCATTTGACTTCAATGGCTTTCAGCTTTACTGAACTTAATCTTACCATGATGATAAATGTTGAATACTTCATGATTTATGAAGGATATTTGTATTTATATCGGATATTTGTATATCTTTAAATAATTCCAATATAGCTTAGGCTATTTTATCTAGATCTATGAGATTGTGTTGAGCCTACAAAAATGGACATGTAATTTGTAATTGATGTCTTTTTATTTTATTCTTATGTGAATACAAATGTACACCTTTTCATTATCTCTAAAATAAATCTCCCACTGGCTCGACAATAGAAAATTGGTTGTTTCTTGTGCCACTTGGTAAATATTGCGTGAATCACAATTTTTTTTTTTTTGCTGCTGTGGCATTACACGTGACCACGCGTGACAAATTGCCGCACTGCGCGTTTTCAGTGGCAATGTCTGAAATAAACACAACAATTCCCATGATCTCACACTCATGATTTCACAATTAAGTATGTTTGGTTAAATTACTTGAACTTTCTAAAGGGACAGTTCAACTAAAGCCCAACTTAGACCACATTAACAATTGAAGCAAATGCAAACAAACAGCATTTCACTGCACAGACACACCAAACAAGTGAAGATTTAGCATGTTCAGTCAGTAAAATTGAAGTCAGAAATATATCATCACACACTAATCTGACAAAACCCAGGCAAAGTCTGTTGCCATCTGTTGGCATCACTCCATGCAATGTGAAATTGCCTTAATAAAGGAACTGTGTCATCATTCACTCACCCTCATCTTGTATCAAACCAGCTTTAATTCTTTCTGTCTTTTGAGGAATACTTAAGTCGGAATGGCTGCATTTTGCAATCTTTTTTTATGTTGGTGTGATATATTTTGTTGGGAACAGTGGTGAGGCCTGACATTTCATAATGAGTGGACCCTACAAAAATTAATGTAATACTAAATTCAAACTAAAGTACATACATTTACAATAAATGCAATAAAAATGAGAAATTTAGATTCACAATAACATTTAAAGTTTTGGCAAACATAAAGCCAATGCTGAAGTTGAAAAAAAAGTAATTTAAAAATCAAACTGACTGGAAAATGTGATGATTAAAAACAGATTGTATTGTGTTCATCATTGTATTGTGTCATATAGTACATTGTTAACAAGCAGAATACAACAAGGATATCTGTTTCAGGTAGAGACCAAATATTACCTGCACAATATATACATGCAGTTTGCTGGACACATTTTGTAACACCTCACCAACAATTTGTAAACCATAGTCTAGGAATTCAAACTAGACTAAAGATAACCTGATGCAATGCAATGGGTAGATCTGTGATAACGGATTCCTGTGAGATCACTTTAGATATCCAGGATCTGTGATTCATGATGATGATGATGACACAATGTTTTTCAATTGTATTCATAAAATGTCAGAATGTTTGGCCCAAAAATAAATCAATGAATCAATGAATTAATTAATAAATGAATGAATGAAAGAATGAACAAATGAAAGAATGAATGAATGAAAGAATGAATGAATGAATGAATGAATGAATGAATGAATGAATGAATGAATGAATGAATCAATCAATCAATCAATCAATCAACCAACAAAAATACATCAATTAAACAAATAATAATAATAATAATAATAATAATGGATGACTCAGTGTTTGCTTTTTCTCCCCGTGTTTGAGTGGGTTTCCTCTGGGTGCTTCGGTTTCCCCCACAGTCCAAAGACATGCACTATAGGCGAATTAAATAAACTAAATTGGCCGTAGTGTATGTGTGTGAACGAGTGTGTATGACTTTTTTGCAGTACTGGGTTGCAGCTGGAAGGGCATGTGTAAAACATATGCTGGATATGTTGGCAGTTCATTCTGCAGTGACGACCCCTTATGAATAAAGGAACTAAGCTGAAGGAAAATGAATGATTGAATAAATACCAGAATACTCCAAAATTCTGGGTGTTAGGTATAAAGTTTAGGGGCGATAAGTAAATACTATTTTACATCAAGAGCGTGCTTGGATAGGAATGATCGCTCAGACTGTTCTTATATTTACCATAGAAGTACACAATTGGAAGCTCAGCAGTTGCTACAATAATTATTTATTTTTTGAAAATTGATTTGAAACAAAAATGTAACCTAAACATTCCCACACTAACATGTATAAAAAAAAAATTAAAAAAAAAACAGCTCTCAGTCTCGCCCAAACCATTTTCATTATGCACTGCAACTTGTGTTGTGTGAGATAAATATCAAACAGCAAATAAAAGGAAGGAAGGAAACATCCCTAACTCCAACTATATGGACTGTTTATCAGCTCGGCCTACATAATAGCACAGCACATGCAAGCTGAGAACAGGTGCATTTAAGATTTGATCCTAATTACACAGCCATTATTAAACTAAACTTGAAGAACCAGTAAGAAGTCTATTAATTCTGCACAAAATTACAAACAGTGCTGCAAGATCCAGTAAGCATTTGAACTTGGCACAGTATTCTATTACAAGAACTGATTGTCCATGTGATTTAAACTACTTTGAAGCTTGACCAAAAAAGAAGCTGACTTTCTTAACAGTACTGGTGAAAAACAGGCAACAGATGATCATAAAAATATGGTTTTAATTCACAGATCATCCAGATTTTTCTTGGATTTACTGCAGTAGATCTAAACAACAACAACAACAACAACAACAACAACAACAACAACAACAACAATAATAATAATAATAATCATCTGCATCTTAACCCAACATATTGTTTCACTTTTGAAACAATTTTGCAATATAATATAAGTAGTAACCGCATTTTTAAATACCTCATTTGTAAAAACTGTGCCACAATGAAAGAAAGAAAGAAAGAAAGAAAGAAAAAATGAATGAATGAATGAATGAATGAATGAATGAATGAATGAATGAATGAAGTCAATCAGTCAATACCAGTCATAAAGTTTTCATTGACTCCAGTGTTTTTAGAAAGAGTTATGTATGTATTTATACATATAGACCATTTCAAGTTGCTGTTGTCACTGGCCCATGAACATTTCCCGCTTGCTATCAAACTATTTCATAACTCTATGAAGAGGCGATGCAATCATAACTTAATGTTATAACAGCTGTCATAGCATTATTTATCAATATATGGCTCTTTTTGGTTTCTTGGAAGCTTTAGAATGAAAAATGTAAAACAGGAAATACGTTGGCACCATTAATTTTGTTTACATCCTTCAAAATGTTCTATATGTACATGCATATGTACATGAGAAGTGTCAGTAAAGTCAATGTTAATCTGATTAAAAAAACATGACAATACCGTTTAAAATTTTTCCTCTTAAATAAATACTGTATGTATACATTTGGTCACACTTTACAATAAAGTTCATTGGTTAACGCATTTGCCAACATGCACTACATATGAACAATGCTTGTTCAGCATTTTTAAATCATAATTAAATCTTTACTAATAAATTATTAACATTCAAATGCATGCTTGATAACATTAGTTAATGCACAGTGAGTTAACAAACTAACAATGAACAACTGTGTAGGGGTAATTTATAGTTTTAACCAAAAGAATGACCAGTCTGTCAGATGAAGAAGAGCTGGAGTCAGAAAGTCAAATAAATAAATAAAGTTCACTAAAGATAGTTTGCAGTTTCATCAACAGAAGCCAGCTTCAACACTCACAATGAGTTCCTAGGTCGCTCTGACAGTAGCATGCATGAATCCTTCAACTGTATTTTGATTAACTAACATCAACTAGCATGAAAAATACTGCAATACATGTATTGTTCATTGTTTGTTCATGTTAGTAAATGCATTACCTAACATTGACTAAAACTACCTTATTGTAAAGTGCTACCATACATTAAAATCTGTATCTTAAGTCAAAACATTGATTTACTGCTGAAACAACTGTGCAATATACTGTATGTAGTAACTTTGCATACAGTTGAAGTCAGAATAATTAGCCTTCCTTTGAATTTTTTGTTCTTTTTTAAATATTTGTCAAATGATGTTTTCACAGTATGTCTGATAATATTTTTTTTTCTTCTGGAGGAAGTCTTATTTGTTTTATTTCGGCTAAAATAAAAGCAGATTCAATAAAAAATAAAAAAATAAAAAATAAAAACATTTTAAGGTCAAAATTATTAGCCACTTTATGCTATTTTTTTTTCAGTTAGTCTACAGAACAAACCATACAATACAATAACTTGCCTAATTACCCTAAACTGCCGAGTTAACCTAATTAACCTATAGTAAAGCCTTCAAATGTCACTATAAGCTGTATAGAGGTGTCTTGAAAAATATCTAGTCAAATATTATGTACTGTTATCATGGCAAAGATAAAATAAATCATTTATTAAAAATTAGTTATTAAAACTATATGTTTATAAATGTGCTGAAAAAAATCTTCTCCCCATTAAACAGTAATAGGGGGAAAAATAAACAGGGGGGCTAATAATTCTGACTTCAACTGTATACTGTATATAGGGTAATTTCTGAAAACATTGTGCCACAATATGAACCAATCAACCAAACCAACCTTTCGTTTATTCATTCAACTTTTTGTTTTAAGATTTTAAACCCAACAAATCACTCTTTTCTGTGCAAAAAAATATTTAATAAGGTTAAAATTACTAAAGTAAGTGCAGTTTTTAATTGGCTACAAAATAATGAACAGGAATTAGTGTGAGATTCATCTCTACAGGACATCCAGTTAACAATTTGATAAAATGTTATATAGAACAGTTCAAGGAGTTCTAGAAGATTTTAATACCCAATAGATATGACCATAATACTAAGTACACAGAAATAGGTAGAGGTGTCATGGTAGAGTGACAGTAGATAAAGAAGATGATAATAGATAGGATGAATGACTGCGGAGATGGGCTTATGAGATCAGGACCGGTCTACTATGATTTAATAAAGAGTTTCAGTCCTTTAATTCAGAGAGATAATTAATTTTCTCCACACACAGTAATGAAAAAAATGACCTTTTCTGTTCCTTGACCTCATGATAAATCCTGGCTTTATATGCAAAAACCTATAGATATGGGTCTGTGAAGAATAAAGAGCATGATTTCAAACTCTTGCCTCACTTTTTTTGTGTTAAACCACTGATCCGCCTTTTCTATTTCCCCATTCCCCTTTTGCTCTTCCTCTCGTATTTAAATCTCCCTCCCCTGTGTTTTGAATGTTCTTAACAATTCTTATTTCAGATGATTATGCATTCTTGTTGAGGACTCAAAAATCCACAGAGTGAATGTGGAAGATGTTCAGGGCTTCATGGTAAAGCTGTGTTTACTGTTGGGAAACAGTTGGCTAAAGCAGAGAGAAAAAAGGGAAACACATTGAAACTTCAGAAACTGCACTTTGCAAGGCAATCTCTACCAAACACACTTTGCCATGTGCTTCTCTCTTTCTCTCTCAGCATGATTTGCATACTATTAACCAAAGAATTGTCCATTACATGAATAATATATTAATACGTAATAAATAAAAGTATAACAGAACTAGAGTATAAAACAATTAAGTAAAAAAAAAACATGTACAATTTATGAAATAAAATATAATGCATAATTAAATGCATAAATAAATAAAATGCCAAAATAAATGAATAAAAAAATAAAAAATAAAATGCATAATTAAATGAATAAATAAAAAAACAAAAAATGCATAATTAAATGCATAAATAAATAAATGCATAAATAAATAAATGCATAAATAAATAAATAAATAAATAAATAAATAAATGCATAAATAAATAAATAAATAAATAAATAA